>NC_083323.1:36065212-36376797 GCF_963455315.2 Globicephala melas | reverse complement strand
AAAATCACATTTTTGGTAAAATAACTTAAGTGAAAAAATTGTATTTGTTCTGAAGATAGTTATAAAAATATACTTGATTACAACTTAATGTCTATTATTTTGAATTTATAACATGATGATGATGATGTAAGAATAGAAGACGTTTACTGAATTTTACTGGATGCCAGAGATTGTACAAAGTCATTTACCAGTATTAACTTATTAAAGTCTTGCAATAACCCATTGAGGTGAGATACTATTATTAGCCTCATTTTACAGAAGAGGAAACTAAGGAACTGAAGAGTTAAAACAAACAAACGGTATATTGATCAAGATTCTGTGAGTCCATGCCTATGCACCCATTCTGTATGTGTATACATCTAAATTACGCTTTGGGTAATTAGGAGAACATTTCATAGAATTTTTACATAAAATTCGTGTTATAAAATTTAGAACAAAAGCTTTATATTGAATTTAATCTTGTCATATTTGATGCAGTGAATGAACTAAGTAAACTTTTGGTGTTGGAGTAAAAATGCCTACTTAGCAACACTTAATTTTTTTTTTATGACAATGTTTTATAAGTTTCGATGGGTATGGGTGATGAAGTGAATTTTAAAAATTGACTAGTAAGGTATTAATGTGTCTCAAATCATAAGTTTGTCCTAGTAATGCAGGCTACGTTGTATTGATCCAGCATTAATTTGAGTAGTCATTAAGCAAATATTAGTTGTAAAAGAAACCAGAGAAAATTCAAATGAGTAAGTAACCAAAAACACTAGAAAATCAACTGAAAGTTATGTCAGTTTTGGTAAAAGATCGGTCATTTTGCCTTTAAAGGCAATAGTTATTTGTTATGAAAATAAAAGACATACAATACTTTCTAGGTAAAATTTCATCATTTTAAAAAGCTCTACATCTTCTAATAAACACTTAAATGTTTTTTAACCCTCCTTTTAATTTCCAATATTTATTTTTTCTTCTCATTTTTTAAGGATTGTTTGATGGTAGGTCTGCATACTTGTGGTGATCTTGCTCCAAATACTCTGCGAATATTTACTTCCAAGTCTGAAATCAAGGGAGTTTGCAGTGTGGGTTGTTGCTACCACCTCTTATCTGAAGAGTTTGAAAACCCACATAAAGGTACAAGTTCTTCATATCCCATAATTTTATTTATTTGAGCATAATGGCTGCTTTGTATCTCTCCTTTTTTTGTTGTTGACATTATTGTCACTTTGAATTAACATTTGAGATAATATCTGATATTCTTGCAATATTAGAAATGTTACATCAAATGAAATTTGATGAACTATCACTTGCGTTGTATTTTATTATAGATTTTTTAGTCATAGTATGGTCTTAATGAATGCCGAAAACTGCAAATATGTGAAATTTTTGTATGGTGTATTTTTAGAGAACTTCGGTTTAAAAATATTTGTAAGATATACATTTACTAAGGTAGTAAAGCTAAGTTATTTTGTCATAAATATAGAATGGACAAGGTTTGTTTTCATTTCCAAAGCCTCAATTTTGTAACGAATATTGATATTTGTCCCCTCAAAAAGTTTCTTACTGTAGTTTGAAGGGTCAAAATACTATGATTTTAAAAAGCTAGAAAACTGTGCAATTGTATGAAAACTGTGCTCCCTGGGCTAAGAAGGGCCTGAGGAGCAAAGTACAGAGTACGTTGACAGGACTGAAAGCACCTACAACCCTTCATCCAGAGCAGCTCCTGAAATTCCTCTCTTTGATCCATTTTATATGTTATATCTCTTATTAGACACATGGCTTCAAAACCACAGGTTCAGGTTAGATGGTTATCTACTAATATTAGCAGTTCTCTTTTCTGTTAGTTTAGTGAAGTGTTTATCAACATCCAGTGTCCCTTGCTAAGAATTTTTAGGTCAGGAAGTTGTGTGAATATAGATGGTATTGCTTGCTCTTTTTCTCAATTTTAAAACCCAGATGACTGTAAAAATTTGATTATTTGTCATTTAGTCATTTCCAACAGGTAAAAATGATGATTGTATGATTCTACTAAAAATTGCCTGGGTGAAACAGGTCATCCTTAAAACTGGCAAAGGTTTTTGGGGAAAAGAGTTAATTGAATTTGAATTTTTTATGTCAGGGCTCTAAAAAGTATCTTTTAGGAAAAGTACACAGAAGTAAAATTGTCCATATATAGAGATAGAGTGAGAGAAAGAAAGCAAATTGGCAAAAAGTTAACAATAGTTTAATTTAAATGAAGAATATATGTTTGTCATGCCATTATTTCCAACTTTTCTCTGAGTAAAAAAATTTTCAAGATAAAAATTGGGGGGAAAAGTGAACCTAAAAAATTATTTATTCTAAAGTATATACCCAAATATTTACATTAGTTTTTAGCCCTTATTGTGCATCTTTCCTAAAAGAAATGAAAAAAAATACTTTAATACAATCACAGTTTTACAGCTTTTAAAATATTAAATGCAAAGTGTTTTCCTGGATCAGCAAGCATAAAATTTTGGGTAGGGAAGTTTTTGTTCTTAGTTCAAGAGCTTCCTGTTCTATAGGTACAATGAAATGGGTTTTTTTTAATAATTGGCTTAGTTCAGGGTAGGTGTAGCCACTTGGTGTGTCTTTCAATTCAAAGATACTGTCTTACAGTGTAAGATCTTTAATTTCAGTTGCCCGCTTCCTTCTTTCACTTTATCATCATGCCCCCCCCAAATGCCTTCCCCTTCCAAAGGGCCTCCCTCTCCTCTTTAGGTGATACATCTTAAGTCTGCCATCTCTGGTTGGGCTGGACCCTTGCAGCCATTGCTCAGTATCGTCAGGTCTCAGACCTAATCTCTGTACTTTACACCATGAGTGGGATCCTCTCTTTTGGCAGCGCGCTCTGTTCTCTGTCACGCACATTTTTCTACATCTGACTCTCCTTCTGGAATGATCTCCAGAGCTGGTTCTGCTGGCTTGAGATGTTTATTTCTTCACTTACATTTAAATCAAAATGCGTAGTGTACATGTGGCTTATGAGTAATTTTATCTATTCTCTGTCTGGTTTTTGTTGAGTATGTAAAGAAATTCAGATTTAAGTGGCTGTCGTTATTTTATGACAACCAGGATATGTCATTGGTACATTTTTCATCTGATGTCTGGTTCTTCAGTTCTGTTCGTTAAGGGGGTTGGCAGAAGCTACTTGCCAGGGTAGGAAAAAAATTAAGAGAGTGACCAGTTGCTCCTGTGCCTGTCCATTTTCTGTCAGTCTTTAGGTACCTTTTTTTTCCCTAGTCAAATAGTTGTTTAATATTCTTAATTATACTTATTTATAATGTGTTTTAATAAAGTGTAAACAGACATAAGGGAAGATACATATTTTTAGAGCGAAGTAAAAAGATTAGAGAGAGACCTTTGGGTTATGAGACCACTTTAGTTAACTTTTCTAACACACTATTGCATTAAATTGTTTCGAAGAATTTATTGACCAGGTGTTCAGACTGAAATGAGAAATATCTTTGAATAAGGCATATTCAATAGAGAGGCCTTTGCACAATCTGAAGGAAGAAGAAGGGTTAGTGCATCCACATCTTCAGCCTCTCCCACTTCGTTTCTGCCATGGAAAGATTTGATAGATTTATGAGTAGAGTGTAGACACTAGTTTTTATTCACTTTTGTATCTTCAGAACTAAGCACATTGCCTCAAACATGGTTCATGTTGATCAATGTTTGTACAATGTGTGTTGAATAGATAATTGAGTGGCAGTTACCTTGTTCACTGCATCGATAGGATGACTTTGGGCCCAGGACTCAGGCAAGAAAAAGTGTTGGAAATGTTTGTTAATGACAGTGACTGGCAGCCACAAACTCTCATTTTCCCTTCTTACAGGCAGAGTTAATTCATGGAAAGGCCTTCCTGTCAAAAATATCTTAACCATTGAGAATCATTGAGATTATCAGGTAAACAATACTAAGCTTAAGTGGTTAAAGCTAATAGTAATACCTTAATGTTATTTGATTTCCTCATAAATACCTGAAAAGAACAGAGGGTTGGGAACCTTGCTCGTCAGAAAAACAAAGAGCAAGCAGGAAGAAACAGGACTAAGTGATATGATGAATTAGGTGAAGATGTATGCAATGTGAGTACCTTCAAATACTTTGGAAGGAAAGAGTTGGAAAGCCAAGAGATAGGAGAAAAATAAGTGATAGGAATAACAAAAGCAACCTTGGTTCCTGTTGCAGTTTTGTCTCGCTTTGGACTGCCACAGTTTCTCATCTCAAAAACCAGCTGGCAAAAGTCACTCCCTTCTCTCTTTCCCAGACCCCTGTTTCCATTTTTCTTGCCTTATCTTGGCTATAGTAAAAGGAGAGAAGATATGAACCATCTCCTGCAATTTTTATAACAGTGTTTCTCAACTCTGGCTGCCCAGTTGGATCGTATATGACAGTTTCGGTGTCTAGATGCCTGGGACCCCCTTCTGACCTTCTAATGTATAATCTCTAAGGGTGGGATTTGAATATAAGTATTTTTAAGAAGCACTATAGGTAATTCTGATGAACAGCATCGTTGAAAACAAGTGTTTGTTATGGTTCCTAAGAAGACAGAATTTTAGAAGATGTTCTATAGAAATATATTCAAGGTTATTCGTAGTTAAACTCTCCCATGCAGAGACTTAGGTGGACTCTGCTCATGTGCTCGTTTGCATATCCAAACCAAAGGCTGAACCCAGAAGGGTCCACAAGGGTATATCAGAGTCTAGAGTGCAAAGTAATTAACCACCCCCCCAAAAGTCCTTGAAGCATAGAGCTCAGAGTGAAAACCCGGGGAAACCAAACATAGAGGGCATAAATGCACAATAAAGTTAAGGTTTAGAAACTAGACAAAATCAAGGGGAAAAATGTAGAACAAGAAAAGAATGTCCAAGATAATTATTATGAGCACCACTAGAATTTTGATAGCTTAACTTTACTGATGAGCAGTGATGTCTGTGTGTGTGTGAAGGCAGACAACAGCAAACAGTTTGTTCTTGTCTATTTAGCAGTGACTGTTTGCAAAGATGGAATATGGATGTGGTCTTATTTTGTATATATGGCATATGCTATATAGTCCTAGTATTCCTTGCTAAAATAGAAATCCACCACTGTACAGTTTGATCATTATATTAAAATAACTAACTTATAGGACAAGGTGTTCGCATGGACAAGGTTAGTGTATTTCCTGTCATATGTCTAGGACTAGGTTCCATGGAGTTATATTTCTGAATAATCAAGTATGGCATGTGTCTCTCCCTTCATATCTTACACACCTGCCTCTAACCCTCAGTTTGTTTGCACAGCTGTTTTTAAGTTTGGATTGGGGCAGTGTTGCCCTTTGGGATGTAAATTTGAGTTATTAATAGTCCAACATAGTACAGTAGAAAAGTCTGCTATGTACACTGCAACTTTTTATGATGATGTGTACTATGTAAACAATATGTGTTTTACATGAATATGTTTACCCAGTATGCTGTGGTAGACCATAGAGGTGGTCTGTCATGAATGTTAATTTTCAAAAATACCTCAAAACTCTCTGAGCAATTATGAATACCAAAGTTCTAACATATGTTTTAAAAACTGCTTTAAATATTTATACATTATAAGCCAGTAGTTCCTAGGAGAACACAAAATACCAGAAACAGTATTATTTAATGCAGTGCTTTATAGAATATATATGTTTTCCCAAGCTTGACTTGTTTCAGTGTTTTGTCTTAATATTGATTATCATTATCATAATTAATTTGAAATATTGATATTATATCTTCCCCCTGAAGTTTGAGAGAGAACTTCTTTTGGTTGTTTTTCCCATAAAGGTAGAAACATGCTGAGCAAACACTACGGGTTACCTATCCAGATCCACATCTCTCTTCTTCCTTGCTAACTGAACTATGATTTTGTTCAAGCATCAGTTATTAGGAAGATTGAGCCCTGCTATAGCCTCAGAAATACGTGACTCTCAATCTAAATTAGTTATGGTAATTCCATTTATTTAGGAAAGGATATGAGACACAGTTCTTATCAATGAGGAGCATATCTACTAGAGAGTTTCCTGGGAAATTTTTTTTTTTTCTGTTAAAAGTGAACACAAGACAGAAGCAGCGCTTTTTTTCTGCCTCTGGACTTTATCATGTGTATGTGATTTTTCAGCCTAACGTGTCAACCTGCTATGTATTCTGTCAGAAATTGATGTTAGTGCTGTAACTGAGTCATTCAGGCCCAGTCCGAAGAATGAATGGTAATTTTCTTTTCCTGTATGTTTATATGATCATATCTGAGGCCTAGGAGTGTAGCACGAGTAGAGAAAGAGCTGGGGTCCTAGAAAGTCAGATCAGGTGGTTTCATAGAGCTTATTGAGTGGCCTTAATAGGAGCTCCTTCTAGAAGCAGCCCTTGTCTGGGCAGAGACTTGTGCTTGGTCTCTCCCTACCTCTTCCCAGCCCAATGTCAGGGAGTCTGCTAATATCATTACTGCCTCCAAATACTGCAGATCTGCAGAGTCAAATATGAGTGGTGTAACCCTTGAAAGCCTATGGCCTACCTTCATGTTTACTCCGGCCTTAATGTTTTACCGGGGAATTAAGGTGATCCTCCCTAGAGCTCTCCATCTCCTTTTGTTTTTTTAACCAAAGGAGGGCTGTAGATCATCTTGTAGCGGCATCTTTCAATCTGGTCCTGCCATTTCTGTATCAAATAGAAATTTGTTAAGGGGATATGATACCTTTCTTACTGTAAATTGTTTCTCAATATGTCACCAGTAGGAATTTTAAGGGAGGAGGCTAGATTCTTATATAGTCATCTTCAGTGTCTTTTAGAATTAACAATTGGTTTCATTGCTTTAAATTTAGAGGTACTTCACCTGGAAAGGTATCTGGATGTTGAAGGAAAATACTTTGAGCGTGTTATTTGAAATTGTAACATACTGCTTAAAAATAAATGTATCTTATATTTTGAGATCTTTTGGATATTCAGTATATACTGTTAAAAACTCCTAAGATAGTATTAGCTAATTATTATCAGCATTACACCATGTATTGTAGCTACAGAAAGGTATGACTAATTTCTTAGTCAAGTAAATAGCAGTGAATTAATCTCATCATTGCAGCAGTGCACACAATTGCTGTCTTTTCAGTAAAGATTTAACAGTATTTTCTATCTCATATAATATGTATTTTATTAATCAAATCTCTCTGTTTGCTTTCATCTTTTACTGCTAGAAGTTTGGAGGATGTAGAAGAATAAAGTGTGGTTTCTTTTTTCAAAAGAGCATGTGCTTTACTTCCATTTCCAGCTGTGTATGATTTTTCTGAGGAACTCTCCTGCTATAGTTCAGCTAGACCCTGCCTAAATTAGAACATGTATTTTTTTAAGCATTGCTGACTCTACAAAAATAAGGGAAATCTCCCTGGATCAAGAAAAATCAAAACCAAAAAATTAAAAGGAGAGAAGGGGAAGAGAGAGGAAGAGGAGTTGAAACTAGAGCAGGGAACTGTGAGCCATAAGATAGCAGATGGTATTGTCTTGAGGCAAATGCTGGTCCCATTGGGATCTAGAGACTAACGTTGGGCCCCTACGTGGTGGGGGAGCTGGACCTGAAAAGCTCATACTAAGCCATGACATTGAATGAGACAAGGCAGTCTTCCGTCAGTCCCATGCCAAAGCAAATTCAAATCTTTGTGGGGGAATACTTCCCAAATTCTGGCCTTTGGAATTTCTACTGATTAAAATCTACCAAATGTAAGCTCAGAACTTAAAAAAAAAAAAAAAGGTAAATCACCAAATCTGGCTGGCTAGGTATCCTGCCTGCACCTCACCCCATTCAACTAAAAATACTGAATGTAATTAAATTTCATTTCTTAAAAGCATTGAAATACTGGAAAGATACATAGTATTTATCAGGTCAATATACAGGAGAAGGTAGGAGTCCACAAAGATGATGGAAATGCTGAAGCTACTAAGGGTATTTGTATACCATGGCAAACTTGAGCTTTGGTTTCAAAGCCCTGCAAGGAGTGGGTTACAGATGATAAAACTTGCACTTAGGCAAACACAGAGAGGAGTCCCATAGGACAGACTCTCATAAGTTGAGACCACAAGGATAAGGATTAAAGTTAGAGCAGCTGTAGTAGAAATAGAGTAGATTGAAACATTTAAGATTATGTAGAGGAGTAGAGATAAAGGAGAAGGATTGTCAAGGACTATTATCAGATTTCTGTTCCAAGCCACTGGGTAGGTGATGGTACAGCTTACATGATGGGAAAAACTAAGGAAGGACCAAGTTTCAGGGCAAAGTTTTGAACATGCTTAATAATTTGAGATAGCTTTATATATGAGTGATCATATTTTGGGGAAGTTTTATAAATACAGACATCTAAATACATGGAAATGGAACTGTTGTAGCATAATCACATAGGATTTATTTTTCTCTTATTTTCCTAGAAAATCTGTAAGGTAGTAGCTGACATTGGTTCATATGGTTCAAGGGTGTGAGGGCCAAGGTCTCTGCAGTTTTATTGGCCTTTCACTATGGTTACATAATGGCTGCTGCTGCTCCAGCCATTGTAGTTCAAATGGAAAGAAATATGAAGATGGAAGAACTTTTCCCATGTGAGACAGCATCCTTTAAAGAACTTCCCTGGAAATTCTACCCAACAAGTTCCTCTCCTCCATAGGCCGTCTCTAGAAGGCTGGGAAATGTAACCTCCTAGATGGGCACACTGCAGCTCCAAATAAAATCAAGATTCTGTGAGTAACGAAGAAGGAGAAACTGGATATTGGTAGGCATTTAGCACTGTCTGCCTCTGTGTGTGTGTGTGTGTGTGTGTGTGTGTACGCACATGTGTAATATTAATGCATGAATAGGTCCCTGGAAGGGGGAGAGTGGTAAGGAGTGTGGGTAATATAACAGTATTTACATGTAACAGAATGTAATCATATCCATTGTCCTCTTCTTTCTTTTAATAATATAACTCCTCTTAGTTTTAGTAGAGCAAACATCACCCAGACACACAGCTAGAGTCCCTGTCTTCCATGTGAGAAAATTCAAGCCAGTAGAATGTGAGTCAGATAATGTGTGCAATTCATTTATTTGTTTATTTATTTATTTTATTTTTATTTTTTTGCGGTACGCGGGCCTCTCACTGTTGTGGCCTCTCCCGTTGCGGAGCACAGGCTCCAGATGCTCAGGCTCAGCGGCCATGGCTCACGGGCCCAGCCACTCCACGGCATGGGGGATCTTCCCAGACAGGGGCATCGGCAGGCGAACTCTCAACCACTGTGCCACCAGGGAAGCCCTGTGTGCAATTTATTTAAAAGGGAACTGCTTGCCCCCCTATTTTTTTTTTCACTCTTCCTACTGGCTAAGGAATAACAATCACCTTGATACTAAAGTTGGTAGCTAACTCTTCAAGGATGTCAGAGCAGCCTGACCCATATGGGTCTCTGGATAACATGCTCTATACTGCCTGCCTCTCTCTGTACTATGACAAGAGAAAAAGATTTCTATCTTATTTAAAGACCTATGTTCTAAGCTCTTTTGTGGTACCCTATCTAGTACAGGTAGATCTAAGGTCTTGTTCTGAATGCTTCTCTTTTGGTGAAACTTTTACCTTGAGACTGTAACTGTTGGGCACTATGAATATACAACAAGCCAACAATAATTGCAACAACAAAGAATAACAAATTTTATATATATGAATATATACGATTTATAAGTGATTTCTTAGAGGTAAGAGAAAAAGAGACTATAAGTGTTAAAAGAGCTATTCCAGCCAGAAGGTAAAAATTATTTCCTGTTAGGAAATCAGGAAGAGCTTTGTGAAGATAGTAACTTTTGAATTGAGCTTTGTGGGGTAGGATTTAGGTAGACAAAAATGTGGAGAGGGCTTCCCTGGTGGCGCAGTGGTTGAGAGTCCGCCTGCCGATGCAGGGGACATGGGTTCGTGCCCCGGTCCGGGAAGATCCCACATGACGCGGAGCGGCTAGGCCCGTGAGCCATGGCCGCTGAGCCTGCGCATCCGGAGCCTGTGCTCTGCAACAGGAGAGGCCACAACAGTGAGAGGCCCGTGTACCGCAAAAAAAAAAAAAATGGAGAGGAGCATTCCAAGTATTAGGAACAAGGTGGGTTAAGGCATGGCAGGGCACTCATTGGAGATGGATGAATATTCTAGGGGATAACCTGATTCATATAAAGTACAGAAGTGTGATATGAGGTGGAAAAGAAAAGCAGGAGTCAGTTCAAAAAGACCTCATATGGAAAGTCCATTTTGGAAATGAGAATTTTGAGCAGAACAATAACATGACCAAAAGCAGAAGTTGTTAAGGCCTGTGATTTTTCAACCATGAGATTCACTGGGACGCTAGCAGTGAACAGTGGGGAAACCTGAAATCGTGGGACCAAGGCTAGGAGAACTAATGCGAGAGAAGCATTCACCGCAAAGGAGGTAGCTAGCTGCTGATGCTGGTATTCAAAAGGCAAACTCCAGTCAGATATGAGCTGACATTTATCATCAAAGGGTCTTATTGGAAAATTGGAGCACATGCAGGAGGAGTTTCTGATCAGATGTAAAACTACACATGATGGTTAATAAATACTATGGCAAGGGCTTTCTCTGGCTCTCGCAGTATATTGACTGACGTTTGGACAGTGAAAATGAAAGAGTTCTACTTAAAAAAAAAAAAAAATGATGAGCATTTACTATGAGTGAAAAACTATTTCAAATATAATACTTTACTTTTATTAATTACTTTATTCTTCATAATACGCTGCAAAGTAATACAGTCATTTCTTGGTATCCATAGGGGATTGGTTCCAGGACCCTTGTGGATACCAAAATTCATGGATGCTCAAGTTCCTTACATAAAGTGGCATAGTATTTGTATATAACCTACTCATATCCTCCTGTGTACTTTAAATCATCTCTAGATTACTTATACCTAACACAATGCATATGCTATGTATATAGTTGCCTGGTGCACAGCAAATTCAAGTTTTGCCTTTTAGAACTTTCTGGAATTTATTTTCCAAATAGTTTCAATCCATAGCTGGTTGAATTCTGTAGATGCGGAACCCATGGATATGGAAAGCTGACTGTACTGTTATCATCATGTTCATTCTCAGATGAGAAAACTAAAACACAGAGAGGTTAAGTAACCTGTCTAAGATCACACAGTTAATAAGTGAAGGAGTTAGAATTTTAGCCCAGTCATTCTGGCTTAGATTCACACTCTTAAAACTCAGAGCTGGGGTAGATGGATAGGATTTGGCCTCTGGGGAGATTCTGTTAAATTTTAAACCATCAGGGCTATAACCCAGTGTGTTAGCATTCTGAATGGTACCAGTTTTATCAGAGGAATAGAATCTAAATGAGAACCTGAGACAAAATTATAGGCAGACTGTGTGGGCATAAATAGGGGTGAGTAGGGGAAGATGCTCTTCAGGGAGTACACAAGTGCTAGTTCTTCCAGGGTACAGAATAGAGGCCAAGCACTAGTTCTAGCCCTCACCTGGCTTTAAGAACAGTGCTCCTTAAATATGGAAAAGCTTGGTTAGTTTGAGTTTAGCAGCTGGGTCGGGACATTGATTTGGCAGAGACTGAGACAGTTTGGGGATCGGTAAATGTGTACTGTGGGTTCAGACAGTTCCCGAATCCCTGCCTCCCTCTCTTCAGTTTTGTGCTCTATAACTTGTTCACAGTCGAATAAAGTGACCTGATGCTGTTTTCCTTCTCTGGGATATGGTTAGGCTGAGTTGTCTTTGAGTGTCCCAGCTCTTGTAAAGTGCTCACCTTTCGTCTGAAGGAGCAGCATTATCCTTAAAGTCCTTTATTTAGTGTTAAGGTTCAGTAAATATAGGTACTCGTAAGATAAATGTGGCATCTCCCACTTTTTCTATAAGCTGTCTTTTTATGCAGATATCAGCTATTTTGTTTATTAAGATTTTATTAAATTGATGTGACTTTAATAATTCTATCCTATTTTAATTTCTCCTTTCTTTTTTGCTTTTTTCCCTGTACTACATAATTAGCTTTTGTTTTTTTACATCTTTATTGGAGTATAATTGTTTTACAGTGGTTAGTTTCTGCTTTATAACAAAGTGAATCAGTTATACATATACATATGTCCCCATATCTCTTCCCTCTTGCGTCTCCCTCCCTCCACCCTCCCTATCCCACCCCTCTAGATGGTCACAAAGCACCGAGCTGATCTCCCTGTGCTATGCGGCTGCTTCCCACTAGCTATCTATTTTTACGTTTGGTAGTGTATATATGTCCGTGCCACTCTTTCACTTTGTCACACCTTACCCTTCCCCCTCCCCATATCCTCAAGTCTGTTCTCTAGTAGGTCTGTGTCTTTATTCCCGTCTTACCCCTAGGTTCATGACATTTTTTTTTCTTAGATACCATATATATGTGTTAGCATACGGTATTTGTTTTTCTGTTTCTGACTTACTTCACTCTGTATAACAGACTCTAGGTCCACCCACCTCACTACAAATAACTCAATTTCCTTTCTTTTTATGGGTGAGTAATATTCCATTGTATATATGTGCTACATCTTCTTTATCCACTCATCTGCTGATGGACACTTAGGTTGCTTCCATCTCCTGGCTATTGTAAATAGAGCTGCAATGAACATTTTGGTACATGACTCTTTTTGAATTATGATTTTCTCAGGGTATATGCCCAGTAGTGGGATTGCTGGGTCGTATGATAGTTCTATTTGTAGTTTTTTAAGGAACCTCCATACTATTCTCCATAGTGGCTGTATCAATCTACATTCCCACCAGCAGTGCAAAAGGGTTCCCTTTTCTCCACACCTTCTCCAACATTTATTGTTTCTAGATTTTTTGATGATGGCCATTCTGACCGGTGTGAGATGATATCTCATTGTAGCTTTGATTTGCATTTCTCTAATGGTTAATGATGTTGAGCGTTCTTTCATGTGTTTGTTGGCAATCTGTATATCTTCTTTGTAGAAATGTCTGTTTAGGTCTTCTGCCCATTTTTGGATTGGGTTGTTTGTTTTTCTGTTACTGAGCTGCATGAGCTGCTTGTAAATTTTGGAGATTAATCCTTTGTCAGTTGCCTCATTTGCAAATATTTTCTCCCATTCTGAGGGTTGTCTTTTGGTCTTGTTTATGGTTTCCTTTGCTGTGCAAAAGCTTTGAAGTTTCATTAGGTCCCATTTGTTTATTTTTGTTTTTATTTCCATTTCTCTAGGAGGTGGGTCAAAAAGGATCTTGCTGTGATTTATGTCATAGAGTGTTCTGCCTATGTTTTCCTCTTAAGAGTTTGATAGTTTCTGGCCTTACATTTAGGTCTTTAATCCATTTTGAGCTTATTTTTGTGTATGGTGTTACCGAGTGTTCTAATCTCATACATTTACATGTACCTGTCCAGTTTTCCCAGCACCACTTAATGAAGAGGCTGTCATTTTTCCCTGTACATTTCTGCCTCCTTTATCAAAAATAAAGTGACCATATGTGCATGGGTTTATCTCTGGGCTTTCTATCCTGTTCCATTGATCTATCTTTCTGTTTTTGTGCCAGTACCATACTGTCTTGATTACTGTAGCTTTGTAGTATAGTCTGAAGTCAGGGAGCCTGATTCCTCCAGCTCCATTTTTCGTTCTCAAGATAGCTTTGGCTAGTCGGGGTCTTTTGTGTTTCCATACAAATTGTGAAATTTTTTGTTCTAGTTCTGTGAAAACTGCCAGTGGTAATTTGATAGGGATTGCATTGAATCTGTACATTGCTTTCGGTAGAAGAGTCATTTTCACAATGTTGATTCTTCCAATCCAAGAACATGGTATATCTCTCCATCTATTTGTATCATCTTTAATTTCCTTCATCAGTGTCTTATAATTTTCTGCATACAGGTCTTTTGTCTCCTTAGGTAGGTTTATTCCTAGATATTTTATTCTTTTTGTTGCAATGGTAAATGGGAGTGTTTTCTTGATTTCACTTTCAGATTTTTCATCATTAGTGTATAAGAATGCCAGAGATTTCTGTGCATTAATTTTGTATCCTGCTACTTTACCAAATTCATTGATTAGCTCTAGTAGTTTTCTGGTAGCATCTTTAGGATTCGCTATGTATTGTATCATGTCATCTGCAAAGAGTGACAGCTTTACTTCTTCTTTTCCGATTTGGATTCCTTTTATTTCCTTTTCTTCTCTGATTGCTGTGGCTAAAACTTCCAAAACTATGTTGAATAAGAGTGGTGAGAGTGGGCAACCTTGTCTTTTTCCTGATCTTAGTGGAAAAGCTTTCAGTTTTTCACCATTGAGGACGATGTTGGCTGTGGTTCTGTCATATATGGCCTTTATTATGTTGAGGAAAGTTCCCTCTATGCTTACTTTCTGCAGGGTTTTTATCATAAATGGGTGTTGAATTTTGTCAAAAGCTTTCTCTGCATCTGTTGAGATGATCATATGGTTTTTCTCCTTCAATTTGTTAATATGGTGTATCATATTGATTGATTTGCATATATTGAAGAATCCTTGCATTCCTGGAATAAACCCCACTTGATCATGGTGTATGATCCTTTTAATGTGCTGCTGGATTCTCTTTGCTAGTATTTTTTTGAGGATTTTTGCATCTTTGTTCATCAGTGATATTGGCCTGTAGTTTTCTTTCTTTGTAACATCCTTGTCTGGTTTTGGTATCAGGGTGATGGTGTCCTCGTAGAATGAGTTTGGGAGTGTTCCTCCCTCTGCTATATTTCGGAAGAGTTTTAGAAGGATAGGGGTTAGCTCTTCTCTAAATGTTTGATAGAATTCACCTGTGAAGCCATCTGGTACTGGGCTTTTGTTTGTTGGAAGATTTTTAATCACAGTTTCAATTTCAGTGCTTGTGATTGGTCTGTTCATATTTTCTATTTCTTCCTGATTCAGTCTTGGCAGGTTGTGCATTTCTAAGAATTTGTCCATTTCTTCCAGGTTGTCCACTTTATTGGCATAGAGTTGCTTGTAGTAGTCTCTCATGATCCTTTATGTTTCTGCAGTGTCAGGTGTTACTTCTCCTTTTTCATTTCTAATTCTATTCATTTGAGTCTTCTCCCTTTTTTTCTTGATGAGTCTGGCTAATGGTTTATCAA
Organism: Globicephala melas; assembly: GCF_963455315.2. Lineage (NCBI taxonomy): Eukaryota > Metazoa > Chordata > Mammalia > Artiodactyla > Delphinidae > Globicephala > Globicephala melas. Next base: position 36,361,712 of record NC_083323.1, on the reverse strand, counting down.
TTTTGTTTGCCTTCTTAAAGAACCAGCTTTTAGTTTTATTGATCTTTGCTATCATTTCCTTCATTTCTTTTTCATTTCTTTCTGATTTGATCTTGATGATTTCTTTCCTTCTGCTAACTTTGGGGTTTTTTTGTTCTTCTTTCTCTAATTGCTTTAGGTGCAAGGTTAGGTGGTTTATTTGAGATGTTTCCTGTTTCTTAAGGTAGGATTGTATTGCTATAAACTTCCCTCTTAGAACTCCTTTTACTGCATCCCATAGGTTTTGGGTCATCGTGTTTTCATTGTCTTTTATTTCTAGGAATTTTTTGATTTCCTCTTTGATTTCTTCAGTGATCACTTCGTTATTAAGTAGTGTATTGTTTAGCCTCCATGTGTTTGTATTTTTTACAGATCTTTTCCTGTAATTGATATCTAGCCTTATAGCGTTGTGGTTGGAAAAGATACTTGATACAATTTCAATTTTCTTAAATTTACCAAGGCTTGATTTGTGACCCAAGATATGATCTATCCTGGAGAATGTTCCATGAGCACTTGAGAAAAATGTGTATTCTGTTGTTTTTGGATGGAATGTCCTGTAAAAATCAATTAAGTCCATGTTGTTTAATGTATCATTTAAAGCTTGTGTTTCCTTGTTTATTTTCATTTTGGATGATCTGTCCATTGGTGAAAGTGGGGTGTTAAAGTCCCCTACTATGAATGTGTTACTGTCGATTTCCCCTTTTATGGCTGTTAGTATTTGCCTTATGTATTGAGGTGCTCCTATGTTGGGTGCATAAATATTTACAATTGTTATATTTTCTTCTTGGATCGATCCCTTGATCATTATGTAGTGTCCTTCTTTGTCTCTTCTAATAGTCTTTATTTTACAGTCTATTTTGTCTGATATGAGAATTGCTACTCCAGCTTTCTTTTGGTTTCCATTTGCATGGAATATCTTTTTCCATCCCCTCACTTTCATTCTGTATCTGTCTCTAGGTCTGAAGTGGGTCTCTTGTAGACAGCATATATATATGGGTCTTGTTTTTGTATCCATTCAGCCACTCTGTGTCTTTTGATGGGAGCATTTAGTCCATTTACATTTAAGGTAATTATCGATATGTATGTACCTATTCCCATTTTCTTAGTTGTTTTGGGTTTGTTATTGTCCGGCTTTTCCTTCTCTTGTGTTTCTTGCCTAGAGAAGGTCCTTTAGCATTTTTTGTAAAGGTTGTTTGGTGGTGCTGAACTCTCTCAGCTTTTGCTTGTGTGTAAATGTTTTAATTTCTCCATCAAATCTGAATGAGATCCTTGCTGGGTACAGTAATCTTGGTTGCAGGTTTTTCTCCTTCATCACTTTAAATATGTCCTGCCAGTCCCTTCTGGCTTGCAGAGTTTCTGCTGAAAGATCAGCTGTTAACCTCATGGGGATTCCCTTGTGCGTTATTTGTTGGTTTTCCCTTGCTGCTTTTAATATGTTTTCTTTGTATTTAATTTTTGACATATTGATTAATATGTGTGTTGGCGTGTTTCTTCTTGGATTTATCCTGTATGGGACTCTCTGGGCTTCCTGGACTTGATTAACTATTTCCTTTCCCATATTAGGGAAGTTTTCAACTATAACCTCTTCAAATATTTTCTCAGTCCCTTTCTTTTTCTCTTCTTCTTCTGAGACCCCTATAATTTGAATGTTGGTGCATTTAATGTTATCCCAGAGGTCTCTGAGACTGTCCTCAGTTCTTTTCATTCTTTTTTCCTTATTCTGCTCTGCAGTAGTTATTTCCACTCTTTTATCTTCCAGGTCACTTATCCGTTCTTCTGCCTCAGTTATTCTGCTATTGATTCCTTCTAGAGTTTTTTTAATTTCATTTATTGTGTGGTTCATCATTGCTTGTTTCCTCTTTAGTTCTTCTAGGTCCTTGTTTAATGTTTCTTGCATTTTCTCTATTCTATTTCCAAGATTTTGGATCATCTTTACTATCATTATTCTGAATTCTTTTTCAGGTAGACTGCCTATTTCCTCTTCATTTGTTAGATCTGGTGGGTTTTTATCTTGCTCCTTCATCTGCCATGTGTTTTTCTGTCTTCTCATTTTGCCTATCTTACTGTGTTTGGGGTCTCCTTTTTGCAGGCTGCAGGTTCGTAGTTCCCATTGTTTTTGTTGTCTGTCCCTAGTGGCTAAAGTTGGTTCAGTGGGTTGTGTAGGCTTCCTGGTAGTGCCTGTGTTCTGGTGGATGAGGCTGGATCTTTTCTTTCTGGTGGGCAGATCCACGTCTGGTGGTGTGTTTTGGGGTGTCTGTGGCCTTATTATGATTTTAGCTAGCCTCTCTGCTAATGGGTAGGGTTGCGTTCCTGTCTTGCTAGTTGTTTGGCATAGGGTATCCAGCACTGTAGCTTGCTGGTCGTTGAGTGAAGCTGGGTGTTTGTGTTGAGATGGAGAACTCTGGGAGATTTTCACCATTTGATATTATGTGGAGCTGGGAGGTCTCTTGTGGACCAGTGTCGTGAAGTTGGCCCTCCCACCTCAGAGGCACAGCACTGACTCCTGGCTGCAGAACCAAGAGCCTTTCATCCACACGGCTCAGAATAAAAGGGAGAAAAAGTAGAAAGAAAGAAAGAAAGAAAGAGGATAAAATAAAGTAAGATAAAATAAAATAAAATTATTAAAATAAAAAGTAATTATTAAGAAATAAAATTTTTTTAAGTAAAAAACAAAACAAAACAAAAAGCGGACAGAGAGAATCCTAGGACAAATGGTGAAAGCAAAGCTATACAGACAAAATCTCACACAGAAGCATACACATACACACTCACAAAAAGAGGAAAAGTGGAAGAAATAATCAATCTTGCTCTCAAAGTCCACCTCTTCAATTTGGGATGCTTCGTTGTCTATTCAGGTGTTCCACAGATGCAGGTACATCAAGTTGATTGTGGAGATTTAATCCGCTGCTCCTGAGGCTGCTGGGAGAAATTTCCCTTTCTCGTCTTTGGTCGCACAGCTCCCGGGCCTCAGCTTTGGATTTGGCCCCACCTCTGTGTGTAGGTCGCCGGAGGGCATCTGTTCTTCGCTCAGACAGGACGGGGTTAAAGGAGCAGCTGCTTCGGGGGCTCTGGCTCACTCAGGCTGGGGGGAGGGAGGGGTACGGAGTGCGGGGCGGGCCTGCGGCGGCAGAGGCCAGCGTGACGTTGCACCAGCCTGAGGCGCGCCGTGCGTTCTCCTGGGAAAGTTGTCCCCGGATCCTGGGACCCTGGCAGTGGCGGGCTGCACAGGCACCCAGGAGAGGAGGTGTGGATAGTGACCTGTGCTCGCACACAGGCTTCTTGGTGGCGGCAGCAGCAGCCTTAGAGTCTCATGCCCGTCTGGGGTCCGCGCTGTTAGCCGCGCCCGTCTCTGGAGCTCCTCTAAGCAGCGCTCTTAATCCCCTCTCCTTGTGCACCAGGAAACAAAGAAGGAAGAAAAAGTCTCTTGCCTCTTAGGCAGCTCCAGACTTTTCCCCGGACTCCCTCCAGGCTAGCCGTGGCGCACTAACCCCCTGCAGGCTGTGTTCACGCCGCCAACCCCAGTCCTCTCCCGGCGCTCCGACCGAAGCCCGAGCCTCAGCTCCCAGCCCCTGCTCTCCCTGGCGGGTGAGCAGACAAGCCTCTCGGGCTGGTGAGTGTTAGTCGGCACCGATCCTCTGTGCGGTAATCTCTCTGCTTTGCCCTCCGCACCCCTGTTGCTGTGCTCTCCTCCGTGGCTCCGAAGCTCCCCGCCTCTACCACCCGCAGTCTCCGCCCACAAAGGGGCTTCTAGTGTGTGCAAACCTTTCCTCCTTCACAGCTCCCTCCCACTGGTGCAGGTCCCGTCCCTATTCTTTTGTCTCTGGTTATTCTTTTTTCTTTTGCCCTAACCAGGTACGTGGCGAGTTTCTTGCCTTTTGGGAGGTTTGAGGTCTTCTGCCAGCGTTCAGTAGGTGTTCTGTAGGAGTTGTCCCACGTGTAGATGTATTTCTGATGTATCTGTGGGGAGGAAGGTGATCTCCACGTCTTACTCTTCCACCATCTTCCCCCTCTCCCATAATTAGCTTCTTATTTTATTTCTAATCATTTTCTGTGTGGGCTACATGGGCACTGAGAGAAAGGAGGTTGAGAAAGCTTCAGGATGAATTCTGCCTGTAATGTAGAGGTATGTGACTTCTGAAGAGCCACATCTTGGAAGGCAAGCGAGTGGTTAACCATACCTGTATCAATTTAAATACTTTCCCCTACAAATAATAGCAAGTTTACTTATCAGTGGCATAAGCAATAAAGTCGTTATCTCACATAATCAGCAGTCAGGAGGTAGCAGTTCTAGGGTTGGTTCACTGGCTTCCTGACATCAGGGCACTGGACTCACATCTAGACTTCCCTCTCCGGGCTACAAGGTGACGGCTGCAGTTGTAAGCATCATGTCTTCATGAGAAGTAGGTATGAATTAGAGCCTTTCTTCTCAAGCATCTCTCTCCTTTTGTCAAGGAGGAAAAAAATCCGTCCAGAAATTTCTTAGCAGAATTGCCTCATGTCTCATTGTCTAGACATAATTCACAGGGTACCTTCTGGCTGCAAAGGAGTCTGACAAAGTGAATATTTGACTTTTTCAGTTTCTGTTTTGGGGCAAGCAGAGTAGACAGGCGTTAAAAATGACTGTTGAATAGCTTCTAAAAGGATCTGCAGAAACATCCTTTTTCTTCTCCCCCCACCCCAGCCCACCCTACCAGCAGCTCCTTCCTTCCTTCTTCCCTGTCTCCTCTCTCTGTGTCCTGATTTTGGGGGTTGAGAGGAATAACTCTCTAAAGGAGAGGTGCAGTGATTTCTCCATATATTCTTTTGCTTTTGTACCACCACATTATTCAACCATAGGTTGTTTAGTTTTTCTCTCTCATGATGGACTCTGAGCTCCTCTAAGAGAAAAAGCTTATCTTTAAAACTTTTCTTTTAATGCGTAACACTCACCATAATATGTGGTATTATAGGAAGTGCTCAATTAAAGAAATGGCATGAAATGAAATTATAAATTAAGGAAAAACTGATTCAACACTGTTTAAAACTAAAGAAGGAACAAAAGTATTTGATAAGACATCTTGAGAAAAAATAATTATATTGAAATAAGTAGTTTGAGAATTAATTTTTAGGCTGGCTTTGCCCTTCATAGCAAAGTTAAGAAACAGGTTAGGGAAGTTTTACATTCCAGAGATCACTAGAGCAAAATGATGAAAACACACTACCCTGGTGAGATAGAGGTCTTATTGAACTTTAAACCTCTATAACCTCAGATTATAAATTATAACTCCTCTCTTTATTATTCCTTGAGAAGAAACAAAAAGATTACAGATATTCACCTATTAACTACAATATTTTTTTCTCCCAAGCATGTTATCTTTCACCACAAAGCATATGATGACCACAAAGTTGTAAACCGTGTTCTTGGAAGAAAATTGTATTTGTTCTCTTGATTATAGTAGTGATTCTGCATTTGTTTTACTCAGACCCACATTAAATATATTTTATATCACTACCTAGTATGTATATAGATAGATAAATAGATAAATAATACTGGTACTGAACTTTTATTAAAAAGTACTTTTTATTCTTTTTAGTTAATATTTGTTCTTTGAAAGGTGTGTGTGCTGGTATTCTTTATTCTATTTCTTCCTATTGTGTAAAATATTGATCACAATCCACTAAATTAATTTCATGATCCAGTAGTGGGTCGTAGCCAGTGGTGTGACGCTAAATGTTTTAATGGTTTGCTCCATCCCTGAATAAAAGCCCTAATATGTAGGGTTTCCTGATTTCCATGATATAAATACACCCAGTTTGGCCAGTTTCAAGCTATCAACCTGTTGTCACTGAATGCTGAACTGGGAAGAGATGATACAATCTCTTTCTCTCTGGAGCCAACTTCACTGCACCACTGGCTTTAACACACAGTTTGAAGTAAACATAAATTTATGTTTGTTATATGTAAGTGAATTAGTTGTCTTGTTGATGCGAGGAGAATGTTGCTCTTTATGGTTGAGCAGGTATTCCTGCCAATGGGGGGAGGTTTGGTCGATGCATGATGCAGATACACAATGCACAGTGCAGGGAGAGAGGAGGCCAAAGGACAGAGAAGACTTTTTTATGTTTAACTTTTTCTTGTCTTGCCATAAAATACAAATTTTATTTCACAAGAGTATAGGTCTGATTTACATAGTTGAATTATATTTATCCTTTTAGTTTTAATATATTCAAGAAACTGGTAAGATATGAATGCTTCAGAAATCTGGGCAGTTCAGTATAAGTTCAATATGCCTGTTATCCTTAGATAATATTTTGAATACCATATACAGTTAACCTTTTTTAAAGGCTAAAATGAATATCAAGAAATTTTCATAGAATTGTGCTATAGCCTTTGATGCTTATTTTAAGCTATAACATTCTAAGGTGAGAAATAAGTTTCCAAACTTTTACAACTAAAATTCAAATGTTATCTTTACTTGAGAGTGTGTCAGTCTCTACCTGGCAAGTCTTCAGATACCCTTGAAGAGTCTTTGTAAGGAAGCCTAGGGAGTCTTAGTCAATCCTTGAAAAGGATAACAAGGAACAGAGACTGAACTTCAAAACAAAAGGGTTGGTAAATGATATATATTTGACTTAAAAAACAATTTTTTTGTGTGAGAAACTATAAGCTGCCTATCAACGTAAATTTTATTTTTATTTTTATAAAGCATTATAAAAATGACACAGATGCATGTCACACACACAAAATTAAATTTTAATAAAGTACTTTGTACTGTGAATAAACTAAAAATATTAAGCATTTATTTATTTACCTTTTAACATAAGTAATACATAGATATATTATCATTAATAAAAAAATTCTGACAGTATACAAACATGTACAATAAAAAGTTAAAGCCCTTTTTTGGCATCACTACCCACAGTGACACTGCCTTCTCATACTTCTTTCTATGCATGTACATATACAAATACATATATGTACAAATATTTAGGATTTAAGATAAATGTAATGATTCACTAATTCATTTGCCTATTCTTCTAACAAATATTTATTGCATGTCTACAATGTGCCAGGTACTTTTTTAGGAGCTAAAGAAATGGAAGGAAAAATGTTCCTGCTGTCATGTCCTATCATTCGATCCTAGTGGGTAGAGACAGCAGAGTAATAAGCAAATAGATAGATAGATAGATTTATATCTATCTATCTGTCTATCTATATTCTAATATATCCTAATGTACCCCCTGCCCTGCCTTTCCCCTGTGGTAACCATACATTTGTTTTCTATGCTGTGAATCAGTTTCTGTTTTGTAAATAAGTTCATTTGTATCATTTTTTTTTAGATTCCACATATAAGTGATATCATATTATACTTGTCTTTCTCTGACTTACTTCACTTAGTATGATAATCTCTAGGTCCATCCATTTTGCTGCAAGTGGCATTTTTTCATTCTTTTTTATGACTGAGTAATATTCCATTGTATATATGTACCTCATCCTCTTTATCCATTCATCTGTCAGTGGATACTTAGGTTGCTTTTATGTCTTGGCTATTGTAAATGGTGCTGCTATGAACATTGGGGTGCATGTGTCTTTTTGAATTAGAGTTTTCTCCAAATATATGCCCAAGGGTGGGATTGCTGGATCATATGGCAACTCTCTTTTTAGTTTTTTAAGGAACCTCCATACTGTTTTTCATAGTGGCTGCACCAATTTACATTGTCACCAGCAGTACAGGAGGGTTCCCTTTCTCCACACCCTCTCCAGCATTTATTATTTGTAGAATTTTTGATAATGGCCATTCTGACTGGTGTGAGGTGATACCTCATTGTAATTTTGATTTACATTTCTCTAATAATGAGATGTTGGGCATTTTTTCATGTGCCTATTTGCCATCTGTATGTCTTCTTTGAAGAAATGTTTATTTAGGTCTTCTGCCCATTTCTTGATTGGGTTGTTTGTTTTTTTGATATTGAGCTGTTTGAGCTGTTTATATATTTTGGAAGTTAATCTGTTGTCGGTTGCATTGTTTGAAAATATTTTCTCCCATTCCGTAGGTTGTCTTTTCATTTTGTTTATGGTTTCCTTTGCTGTGCAAAAGCTTATAAGTTTGATTAGGTCCCATTTGTTTATTCTTGCTTTTATTTCTTTTGCCTTGGGAGACTGACCTGAGAAAACTTTGGTACAATTTATGTCAGAGAATGTTTTGCCTATGTTCTCTTCTTGGAGTTTTATGATGTCGTGTCTTATATTTAAGTCTTTAAGCCATTTTGAGTTTATTTTTGTGTATGGTGTGAGGGAGTGTTCTAACTTCATTGATTTACATGTGGCTGTCCAGCTTTCCCAACACCACTTAATGAATAGACTGTCTTTTGTCCATGTATATTCTTGCCTCCTTTATTGAAGATTAATTGACTGTAGCTGTGTGGGTTTATTTCTGGGCTCTCTATTCTGTTCCATTGATCCTATGTCTGTTTTTGTGCCAATACCGCACTGTTTTGATTATTGTAGCTTTGTGGTATTGTCTGAAGTCTGGGAGGTTTATGCCTTCAGCTTTGTCCTTTTTCCTCAGGATTGCTTTGGCAATTCTGAGTCTTTTGTGGTTCCATATGAATTTTAGGATTATTTGTTCTAGTTCTGTGAAAAATGTCATGGATAATTTGATAGGGATCACATTAAATCTGTAGATTACTTTGGGTCATGTGGCCATTTTAACAATATTAATTCTTCTAGTTCAAGAACATGGGATATCTTTTTATTTCTTTGAATCATTTTCAGTTACCTTTATCAATGTTTTATAGTTCTCAGCATGTAAGTCTTTCACCTCCTTGGTCAGGTTTATTCCTACTTTTTTTTTTTTTTTTGACACAATTTTAAAAGGGATTTTTTTTTTTTTACTTTCCTTTCTGATATTTCATTGTTAGAATAAGGAAATTCAACAGATTTCTGTACGTTAATCTTGTAACCTGCTACCTTGCTGAATTAGTTTATCTGTTCTAATAGTCTTTAGGTTTTCTATATAGACTATTATATCATCTGCATATAATGACAATTTTACCTCTTCCCTGCCAGTTTGGATACCTTTTATTTATTTTCTTGTCTGATTTCTGTGGCTAGGACTTCTAATACTATGTTGAATAGAAGTGGTAAGAGTGGGCATCCTTGTCTTGTTCCAGGTTTTAGCAGGAAGACTTTCAGCTTTTCCCTGTTGAGTATTATGTTGGTGTGCATTTGTCATAAATAGCTTTTATTATATTGAGATACGTTTTCTCTATACCCACTTTGGTGAGAGTTTTTATTGTGAATGGATGCTGAATTTTATCAAATGCTTTTTCTGCATCTATTAAGATGATCATGTGGTTTTTGTCTTTTCTTTTGTTGCTGTGGTGTATCACATTGATTGATTTGTGTATGTTGAACCATCCTTGTGACCCTAGGATGAATCCAACTTGATCATGGTATATAATCCTTTTTATGTGTTGTTGCATTCAGTTTGCTAATATTTTGTTGAGGATTTTCGCATCTGTGTTCATCAAAGATACTGGCCTGTAATTTTCTTTTTTGGTAGTGTCTTTATCTGGTTTTGGTATTAGAATAATGGTGTCTTCATAGAATGATTTTGAGAGTGTTCCCTCCTCTGCAGTCTTTTGGAAGAGTTTGAAAAGAATTGGTATAAGTTCTTCTTTGTACGTTTGGTAGAATTCCTCAATGAAACCATCTGGTCCTGGACTTTTGTTTGTAAAGTTTTTTCTTTATTACAGATTCTATTTCAAGTCTAGTGATAATTGTTCAAATTATCTGTTTCTTCTTGATTCAGTTTTCATGGGCCTTATATTTCTAGAAACTTGTCCACTACTTCTAGGTTGTCCAATTTATTGGCATATAATTGTTCATAGTATTCTCTTATGGTTTCTTTTTTGTATTCTGTGGTATTGGTTTTTATTTCTCCTCTTTCATTTCTTTTTTTGTTTATTTGGTCCTCTCTCTTTTCTTCTTGGTGAATGGCCAGAGGTTTGTCGATTTTGTTTATCCTTTCAAAATCCCAGCTCTTGGTTTTATTGATTTTTTTCTAACTTTTTTGAATCTCTATTTTATTTGTTTCCTCTCTGATCTTTATTATTTCCTTCTTTATGCTGACTTTAGGTTTCATTTGTTTTTCTTTTTCTAATTCTTTTAGGTGGTAGGTTAGGTTGTTTATTTGAGATTTTTCTTGCTTTATGAGGAAGGCCTATGTTGCTATGAACTTCCCTCTTAGGACTGCTTTTGCTGCATCCCATGTGTTTCGTATGTTTGTGTTTTCATTGTCATTTGTCTCAAGGTATTTTTAAATTTCCTCTTTGATTTCATTGTTGACCCATTGTTTTTTTAGTAGCATGTTGCTTAGTCTCCATGTAATCATTTTCTTCTCATTTCTCTTTGTGTGGTTGATCTCTAGTTTCCTGTTGTTGTGGTCAGAAAAGATGCTTGAACTAATTTCTGTCCTCTTAAATTTGTTGAGGCTTTTTTTGTGAAGGGACACTGTTTTATATGAAGCAGTCAGGGAAGACCTTGTTGTTAACATAACATTTGAGCAGACATTTGAAGGATGAGAGAGGGACCAATGCAGTTATTCTGGAGAAATAGTGTTCCAGGCAGAGGGAATAGCAAGTAAAAAGCCCAAAGGGAGGAGCTTGCCTGCCTTTTTCAAGGAACACTGCAGACACCAGTATGGATGAAACAAAATGTCAAGATCAGAAGCTGGGAGATCAGTTAGGAAGCTGATCTAGATGAGAGATGATGGTGGTTTAGATCAGAGAGGAGCAGTAGAAGAAATGGTTAAACTCTCAATATTATTTTTAAAGTATTGCTAGCAGAACTTATTGACAGATTCAATGGGGGTGTGAAGGAAAGAAGAAAGCCAAGTGTCATTCAAAGATTTTTGGCCTGAAACAATGGGAAAATGGAGTTGTCATTTAGTGAACTGAATACGACTGCTGAAAGAATAGAATTGAGGTAGAAATTGTTTAGTTTTGGACAGGTTGAGTTTGACCTTCCTTTTAAAAATTCAAGTGTGGAGGCTATATTATCAGTGGATAGATAATTCTGGGTTTCTGAGGACAAATCTGGGTTAAAGATAAATCCCTGAGTTATTAACATATAGATACTAAGTCTGAGTGAGATCACTTAGGGAGCAGAAATGTTGAAAAGAAGTACAGAGACTGAACCTAGGAATATTCCAAAGGGGTTTGGGAAGATAAGGAGGACCAGCAAGGTGACCTAATAAGGAAGAACAGTACAGTGTTGCTCTCTTACTTAGCAATGTATCTTGGAGCTCTCTCCATTGTTAACATATATAGATTTACTAAATTTGTTTAATACAGGACAAAGTATTCCTTGGAATGGATGTACCATATTCTATTTTGCTTCTGCTATATTGATGGTATTTTTTTTCTAATTTTCTCCTCTAACTATAATTTTTATCTAGTTCCATAGTCTATCTGGATTATTTTTGTTTATTTGCAAAATGGTTTTATTTTTATATTTTTCTGAATGCTATTTATTGAATAATCCATGCTTTCACACATTGATAGGAAATAACACCTTTCTCAGATAGTGCATTTTTAGGTTCTCTTCTTTTCCCTTAATCTGTTGGTTCCTGTGATAATACTATACTGTTAAAATTACTGTAGTTTATTTGAACCTTTGAAATCCAGTAGAGCAAGTTCCCCAAAGTTCTTATTTTTCAGAATTTTCTTAGCTAACCTCATTCATTTTTCTTTTATATGAGTTTTATTTATTTACTTTAAAAAGAGTGACCATTTTACTTCATTGGTCTGTGTAAGACATACAGATGAAATTTTATATTTTTTAGAGACCAGATATAGGGTTACTGAGTGAGTTTCCCCAAAGAAGAGATTTCAGTCACAAAGGGCTCGCTAACTGCAGCTCATTTATTGTCTGGGCTCAGCAATGGAAGCCAGGATATTCAGTGCACGTATGGTGAACAATGCCAGATAGGAAAGTCGAACAATAAGGCTTTTGTTTCGTATTTTGCTAGAGTTCTTTCTAATATTTCTAGTGTAGATGCGAAAAGGGTAGACCATCTTTTAGAGAAGGAAATAGTTAATATTTAAAAATCTTATTTAATATTAACAATTAGGAAGCATTTTAAAATTTGATGATGAAATATTTTATTTATCCAGAGGTCTTGGCAAGAGGAAAATTGAAATGTTGATCACATCAACAATTTAATAAGGCTTAGGTAGAAAAGTTTACTTGAGTCTTCATTTGGGATTAAAGTATATGTGGTTTACAGTGCAAATTCATAGAAAAGTTGCAAAATGTTTTATGCTTAAAAAGAGTGATTTTTAAATTATCTCATTTTCTTTATAATGTATAGATCAAAATAAACATTGCTGACCAGATTTAAAGTAAAAGCTGATTTTTTTTTTTTTTTTTTTTTTTGCGGTACGCGGGCCTCCCACTGCCGTGGCCTCTCTGGTTGCGGAGCACAGGCTCCGGACGCGCAGGCCCAGCGGACATGGTTCACGGGCCCAGCCACTCCGCGGCATGTGGGATCTTCCCGGACCGGAGCACGAACCCGTGTCCCCTGCATCGGCAGGCGGACTCTCAACCACTGCGCCACCAGGGAAGCCCTAAAAGCTGATTTTGATAATTTGTGTTTCAAATGAGTTTTAGAGTCAGATTGTTAAAGTCCATTAAAAAAGAAAAAAAGCCTGTTGGGATTTTTATTGACATGCATTGAACTTAAAGATCATTATGGGAATAAATTATGTCTTTGATATTTTTTCTCTTTGTAACATAAATTATCTTTTCATTTATTTGGTTGTTGTTTCAGATATTTGTGTTAATCTTGCCCAGTTTTAGTTTGGTTTATTCCTAAGGATTTTGTTGGGTTTTTTTTCTTCATATAAGAAATATTTATTGGGTGCCTGACACATGCTAGTCACTATTCTAGGGACCAGGGGTACAAGATTGATCAAAACCAAGTCCCTGCCCTCATTAAGTTTATACTCTGATAGAAGGCATCAGGGAATAGAAAAACAAATAAATAGATACATAATGTCAAGTTATAAACAGGAGAAAAACTAAACAGGGAGAGGAGGGTCAGATATGTGAAGAGTAAAGCAAAATCTCTCAAAAATCACTTTATAGGGCTTCCCTGGTGGCGCAGTGGTTGAGAGTCCGCCTGCCGATGCAGCGGACATGCGTTCGTGCCCCAGTCTGGGAAGATACCACATGCCGTGGAGCAGCTGGGCCCGTGAGCCATGGCCACTGAGCCTGCGCGTCCGGAGCCTGTGCTCCACAATGGGAGAGGCCACAGCAGTGAGAGGCCCGCGTACCGCAAAAAAAAAAAAAAAAAAAAAATCACTTTATATATTTTTTCCCTATCTTTTTTTCCTATCTTTCAATAATAGTCATTGTGGTTTTAAATAAGATAGTCTAAAACCCTCTATATACAAAGGTATAATGTAAGTTGAGATTATTAATTTAGGTGACAAAAATTTGTCTCTAACAGCATAATACCTGTTTATTTTTCCTAGATAAAATTATATGTCAGATTTCATTTAGGTCTAAAGAAAATTTAAAAGTGTGTATTTTCAAAGTAGAGTGAGGACATGTAGATAATCTTGTTTCATCTGTGTAATTCTGTTGATTCAGTTCAACAAAGTTCTGTAGTAGGCAGCAGAGGATGTATGGTAAGTGAGATACTCTCTTTCCCCTTAGGGAGCTCATGATGTAGTGAGGAATTCACAAGCAATTACGTAGAACTTTCTTGCTTGTCTGAGAGTGATATATTCGTGACCTATAGATTTTAATCAACTACAGATATGAATTATTGAAAAGATGAATGAAAGAAGTAATGAGTGATGGATGTATAAACCAAATGCTATTAAGACTAGAAGAGAGAGTAATTTTTCATAACTAAGGGATAAAGGAAAGCTTTCTAAAAAAGGTGACATTTGGTCTTCATTTAGAAAGATGAACAAAGAAATTAGGGCCAGATTATGAGAGTCATGAATGCTATACTGAGGTCTCAGAATATTATTCAGTGGAAAGCAAAGTATACTTTGTTCCATAAAAATATTTTTGAGTGTTTAATGCAAAAGAGTTGCATACATTCATTTACATTTCTGAAAAGTAGTAATTTTTCGCATAATAGAAGATAGACTGGCATGGAGCTAGATCAGGACAGGGAGACTGGTTAGGGAGTAGTTATAAGAGTCCAAAGCAAGGATACTTTAGATAAGAACAGTAGGAGGAGACAACAATTTACCAGGCCTTTTCAGAGATAAAACCAACTAACATGGTAACCAATGGTAGGGAAATGTGGTAGGGTCAGGGTAAGGGTGGCAGTGAAGGCTAAAGATGATGGCAAGGTTTTAGGTTGGTTGACTATATAATGATATATCATTATGGGTGAAGATCAGATTTGTGGGCTTAGGAAATGAGTTTATTTTTGCATATTTTTCATTTTAGAAATGTTCAGCAAATAGTTTAAAATTCTTACGTCAAAATCCAGAAAGAAGTTCAGACTGAAATAATGTGGGAATTAAATTTAAAGGAGTAGATGTAATTGCCCAGAAACTGGAGTGAGGTATCTACAAGCCAAGGATTGCCAGCAACCACCAGAAGCTAGGAAGTGGCAAGCAGAGATTCTTTCCTAGAGCATTTGGAGCGAGCATGATCCAACTGATACCTTGATTTCAGACCTCTAGCCTCCAGAACCGTGAGAGAATACATTTCTGTTGTTTTCAGCTACCCAATGTGTGGCCATTTGTTATGGCAGCCCTCTGAATGTATTACAGGGATCATGAGTACGTATTGAGATATGGACAAGATTGTCTAGGGAAAGAGTATAGATAGGGCAAGAGTTCAGACTAATTTTAGGCAATTTAGATAGACTTAACTATGCCCAAATTTTACTTTAAAAAGCAGTAAGACCAGGCAAATGTGATACTTGGTTACCATACAAAATTTTTAGTACCCATTACATTCTACCTAGCCGCTTCATACTTTTGTTTACCAGATGAAGGCATGTGAGTTTATGAGCCTTTATTCAAAGAAGTATAAAAGGGGCTTGGGGAATGAGAGGATTAAGCCTTAAGAACATTTAATAGACAGAAAATAATGAGCTATCAAGGGGCTATGAAGAGCATTAGGCCACAAATAAGAGAGAATGATACCATGGAAGCCAGATGAAGAGAATGTTTTAAGGAGGGAGTATCAGAAGCTCTCGAAAATCTACAGTAAGAAAAATACCCATTGGGTTTGGTCTCAGATGCTGGTGATGATGGAAACAAGAGCTGTTTGAGTGGCCTATGTAGATCTTTTCAGAAAGATACTGTTACTTTTAATATAGAGGAAGGACAAGAAGGCAAAAAGAAAGGGAAAAAGAATTTTTTAGCAGGATTACATTTACCCAGTCAAGAGCTAATGAAGATTGAAAACGAAAAGGAGATATAATTAAGAGGATGCGTATATAAGAACTTGGAGATTAAAGGAGAGAAGAATAAAAGGTTGTTCTAAAATTCAAACTTGTTTAATTAAGTGGATAATATTATTAACACAAGAAGGAAGAACTAGTAGAACATCTACATTTACAAGAGTAATGCATTTCCAAAGCCAGCAAAGACTAAGAAACTGGGCATATATGCAGAGAAAACCATAATTCAAAAAGACACATGCACCCCAATGTTCATTGCAGCAGTATTTACAGTAGCCAGGTTATGGAAGCAATTTAAATGCCCATCGACAGACAAATGGATAAAGAAGATGTGGTACATATATGCAATGGAATATTACTCAGCCATAAAAAGGAATGAAATTGGGTCATTTGTAGAGATGTGAGTGGACCTAGAGACTGTCATACAGAGTGAGGTAAGTCAGAAAGAGAAAAACAAATATCGTATATTAATGCATATATGTGGAATCTAGAAAAATGGTACAGATGAACCCATTTTCAAGGCAGAAATAGAGACATAGATGTAGAGAATAAATGAATGGACATTAAGTGGGGAATGCCAGGCAGGAGGGTGGTGAGATGAATTGGGAGATTGGGATTGACATATATACACTAATATGTATAAAATAGATAACCAATAAAAACAAATCATATCTCATGTAAAAAAAAAAAGACTAAGAAATGAAATAGAAGAAAAAAACAAGAGGCTTCATCTACTCCAAAATTATCATTTAAAGATAGCATGAAAGTGCTCGTAAAGGAAAGCAACTTGATTCACTGATAAGGAAGTTTAATGCCCAGTTTAACTAGATTTGAATATAAGTATACGAACACAGTTAAATAGGAGACCGAGACTTAATAATAGAAATGGTGAACACAGTGACTTTGATACAGGACGTAGAAGGGAGCCTCATTCTTCACTGCAGTCAGAATGAAGCTGGTGAAATAGATTCTAAAGATTATATTGAATCAGTATATGAAAGGCTTTGTTTGAGGGTGTCTCTCTGTATCAGTTTTTTGCACTTGTTCTCTTACAAATTGAACAGCTGTGAGGCTACTGTGACCTCAGTCAAAGAGGAAACTGTGATGCAGAGTCAGAAAACTTCAAGGTGATTACACAATCATTGGGTTGTCCAGAGGAGTGAGTCTTTAATGTGGTTTCACATAGCCCTGAGCCAAGGCTGGCAATTGCTGTAAACTGCCCTAAGACCTTAAAGTTCATGGGTGTTTTGGATAGAGATTTGGGGAGCCATGTGCATGGAGTAAGACTGCCCTTCAGCTGTCCTTCACACTGTTATGTAGGGTTGAAGGGAGAACTTTCTTACACACAGGTTAAGGGCACCCTTCTGTAGGCCTTCACCTTCATCAACACAAGTTAGGGAACATGCTTGCCATCTTTCAGCCTCCATTTCTCCAGTGACAGCCCTGTGTGCTCAGTTTGTGACTACTCCCCTGCTGGCTTCCATGCTATATCATCTGAAATCAAGAGGAATGCCAGGAGTCCTGTGTATCCGTGTCTGCATCTTCCCTTTATCAACTGTCAAGCCCAGAACTCTGTATTCCCCTGAAAAATTCCTTCCTCCGCCCCTACCACAACACTCACAGCTTCACCACTATCTCTCTAGGGATGGTAAAGACCAAATCCCATCGTGCCTTTGATCCCCATTCATGTCAGCCCTCACCAGAAACCCTGGCCTCACAATTCATTCCTGATTTCTGGGATTCTCATCAAATGTATCTCTATATGTCCTTTGTTCTGACTAGTCTTCTACCTCTCCTCAATTCCAAAATTTTCTGGAATTTGGTCATTCATTACTAAAAGTGTCTTTATCTGCAGCCTATTCTCTGAAAATTCCTTTACTGTCTAATCAAAACTTAGCTCTTTGCTGAGGAAGCATACTTCCCATCCTCATCGAGCAGTGCATTTTTCTGTCTCAGTTCCCTTGTATGAGGTAATTAGCCTCTCGATTGCTACTTCAAGACTGTATGCATCATCTAATGCTGTTTCAGAAATCACCACAAAACTGAATGGCTTAGAGACAGAATAAATTTTATTATCTCTTACAGTTTCTATAGGTCAACAATTTGAGAGTAACTTTGACCTGGATTTCTTAGATTTTTTTTTTTCCTGGAAATAATATACCCCTTCCATTGTAATATATTTTCCAGAAATACTCTTCCCATTTCAATCTAATGATAAGTTATAATTTTTCTCAGTCAGTTTTTTTAGATTATTATTGGCAGAGGAAATTTCTACCTGTTTTCAGACAAGTAGACCTGCTTTTTTCCTGGCAACATAAGGTGAATTGCAGAGCAATGATGGCGCACTAATTATACTTTTCATTACAAATGCATTGCTTGTTTCTTAAGTGGGATTCTTTTCATGTTCTGTAGTAAGTTGACTTTCATTTCTTCTTTTCCCCTAGTAGAAATTTATTTTGTAGGTATTTGGTTGGGATATTATAAGTTGAGAAATTGCTGGCTAATCATTTTAAATGGTAAAATGTTCTGGTATTATGTTTTTGGAGATTAACTGTATCCTGTTGGAAGCACTTTGTTTGTTTGTTTTTCATTGTCTTCCCCTAATATTTACATGGCTTGCTTCCTCGTTTAAATCTCTGCTCAAATATCACATCCTCAAAGAAGACTTCTGTATTAATTAGGGCAGAAGTATTCAACTAGTGTGCTGTGGATGCTATATGGGAGTTCCCGGGATACTGCTTCCTTCATCCCATAGGTTTTGCCTCAACACAGTTATCTGTTTATTCCACTGTGATGTACAAAATTTGCCATATTCCCAGAGGGCTGAGCTACAAAAAAGTTTGGGAAGCATTAAGATAAAGATTTAGGTGCAAAATGGGTTCAAACCCAAAGTAACAGTGACTTCAACAAGACAGATGGATATTTCTGTTTCAGTCCAGAGGTAGACAGAGTTAGTAAGGGAGCTCTGCACCAAAAAGCCTTCCAAGAACCCAGAGTCCTTCTATTTTGTTGCTCCACCATCTGCTTGCCAACATGAACACATTCGAGGGATGAAGTAGAGTGGAAAGTGTGGGGGAAAGATCATGCCCCCCCCACTCCTCTTTGAGCATTTGCACACATCATTTCTGCCCTCATCCAGTTAGCCAAAACTTACCCTCTAGCTATCCTAGTGACTGCATGGGAGTCTGGGAATTGCAGTCTTTAACCCGAGCAGCTGAATAGCCAGGTAAAAATTGAGTGCTGTTACTACAAGGAAGAAGGAGAGAACAGATGGGGGTAGGGAAAGAACTAGCTGTTTTATTGGTTAGCACTTTTCCTAACACTCTCAATAAAAGACCACAACCCCATTTCTCTAGCCCCTTACCCTTTGCAGTAAAGTTTAGATATTTCTTTCTTCAGTTGTAAGAAAAAAATTGAAGTACTTAGAGTAACCCTTTGATTTAGCAATAATCATGTTTCAGTTAAATCATAAAGCCTTCAGTAAAACTCAAACTGCTGTTTCAAGGCATCTTGGAAATTGACAGAGAAGTAGTCCAGGGTCCCTAGTTACTGGATAGGCTTCAAGGGCTCCATGATTCCTGGGCACTTGTAAAGTGAAATTGTTTATATAGCCTGGTGGTTAAGAGCATGGCCCCTGGTGTCAGACTGCCTGGGTTTAAATTCCAACTCTGCCATGTGCTAGATTTGCAACTTAGGCAGTTTTCTTAACCTCCCTGTGCTCACTTTCTCTATCTGAAACATGAGAATAATAGTATACCTATTTCACAGAATTGCTGTGGGGACTAGTTAATACATTTAACGCTCTTAGCATTTAAAGCTAGTTATTACATTTAAAGCACTTACAATAGTGCCTAACAATATTAAGTGCTGTATAAATACTAGCATTATTATTATTTATATTCCTAGGGCAGGGTCAGTACCTTCCATCTGAGTATCAATAACGTCTATTGTAAATCTTACTTTAATACCTGAAAGAAATCACTATCACAGGCTTATGAAATTTAAATTTTCTCTATTTTAATAAAAAATCATTTGACCTTTCATAACACAGAAGTTTATTTAGTGGAATCTACCTCAACAGTATTTTCTTTTAAAGCATTTTCTTGTTTTCTAGTTCCTGTTTTACTTAACCTAATAGAAAATTTATATTCATCTCAGTTTTCTTTTAATTGCCACAGTTTTGATAGGCTTAAGCTTTTCTAGACTTTAATTTAAAATAGAAAATTTTTTTTTTCCTTTTGAGAAACCCTGTGCAGTTAATAGTTGTACATAAGGGGCTTACACATCTGCAAGTTGCACGTGTAACTCTGTTAGTGAGTTGGGCAGCAGATACCTGTGATTAAGCAGAAAATGTTGATTTTTTTGTTGTTACTCGAACCGTAAATGCAGTTGAGCCAAACTGAATCACAGTTGAAAATCTTACAGCCTGTCAAGGGAGTGAAAAAATAAGAGCCTATACAGCTGTTCATTTTCTGGAAAGTTAACATCGTGGCTGGAAAAAAAATTGGTGCTTCAACATTGTTAGGAATGAATTAATATTGTTCTATAATAAATTGCCAAATGTCACATTTAATAAACCATTTTATTAGAAAGTCGGGTCAGCAGTAAATGCCCAGCATCTCATTACTTATCTTCTGTAGTTACACTGAACATGCAAAGTATTTCCATTTTAAATTGCTTTTGCTAAATATTTGAGAAATAATTTTGGCAAATTGGTTGGTATCAGACCTGGAGCTTAAATACAAAACAGCTGTTGTGGAGAAAATACCATTTTCATAATATTAATATGCTTTTAATTAACATACTGGAATGAACTGTTAAACATTACCACTTACATGTTTAACTACTGTTTGACTTTCAAATGACTGATTTGCTTTCTCAATAGATTATTTACTTTAACTAAAAGAGGAAGAATTTTATTTAAATAATCCGTATTTTTATTCTGTCTGCAGAATGTACCCAAGAAAAGTGGGGATTTCCAATGTGCCACTATTTAAAGGAAGAGAGATGGTGCTGTGGCCGGAATGCCAGAATGTCAGCATGTTTGGTATGACTGTTTTTTTTCCTGGACTTAGAGTTTTATCCAGATGTTGCAGAATTATATTTATTTATTTTTGGCTTCATTAAATGCCAAATTTTGCAGAGTGTCATAATTAATGTTTTTGTGCATTGCAAATTATGAGGAAGAAAATGACTTACCTTTCCAACATTACTCTGCATGCAGTGTGATAACAATTTATAATTATACTATAATTCTACATTATAGTACTTAATTTCTTAATATAATTACTTTAATTATCATATAAAATGTACCAACAACCAAGTCTTAAACACAGAATTACTGTAGTGCTTTATCCACAGCTCTGTGGTATGTTTGTGTTTATTTGTAGCAGATCATTTGGCCTCCTAATTTTTTATAAAATGGGAAAAATATTATTAAGGTACCTGGGATATGAAGTAACTATCTAGTTAAGTGAAATCTTTATTTAGCTCGTGTCCTTAGACCTAGAACACTTTAGCCACAGTCTTCTCTGTTTGTGGTGTTATGTTGGTTTAAAAAGGAACAGATGCCAGTTAAATGGTATAAGTGGACTTTGTCATCATAAATTTAAAATATAGCTTTTAAAATAATGTGTTTAATGCCCAATCCCAAGATAAATTAACTATTTTGAGTCATTATCTCAATATTTTTTATATTGCCAGTAACACAGCAATATAAAAAAAGTGTTCTAGTGTTCTGGGTCACATATCTGAGAATTAACTTCGAAATCTTATTTATGCTCAAATAATGATTTCCTTTTGTGAGTCCTCTTAAAATACTTTTCTGGGAATTTGGCTTTCTTTCATTATATTTGTAAATGATACTCATTTAGGGTCTTGTTAGAATGGGAGGTCATTCTTGGAATGACTTGGTTCCCAGAATGCTGGCAGCTTATACCCTCTAGGCAAGAAACTGAAATAGTCTTTTATAGGGAATCTGATTAGCCTAAGAGAAAAGACTAAAGGTATTGGCATTAGGGATTTCACAATGAAATAGGACCTTTGTGGTGAGATCCACAATTAAAAGTCCTCACTCATAAGCACAGTGCTTCTAATCAAGTTTATGATTACCACATTTTAATTATCAAAAAGCCAAGAATCACTAGTTGTCTAAGAAAGTCTAACATGAAAGAAAAGAGATCAGATAAACAAATAGAAGAGTAGCAAC
Organism: Globicephala melas; assembly: GCF_963455315.2. Classification (NCBI taxonomy): domain Eukaryota; kingdom Metazoa; phylum Chordata; class Mammalia; order Artiodactyla; family Delphinidae; genus Globicephala; species Globicephala melas. Next base: position 36,340,061 of record NC_083323.1, on the reverse strand, counting down.
TTGGAGGAAATGGATACTATCCAAAGTAAAATAAAATAACTATTAGTATCCCTTAGAAAATAAAATGATATAATATATCCACAAAATAAAAATGTTTGCTATAAAAATAAACATTCAACAAACCAAAAAGAAGAGTTTTTGAAAAATAAATTCCAGAATGTAGAATTTGTCAACCGTGCCACACTTAAGAACTTTGCCTGACCAATGTCAGCTTCTCATGGAATGCCCCTCTCCTAAACTCTATCCCTGTCTTTGCTCACCTTGACTTCTTTTTTTGATGCTAATCTAGGAAAGTCTAAGGAACATATTTCTTTTGGTGCATCTTGTTTTATTGCCTTTTGCTCCATAACTGACCTTTTCTACAAATATTCAAAACTTAAGGGGTTGAGAGAGAGACACACAGAGAGAGAGAGAGAGAGAGAAGTATACCTTTCTGGTGACACTTTCAGATAAATTGTTAAGGGTACTAACCAGAGGGGAAAATTTAATTACATTAGTGCAATCTTGTCAGCATACTTTTAGCCTGATAAAACTGTAAAATATTTAGATTAGTATGAAACGAACACTTGGTATATTTATTGGCCAAGAAAAATTATTAATGTTTGTAAGAAACTCCTTATCACCTACCTGATTATCTTTTATTATGTAATCAGAATTTATCATTGGTATTTCTAAAACAAACACATCAGCAACACATACCAAAAGTAGTCCTGAGTTATATGAGATTTTTATTGATGCCAAATCATTTATTATTAAAAACTTTTGTATCTTTATTATTGATAGTTCGGCCTTTTAGCAAAGCAAGTAACACAAAAATTTAATCTGAAATGAACACAACCAGTACTGTAAATGAAAACTCAGTGTTTTCTTCAATAACATACTTGTTCTGGGCCTGTTGCTACTTAATTTAATACAAAAATTATATAGTAACTATCTTCTGTATTCATAGCACTCTGGTTCTTGATGTTCATGAAGGTATCCTTGAAGTCAATGGAAAAATTACATTTTTTTTTCTTCAAAAAATTTCTTTAAAGCAAACTTTTATACCATGAACTCATTTTCCCACTAACTCTTCATGGTGTGAGGGCATGAGAAGTAAACCGGGGTTCAGAAAACAAGTTTTTAGTTCCTATTCACCTGCTAACTAGCTGTGCAGCTTGTGTCGAGACCCTGCCATTGTCAGTGACCTCGTGCATCTGAGAAAATTGCACTTGGGATAATCTGCACATTTTCTTTCAGTTTTAAAAGTACACGATTCAGCTGTATCTAAAAAGTATTATTTATAAAGACATAGCCATCTGAAGCAAATATGAGTACTTTAAATGTGAGTAGGAAGTATATGCACTGTTACATTTTACTGTTTTTCTTTATGTTTGAAATATTTTCTAAGGAAAACTTTAAAAATAAAATTTTAGCTAAAATGTTATATCTAATTTAGTTATAAAACAACGTAAGTGTAGAAATGCATGTCTAAAAAATTGAAAGTTTCAGAAGGCCCTATTCCATTTTTAAATTATAACAAATCCTTTCATGTATGTTAGATTATGAGTATTTATGAGAAATATTGGGAAAATTTTATAAAATATTGGGAAAACTTTATAAAATTTTATAAATATTGGGAAAATTTTATAATTTTTTTTTATAAAAGTGTTTTGAATTTTAAATAAATATCAGTGTAAAAGCAGCTACCTATAAAATTGCAAAAATATGTATTACTTTCTCTTACGGTGACTTGATCATATGTGAATTTGATTTGAATTTGACCATGCAGACCAAAAATATATGTACTTTTCTAAACTAAGATTTCAACTATAATCAGTTCAATATAATCTTGTTTAATAAAAGATGAAATTATACGTTTATAAAAAATTGGAAGAAAATAAGTTAAAAAGTAGTACGTATATAAATATGTTTATGTATGTCTATAAATAATAATAGTTTTGGATTTATTTGATTGTTTTAGCTGCAATAAAAGTGAGCCAAGAATATGTCATTTTCTTTCTTTCCTGTTTTCTAATTCCTTCTAAAATTCAAGGAGTGTATACAGTTGGGGTGTGTATGTGTTTGTGTGCATGACACACATCCATATATCAGCCCTAAATTATACAAGTGTACCAGTTAACATTCCTTAATGTTATTAACACTTTTAAGTGTATAAACTTATATGTTATCATTTAATTAATCTTTTTAAATGTCACTTTTACAAGCCCTTATACAGTGTGTTTATAAGTCTTATAAGACAAGACTAAATATATCAGCTGTCTTTGTCTTATTTTTTTCTCCTTAAAGGCACTGGAGCGCGTTGCAGTCGGCCAAGGGGTAAGTGAGCGTTTTTACTCTAATCCAACTGATGAATGTGATAGTTTTTCTCAAAGTACTCTTCATACGTGACCTGCTGATGAACCTAAAACCTGATGGATTTTTATAAGTATCACCTGTTCTTGTCACCTACTCATATTCAAACTTATACATGTTCTGTAAGTTTACTTTAAAAGAGAATTTACTTTAAAAGAGAATTCTCAGGAAAAGTAAATTGAACTTTTAGGAAAACTTCCACATTATACTCTTGTACTAATGTCTCATTTATTCATACTATATTAAACAGTCTATAAATATTTCTAAAGAATGTTATTACTGACTGTCAGGCTTTTATGGGCTTAGTTCAAGCAAAGATAAACAAGGTATAGCATTCAATTTATTTTTTAACTATAGTCCAAACCACACATTTTAGTTGGTTGTTTTTTAACTTTCTTCTTTATTGACTTCATTAGTCATTAGTTGCAAAAACCAAATGGGTTTTTACATATAAACAGATGTTAAGTGTATCCTTCACATATTCATGTAATTGCCTTTTCCTCTACCTTAAGATTTATGAAACATATTAGGAATTTTAAAGTATTTTTTTAAGAGTTCCTTTTAAATTTTTCACAAAAGTTTTCTTATTGCCCTAAATTTTAGAAATTTCTCTTTTGCTTATTTTCAGGGAGGATTAATATGTCAATTTGAATTTTTAAAAATAATAGTAGCATAATAGTAGCAACAAGTATCATTTACTGAGTGCTTTCTCTGGGCCAGACACAATGCTAAGAATTTTGTGTGGTTTTTTTTTTTACTCATTATACCTATCTGAAAATTGATAAAAACTGATTTTTTAAAGGCATTTGAGCATATTGTTTAAGTGTGTAAGCTTTAGTCTCAGACTGCTGGTTTGCATCAGCAGTCTGCTGGTCTTCATCAGTTACTGGCTTAGTGATCAGAGACACATCATGATTTCTCCATAGCTTAATTTATCTGTAAAATAAAAAAATAATAATAAAAAAATAAGAGTAACAATAATACCTTCCTCATAGAGTTTTTGTTAGGATTAAATGAGTGAAAGATGTAAAATGCTTAAAACCATGTCTATCACATAGTAAGTGTTCAATAAATATCAACTGTTGTTACTGTTACAGGTGGTTAATAATTATGATCATGAAAAGAATACCTAAGTTTAACACAGAGCTTACCAAAGTACTGTTCAAAGTTTTCTTCATCAATTTCTTCATCAATTCTTCATCAATTCTTCATCAATTAAAGTGCTGCATACATGGCCTGTGAGATCGGGACTATTATCCCATGATACACATGAGGAAACTGTTAAGTAGTGAACACTGAGATTTGAATCTCTTGACTCTGGAGCCCTAGCTCTTAACTACAGTACAGATCAAAATAGTGGTTCCTTTGGGGTCTGGAAGAGGAAAGAGCCTTAATCATAATAGTGCCCCAATGCACTTGTGCTCTGTTTTTCAATTTCCCAAGGGCTTGTTCATGTTTACAGTCAAGCTTATGAGTTGGGTATTCCCCAGACTTACATGAGAACATGATATACAGCAGAAGTTTAGTAGTGCATTCTAGCTCAGTTAATTGCAGTGTTCTTTTAGCTTAGTGCCCTTTCCACTAGACCTGTAAAATGCATGTCTAATATATATATACACACAGACACACAGACACACACACACACATATATATACACACACTTTAAGGGTGTACTCTTTCTGCTCCCTCCCATTTTAAAATGCATTAAACTGTTAAGTTGATTTATCACTTGTGAAGGAAAGAAAGTAAACTCTGAGCCACATCTAGCTTATTCCTGGAGTAGTCAGGCACAGGCTGCTTGGGAGATGTTGACTTCCTTCCCACTTACCCCCATCTGTATTTATCAGGATGGATAGTCCTAGTTATTCCAGGAATGCACATTCGAAGGCACTTCATAACTCTCCTTTCTCTTAAGAAACAGCTGTAAAGCTCTTATTTACTCAGGGTAATTTGGGAAATGATGATTTTATTCTATCCTGTTTGTGTTCCTCTGTGCATTCCATTTTTGTATGTTCTCTTGCTTAAAATACATTTCTTGATCTTTTTTGGTGGCCTTTCTACAATCAGTTTTTTGTTTTTTTGTTTTTTGTTTTTTGCGGTACACGGGCCTCTCACCGTTGTGGCCTCTCCCGTTGCGGAGCACAGGCTCCGGACGCGCAGGCTCAGCGGCCATGGCTCACAGGCCCAGCCGCTCCACGGCATGTGGGATCTTCCTGGACCGGGGCATGAACCCGTGTCCCCTGCATCGGCAGGCGGACTCTCAACCACTGCGCCACCAGGGAAGCCCTACAATCAGTTTATAATAACAATATAAATATACATTTATTTCTAAATTATTTGGATACCATTTTACATAATTTTTCTAAAAGGCATGGGAAAGGAGAGCTTTATTTTAAGAGTTTCTTTGCTTTCCTAAATGAAAGTATATGATAAAAAAATGAATGACACCCTATCCCTGCCAAAGTGTCAGAGAGGCAAAATAGCATCATGACTTGGTACTACTGGGACATCAGAGCTAGGCTTCTTCAGTTCAAATAACAGCTTGACTATTTTTAGGAGTTTCATATAAAATTTACATAAAAATGAAATTCCTCACAGGGAGATCAGCTCAGTGCTTTGTGATGGGGGTGGGATAGGGAGGGTGGGAGGGAGGGAGACGCAAGAGGGAAGAGATATGGGGACATATGTATATGTATAACTGATTCACTTTGTTATAAAGCAGAAACTAAGACACCATTGTAAAGCAATTATATTCCAATAAAGATATTAAAAATAAATAAAAATCCTACCTATTATAGCTAATCAACTAAAAAGTTAAGAACTTTGTCAGTCATTTATAATACTAATATTTCACTTCATGTAATAGTTTATTTCCCAAAATGCCTTGAATTTCAGTAGAACAGTATAAGAGTAGGTGTTAATATATGAAAAGGGATTTCAGCATTTTTGTGAGAGAACTGAAAGGATTTGGGGAAAGTGGGGAGCAGATGATAGAGATTTGGGGTACTGAAGAAAAAAATTACTCAAGATGAAAAAACATCAAATGGAAAATATATCTAGAGAGAGGAAATTCTTAATGAAATGTTTGGAGAAATCTTCAAGAAAGGAAAGTTTAGAAATCAGATTTTGTCTCAAGAAGTTGTATTTGGAAAGAGATTTTTCATAAGGAGTGTGCCTTTTGAAGGTTATAAAGTTCAGTGTGAGCACTCAAGTATGTATTTGTGTCTGCTTTCATTGAGTTATTTTAGGAGTTGAGTTGGGGACTGTGGTATCCCTAACACCGTTTCCTACTGTAATCACCCTCCTCACTGTTGTGAACATCCAGAGAGGATATAACTTGTGTTGTTCAAAGTGCTCTGTCAAGACCCTACAAGTCAGACATTCTCCAGTGACTTAAGAAGGCAATGCCGTTGGGTGAAGACCCAGGAAATAATTGTTGACCCTCGACTCCCAACTTGTGGTTTTTTGTAGTCTCAGCACCTGGGGCCCATAGTGTAGGAACTTGATGTTAGATGGGGGAAAGGGACAGTAGAGTAGGTTTTCTGCCTGAGCACACAGGCAAAGTTTTATTTTCTGTTAAACTCCACCTGAATCCAGATGTGTTCTCATTGAAAACAAATGGAGATAACAATTTGGGGCTCAGAAGGAGAATAGAAGTTACAAAAGGATAACTCAGTGAAGTACACATTCCACTGAACTCTATCTTTAAAACATTACCCATAGTTGGAGAGTTTTTAGTTTTTAACTTACTTGACTTCTCAAAAGCATTCAGTATTGCCAGCCTCCCTCCATATTTGCTCATTTTTCCTTTTTTTTTCCGATAATAACTTTGCATGGAAGCAAGGTGGTTGTTGCTGATATCTCTGTTGGATGGGGATGTGGATGGAGTTTTGGCAACTTTTTGTATTTTCTTAGTTTAAGGGTACCTCTTACATTGCTACAGTGAAGCACTCTTTCTTTTATGTATAGTACTTTTTTACCTTCTACTTTGAAACTCTTATGCGTCATTAGGGACCTTCTCTTCAGCCATTCCTTTTTTCCTACCTCTGCACCTTCACGGACACTTCCTGCCTCTTTTTCCCCAGGAAATGAATTCCTGCTGAGACTTCAGTCTCTGATCTCATGTCCTTTCCAAGGCCCTTCTTTTCAACTCTGTAGTAGCAATGCTGTGATCTTTTAGGCCTCAGACATATTTTAGTATGTCCTTACTTAGGGTAGTACCTTCTCTCTCTGGCTGTGAATCCTTGGTAATATCTCTAATCCACTACCATTAGGAAAGATGCACATTCTTATCTCTTTTGCACACATCCTACATGTCTGCTCTCTTATACAGGACTGACTTGGTTGGTCATGAAGTTTATTTCTACGTTTTTAACTGATAAACACTCCATTTGGGACATTAGCTAATTTTTCTTTGATTATTCCTTTTCTTCCTCATTCACTACTACTTCTTTTATAGTTTCTTCTATTTTCTCAATGAGAACTAGCCTCCAAGTACATTGTAACTTAGAATAGAAAAGTTATAAAATTATCCCCTATGTTTAGCAACAAACTCAGGTTTCTAACATTCACTTATGGTTCTGACTCTCAAGTATTGATTTGATTTCTCTTTTTTATTTGTTTCTTATGCTCATATATATCTGCATTTTTTTCAGCTGCCTACTGAATCACTCTTCTATCGTGCCGTACTTCAGGATATTATTAAAGATTGTTATGGCATCACCAAATGGTATGATGATTTCATTTCAATAAGAATAGCTATCCTGTATTATAAGTGAAGTGACTTTTAGTTTTCAGGTGAATTCATTCAGGGTCATTGTTATTAGTAGAAGAAGCTTTGAATTTGAGCGTGATTTCAGTAAGTAACAAAGAACTATGCAGCAACCGTATCTTAGGTTAATCATTATTAAAGTAAGGGTTCTAATGATTCACTTTTGTCCTGAAGGGTTGTTGTGATGATAAAGAAATATATGTAAAATGTACTTCAGAATTTGAGAAATATTGAAATGTTATATGTAAGTAATTCAGTGAATATAATATTATAATATGAGCAGAGGTTATATTTAAAATATTTCACAACCACTACAGCATAAACACTTAACTAATTAGAACAGATATCAATCTTAAATAGCCAGTGTGGCCATTCATGTCTCTACTGGTAGAATAGTAGCCTTGCATATGTTTTGTTTCTGTTTTCCCCAGATAATGGCTGCCTATACAGAAAGGCAAGGATTAGGAGAATTTTTCATAATATTTGGTTTAACAACTGCCATACTCAAGCATACATCCACAGTCCCTTCAAGTTTCATGAATGTTTCTTCGTACTAGTTATAATTTTAGGATTCTGATTGCCATTTCGTTATAATAGGATTATTCTTCAAACTAAAATAGGGTAGTTTTCAAGTTCTTAAAAACAAATCCAAACTTATTAACAGAAATAGAAGCTATTTTCAGATTAGGTATAATTTCTCTAAGAAAAATAGCCTATTTTTTTACTAAAAGAAATTATGACATATAAATATCTACATATACCATTGATTTTTTTTTTTTTTTTTTTTTTTTTTTTGGTGGTACGCCAGCCTCTCACTGTTGTGGCCTCTCCCGTTGCGGAGCATAGGTTCCAGATGCACAAGCTCAGCGGCCATGGCTCACGGGCCCATCCGCTCAGCAGCATGTGGGATCTTCCTGGACCGGGGCACGAACCCGTGTCCCCTGCATCGGCAGGCGGACTCTCAACTACTGCACCATCAGGGAAGCCCAATATACCATTGATTTTAATTGTCATTTCTATGTAGATAACTCCCAAATCTGTGTCCCTATCTCCATTCTCTTTTCCATATATTAATCTTCAAAATGTCTGAAAGTGAATTTCTCGTGGTTTCCTGAAAACTGGTTCCTTTCTCTAAACTCACCCCAAGATGCTAACCTTGTTGGAAAAAGTCACAAAATTGTGCAAATTCACATCTACTCAAATATTGACTGCCTGCCTTCCTTTAAGACCTCAAATCTGTTCATTACTGTGTTTGTTGTTCTCTTGATGACCACTTAAGATCATCTACACCCTTTTCTGAACATTTCTTCTCACTTAAAAATTCAAACCTCTCCAATCCTCCACAGTCGTGCCTGCCTTTATTACTCAGTAGATGTTATTTAAAACTTCTTTGATTCCAGATCTTTATTGAGCTTTCAGCCATATTTGATCATGTAATAATTGTTTTCTCCAAACTCTCGTCCTCATTGTCTTCCATTAAGCTGCATTCCTCTAAGTTTCCTTTTCCTACCTTGAACTCTCATCTGTCTTCTGTAAGCATTTTTCTTCTTACTCATCCCCTTGGTATATCCAGAAATTCTCTAGTGTTTTATACTTAGCTGCTGTCTCTTTATATTTCCTCTTTCTCTTAACAGTTACCCTCACAACAAATAACTTAAATCATGTATCCAGCTCCTACGTCTTTTTTGAAGTTCAAATCTCTATTTCTCAATATAGAGCAACAGCTTCTGAACAGCCTCACTTAAGTACCTTAAGCACCTTAAAAATACACCAGATTCAGCCACAGCCAAAAAACAAAGTCAGCTTCCCACCAATTCTGTTCCTCTTTCTTCTGTCTCTTGACTTCTTTTGTCATTTCTGGGGAATTGCATGACCATTTTCAAGCTTTAGAAGTCTTAAAATCATATTCGATTCTTTTCTTTTCTCATCATCAAACCACACATTCTAATTAGTTGCCAAGACTTGCACATGTTATATTTTTTAACCCAGTGGTTGTTCATTGTGGGGCAGGCAGCCTATCAGTTTCTGAATGCATAGGATGTAGTGTCCACACAGGAGTCTTCCATATTCTAGTCAGGATGGCATGTGCAGAAACCAAAGAAAATGATAGAAACCTGCTTCCAGTAACAGCAGACTAAGTAATTAAGGCTAACCCTCCTTCTGAGAAAAACTAAAAATGCTAGAGATGTGTATATATGCAAGTGTGTGGTGTGTGTGTACAAGTATGTGTGTTTGTGTGTATGCAAGTATGTTGTAGTTAAATTTGTTTTTAATTGGTTTGAGAACATCAGAGACTATCAAGGAAATTAAAAATTACACAGCAAATATCTAAGAGAAGATGGAAACCAAGAGAAATGAAGCCAGCTTTTAGGGCTTCATTTTCCCCCACATGCCATTTCTTAACTACGGAAAAGGGGAATTCCCTGGCAGTCCAGCGGTTAGGACTCAGCGCTTTCACTGCCCAGGCGCGGGTTCAACCCCTGGCCGGGGAACTAAGATCCCGAAGCCGTGCGGCTCGGCCCAGCCAAATTAAAAAAAAATTAAATTAAACAGCAATAACAACAACAAAAAAGAATGATCAATAGCAGCAATGTTTATGAGAGCAAAAGTCTAGGAATGAAAATTTCATTAATAGGAGAATGGATAAACTGTTGTGGAATACTGTGCCATAGTGAAAGTGTATGAATTACAACTACATGTATCCAAGTGGATGAATGTTGTGAATCTAAACGCTATAGAAAAATCCGTATATAATTTGGAAACAATCACAAACGGTATAATTAATTCAGGAATGTAAATATGTGGTAAACAATCAAGAAAAGCATAAGAATGATAAACATAAGCAATATTCAGTGGTATAGTATCCTATGGGAGGGAGGACAACTGAGTGGACAAAGTGATGAGGTGGGGAAGATGAGGGGCACATAGGAATTTCTAGAGACTGTTAATGTTCTATTTCTCAAGTTTGGTGTTGCATATAAGTGTTCATTTTATTGACATTCTTTACACCTTATACATAGTATTTTGTAAATACTTGTTTGTGTTCAACAGCAGTGAAATTATAATCTCATTTCAGGCTACACCCCAGGGTTAGTTGAACTACATATTATACTCCTAGTATCTGTTACAGTCACCTCATTATAGTAATAAGGAAAATTAAGATAAAGTGGTTAAAAGCTTGTCTTAAGTCATACAGCCTAAAAGAACCAGAGCTAGGACCAAATTCGTAGTCCACAAAAGTTTTCTTTTTGCTATCCCATGCTTCTTTTTAGTTTAAATTCTTTGGGATATTTTTAATATGAGTGGAGTTATAGGTCTCCTTGTATTAGCCTTGTTAACAAGATTAACTTGATTGGAATCTCTGGCCAGCAAGATTACTAAAGACAGAAAATAAGATCACTGAATTATTTCTTCTGCATTTTGTTTAGCTTTTCTTGCTAATTAAATAAATTGTCTTCAAGTGATATACTGTTTCAGACTACTTGAAATATTATTCTGAAAGTTTCTTTAATTGTTTATATAACATAAGATTAGAAGTAAACTTTTTTCATGGACTTAAAAACTGTAACATTTTTACTCTATTGTAATTGTGAATTAGCATTTAACACTTATGTTAAAACTCAATAATTTATATAATTTTTTAAATGTTATAATTAGTCCTTATCTGGAAACTTTCTAAGGGAATAAAATGCCAAAGAAAGCATTTAATGGGATATGGGATAAAAATCCTTTAGAACACTTCAAAGGAGAGCAGAGTAATTGATGTGTATACTTTACTTACTTTATTATTCTCTTTCATAATGAGTACTGTAAACAGCTGTAGAAGAAATACATAAATTTTGATGAATTAGTTTAACTTTCATTTTGATTTTGCAGTGATCAAATAGGTATGTGAAAAACCAGATCATGAAAACTGGTTCACCAAATTAAAGCTACTTATTTAGTCCATAATGTGTGGTCAGATTTGCAGGTCTGTATCTTTTAAATTGAAGAGTATTTTGAAGATTTTTGTAACTTCATTAAGTGATTGCCATTTGCAGCAAAATTTTATGTTAAGAAATACTTAAAGGTCCTTTAAGTCTTTCAGTAGGTATTAGCATAAAAAACACAATAAATAACTTCATAAATATTTTCTGATGATGGAGAAACTGAACTTTGATACTTTCTGTCCTTCATGTGCTTATTTTTATTTAGTATATGTCTACTTTACCTTTTCCTATAATTTCCTAAACTAATGTTGCTTCTTTGGAAAATGCTACAAGGAAACCATGTTCTTACAATTGTATTTTGGGGAAAGCATGTGGGTGGTGTTGGATTCACTTGAGTAGAATTTTAATTAGATCTAGTGCATTCACTTTTATTAAAAGAAAGAATACTGATTCCTTTTTAGCATGCTAACCGTGCTTTATTCTGACAGAGGGCCCCCTTTTAATCTGTTCTTCGAGTCCCATCATTTATCTTTCAGAAACAGTTATGTCACTTTTCTCACTTCAAAATGTTTGATAATTTCTCTTCTTTATACTCAAAAACTAAAATATCCTTATTATGACATTCAAGGCCATTCTAAGGTGCCACTAATGTCCTTTCCAGACTAATTCACCACCCCATTCTTCCTTCTCTGCACCCCAAGCAGCTGCCCATGCACACTGTTTGTACACTGGATTATTCATCATTTCCATGCAATTATTTTTGGACCTCGTATGCTTCCTTGGAGCTCCTTTGCCTACCTGAAATATTCTCCTCCCCATTTCTGCATCTTTTCTTTCCCTGACCTCTGGCAGGTGAAATCCTAGGCATTCTTTAAAACCCAGTTTGGAAGACATCTCTGGTATCTTTCTCTTCTCCGCCTCACTCTCTCCTCCCATAGTACTTAATCTGGGATTCACTGTTCTTATTGAATCTAAATGTACAATGAGTTGTTTGTGTCTGCTCCTCTGCCACCTGGTGAGCCCTGATGGCCAGTTTTCAGCTTTATTAATTGAAGTCGTCTATCATAGTGGTTAAGAGCACAGATTCTGAAAATCCTCTTTGGAACCATTTTCCCGTCCAACTACTATCCCATATCTGTTCTTTCCTTTACTGGAAAACTCCTTGAAAGTGCTGCCAGTTTCTTTCCCATTTCACTTGAATTCCAGTCAGACCTTACTTCCATCACTCCAGCAAACTCCCCTTTTCAGGGGCACTAATGACCCCATGTGGCTAAATCTCCTGGTCAGTTCTCAATCCTCAGCTTACTTAGCCTGCCATAAGTATTTCACACAATCTACCACTTTTTACTTTCATGTGCTAGAGAAAGTCCCTCATAAGATAGTCACCTTTTTCTTTTTTTTTTTCCAGTTTATTTTGCTGACTCCTCTTCCTCTTTCAGACCTCTCATTTTTGGAGTGCTTTTTTCTATCAGTTCCTACTACCTAGGTGATCTCATCATGTCTCATGGCTTTCAGTACCATTTATATGCTGGTGAATCTCAAATCTAGAGTCCAGTTAATAACAAGCGTATTCTTCTAGTTGCTCAGGCCAGGATAACTTTGACCTCTCTCTCTCACACTGCCTGGATCCAGTCCTTCAACAATTTTATAGTCTGTCTAATTAAATATATCTAAAATTCTACCACTTCTTAACCATCCTCAGGGCCACCACCCTGGTCAAAGCCACCATCATCTCTCATGTAGATTATTGTAATAACCTCCTAATTTGTCTTCCTGCTTCTATTTTTGCCCCCTAGAGTCTATTCTCCACACAGTAGCCACAGTGATCCTGTTAATATTTTTAAGTGAGATCTTGCTCACTGTCTTCCCATGGTTTCTTATTCACTTGGAAGTAAAGCTAATATTTTCACTATGACCTACAAAGCTTTATATGATGGAGCTACTCATTATCTCGCTGATCTCATTTCTACTATTTTCCCATTTAATGTCTGTACTGCTTTCCTTGGTATTACTTGAAAATACCAGGAACACTTTCTACCCCAGAGCCTTGCCACATAATGTGTCCTCTGCCTGGAATGCTCCTCACCAGATATCCACATGGCTAGTTCACTCTCTTTCTTTAGTTCTTTACTCAAAATTATCATCTCTATGATATCCACCATCACTCCTCTCTAACATTTCTTATCTGCTTTCTCTCCTCTGTCATCAGCTTCTCATTAGCTCATATTGCCATACAGTTAGTCCCCTACATACGAACGAGTTCTGTTCCGAGAGTGTGTTTCTAAGTCCAGTTTGTGCGTAATTGCAACACAGTTAGCCTGGGTACCCAACTAACACAGTTGGCTATATAGTAGTGTACTATATAATAGGCTTATAATACTTTCCACACAAATATACATAAAAAACAAACAAACACAAAAAATAAAACATTGTTAATCTTACTGTACAGTACCTTGAAAAGCACAGAAGTACAGTACAACAGCTGGCATCCAGGGGCATCGAGTGAACAGGAAAGAAGAGTTACTGACTGTAGGAGGGAGAGGAGGTGGGAGATGGTAGAGCTGAAGGATCATCACAATGGGAGACAGAGGGCAAGCTGCAGTTTCACTCACGCCTGGCGTTGATGGCACAGGTTCTGGTTCCTTGGATTCAATTCTATCTACCCTCTTGAAAAAATGATCCAGTGATGTCTGAGTAGTAGCTCTTTCTTTCTCGTCCTAGAAGACATTATAGGAATGGATCGCATTCTGAACAGCTGATGCAACCTTTGTGTACCATTCTACATTCAGGTCCTGTGCCTCAGAAATGGTAACAGTGTCTCCTCAAATAAAGAAAATCCCCTTGTGTTCCCTGCGACGTGAATCTCTTCAGTTCTTCAGTTACTTCTTCTTCCTCTTGTCACTCCACTCTCGATTATTTTCACCTTGGTTTCCATCATTATCGCTTGGCGCTTCTTAGCAGTACCAGCTACATCACCGCTGCTTTTACACTTGCTTCTGGACATCCTGGGCTTGTAATAAAGATACTGTACTACTGTACTCTATACAGTACTGTATAGTAAAATACGCAAAAGCACAACCACTTGTAGAGGATTCACGCACATGACAATATACGCCAGACACATGAACTAACTTACGTGATTGGACAGGCAGACTCACGTTCAACTCTTTATCGTTTGGTCATGTGACAACCACCACATAGTAGATAATTTTAGGATATAGAATCAGAAAGAAGTTTTGTTTGGCATGGGGATTTCGGTTTGCTTGCTTGGTTTTTTCAGACAGAGAAACTTGAGCATTTTCCGATGATAAGAGTAAAGACTCAGTGAGTAAAGAGAAGTTGAAGATACATCAGAGGAGGCAGAACAAGATGGCATCCAGATCCCTGATCTTAGGCATTTTCTTACAGAAAGCAATTATATTAACTATATTAATTATATTAACTAATTAACAGAGAGAAGGATTTCTATTTATCTTCACACACGTCAGCAAAAATTAAGACTGCAGTGATTCTGTGATGTCATAATGTATAACTGTAAAAGGTAGACTCCAAATATTTAGCATTAAATAATGAGAAAAATGCAATAGGCACTTACTAAAAATTAAAATTAAAAATGGGATTGCCCCATATTCCATTCGTTAACGGTCCTATTCTTTGCTTGTACTTTCTATATAGGTAAGTTTTGAGATTTTTTTTGCACCTGTCTCTTTTTTCTCGTTTCTTAATTACTAGAATTGCAGTATTTGCCCTTAAAACTATAGACCCTCCTAAAGTCTGATGAGTGAAATATTCTTTTTCTTGTAGCTGCAAAAGAGCAGACTGCATTCTACATCATAAACTCTCTTTACAGCTATTATTTTTAAGAAGGTTGATTTGTAAGACACCCAGACTTTAGAGATTAGTGCCATGTCCTGCAAAAGTAACCTTTTACCTCCTAAAGTTCTAAAAGCCTGATTCATTATACTAAATCTTGTGTTGCTTTGGTAATAACATTTAAATTGACATTCTGTTTCCTGTAAAATATACTTTTTTTTTCTTAAACCAAAATGGACTTATGGGTACTTCCCTTCTCCTTCTATACCATGAAAGTAATAAAACCATTTTTTCTGAATTTTTTAACAATAGCACTCTATTTTTAAATACAGTCTTACATAGAACCAAATAAATTTAATAAATTTTAGAAAAGGACTTATTTCTTACACAATTATCCTTTTCATATTTTATGGAAAATTGTAACCCTTTAAAGTACCTCTTTGGAGTCCTTAAGGAGAACAGTTTTAAAAAAAATTGTTGTAACCTATTTCTATATTTTACATGTTGGCCTAATTTTAGTATGTTACTTTTATAATTTTATCATTTGTTTTATCAGTATTGCTGTTCGCAGTACTGTTGGAAACTGAGACATTTTGAAACTTAATTCCTTCTCTCAGAAAGCTTACCCTAGTCCATTCCAGCAGCTAAAGCACTCCCTACTCTGTGCTGTATTCTGAGCACCATCTTGTGCTTATCACACTGAATTATAGCATTTGTTCACCTGTCTTCCTTTATAAACTGTGGATGATTCTACCCCTAGAACCCAGCACAATAACAGGAAAATGACCTCCATTCATGAGTGTTTGTCAGACACTGAGCCAAGCATGGTACATACATAGACTCTCATCTTCAACCTTCTACTGCTGAACAAGGAGAGGCAAAGAGAGGTTTTTAAGTGGTAAATACGTGGTAGAGCAAGGAATCACACTTATTTCACTCTTGAGTTCACATGGAGTCTGCCTACTTCTGTTTGTCTATAACACAGATGTAGACATTCTTCATCTGCAGTTCAACAATATCAAGTATAAATCCTGTTGAAGAATTGTGCCAGAGTTAATATTTAATAGTAGTTAATATCCCAGACTCTGAAGCCAGACTTCCTGAATTCAAACTGTGGGCCGTTTACTTAACCTCTCTGTTCTTTAGTTTCACCATCTTTAAAATGGGGATAATAGTGGGACCTACCACATGGAGTAGTAGTAAGGATTAAATAAGTAAATGCAGCAAAGGACTTAGAGGTCCTGGCACATTGTAAACATGAAATAAATACTAACTGTTATTATTTGTTTTGTTTACATTGCACTATTCCTTATATATTTGTTCAGTAGTTCTCTCTATATATATTTTAAATCACATTTGCTTATTTGTATAGTTAAGCCTGCCTTCCTAACTCTACTTGATTAGCAGATAGATCTATTTACTGTATTAACGCATTTCATGTTATAGTCTGACTAGATGTTTTTGTTTCTACAAGCTGCAAGAGATATTTATTTAATTATTTAATCCATTTATTGAGATCCTGCTATATTGGAGCATCTATGCTAGGCACAGGGGATATGGTCATGAGCAAAACAGGTGGAAACTCTGCTCTCCAGCTACTCAGAGCAGTGATCTCAAACATATTTTTAAATTTCACATCTCTGTCAATAAACATTCTTGAGCATGCACCCCCAAAATGAATACTTAATTATTTGTAAGTGATATATGTGTCTTTCTACTAGTCTATTGTATAGATTTTTAAATAAACTGAAAAATTGAAAGTAAAAAGGTAAAGATAAATAGAAATTAAAATTCTAATATTCTCTTTCCCTTGGGGTGTGTTCACCCCTCTTTGGAGTCCACTGACTTAAAATAAAGACAGACACTCAGAGAAACAAAAAAGAGTAAACATGTGAAGGAATAGTTCTCTGTGTCAGGAGCCTAACTTCATCTGGGAGGCCAGTGAAGACTTTCCTAAGGAAGCAACATTTAAGATAGGATCTGAAAGGATGAGTTTGGGATTCCCTAGGCAAAAAGATTAGGGGTGAAGTGTAACACAAATAGTGTTTATAGACAAAAGCATGATGTGTTCAAGAAACTAGAAAGACTGTCATTGTGAATGGAGAGGCAGTGTCCTAGGAGTGTTAGAGAGGTTGTCAGAATGGACCAGGTGGTACAAGGCTTATTATATACTATGTTAAGCATTTAGATCTTAATTCTAAGAGTCATGGGAAATTCTGGAGGAATTTAAGGAGAAGTAACATGATCAGATAATCACCTTTCTAGTTCTATTTGGATGATATTTTTCTCCCTTACTGGTTGCTGCTAAAAACAGGTCCAAAATAGTATACCTCAACAAAGGATTTGAGGGACAAGTCTTATGTAGCAAATTATTGCTTAATACACTAAAAGTAATCTAATAATCATGTTGTGAGATTTTGTAACAGAAAAGGGGTAGTATATTCTGAAAAGAAAAAGTAAGACGAGGGCAAATAAAATTTTAAATGTTTCTCTTATTTTCAAGCAATCTGAAATACAAAACCCAGGAAACAAGTCGATACCACCTACACTTATACTGTCTACTGTCTTCAGCTTACAATGGTTAGCACTTTCCTGTGAGCTTCTCACTCTGGCTCTTTTAACTTTGTAATCGAAGAAAAATCCAAATGATAATTCCAATTATGATAAAAACAACAATCATGATAGCAAAAAAAACAACTCACATGGTGGCACAGTTGTGAGCACCTTACGTGTGTTACCTAATTTCATCCTCACAGTGACTTTACAAAATTGGTACTATTAATATCCCGTTTTTATAAACAGGGAGCTAGTAGGTGATAGAGACAGACTGGAAGCTACGCTCTTATCTACTGTGCTCTGCTTTCTCTCTTAAGCTACTCCATTAGGTGGTGATAGATGGTATAAAATAAGAACCAGGGGCTTCCCTGGTGGCGCAGTGGTTGAGAGTCCGCCTGCCAGTGCGGGGGAGACGGGTTTGTGCCCCGGTCCGGGAGGATCCCTCATGCCGCGGAGCGGCTGGGCCTGTGGGCCATGGCCGCTGGACTTGCGCGTCCGGAGCCTGTGCTCCGCAGCGGGAGAGACCACAACAGTGAGAGGCCCGCGTGCCGCAAAAAAAAAAAAAAAAAGAACCAAAATCACTATCTCATGGGAAAGAATTGCTTGCCCCTCTGGATTAAAAAATAATAATAATAAAAGTTTAAAAACCTTTTAATATGAGGAGCAGGAAGTTAATATTAAATGGCTTTTTTTCTTTTTCTGGCTACACAGTTTATCATTTCAATATACTGTGATACATAAGATGTCCATATCGATTATATGATATCTCTTATATATAAATGTGTAAGATCTGAGAATTACACAAAAACTAATAAAAAATATAATTTCTGTTTCCTGGAACCGATACCTTTTCAAATGACTATTATTTCAAAGCAGTTTTCTGAGCAGGAAAGTGGTAAATGAAACTGCTCTTCTAACAAAATAGCATGACAATGTAGGCAGGAGTGAAGGGACAAACATCAGCTTTAATTAGGAAGTAGCTGTAATAATTAGGACATGAGGTAATAGCAAGTGTAATTAAAGTGGCCATCTAGAAGTGGAGCTGAAGTTGTATATTTGAGGTATATTTCAATGGAAGAATTGGTAGAGCTTCGTGTCTGACTAAGCATAGGGATTAATATTTATACTGCCAAGAGTAAATGAGCTTTTATTCATTGTTTTTGATACTTGGAGGTGGTAAATTTTTTATTCTCTTGATTTTTACATTATACTTAAATACAACCAAAATTGTGAGATGTGATAGTCCAGCATTGCATTATTTAAATTTAAAACCATCTCATATTTTGTTTATGCTGTAATGAAAATCTGCAGGGCATAAATGAGATCAAGTCAGACCCTACTCAGCAGCATATGGTGCTTTTCCAATGGCTGGCATTGAAGTTCTGTTTGCATGGCTGTTGGATGTCACCACTATTAGCAGGTGTTGCCATGAAATGTGCACTGTAATGTTGAGCCAGTAAAGTGAAAATGTGCTTTGCAGCACAATGGAACCTTTCGAAATACCTATAGTTCCCTTTAAAAATGAGACTTTTTTAGTACTAAGTTTACAACTTCTTTCTCATAGTATTGTCTTCATAATATTGTCTTCCACTGTTGTATGTTGAAGGAATTCTCAAAAGCAGATCCCGAATATTTTTGTAATATGTAAACTAAAAGTGTTCACAAAAATATTACTACATTATTATCACATGTGGAGCTTGTGCCATATGCACAGAAGGTATTTAAAAATATTTCCTGACTGAATTTAAAATCATCTATAATTTAAATTGGAAAAACTAAAGAGTGATTTAATTTTGTTTTGCAGTGATCGGCATGTTGGTAAAATTTATTCCAAATCCTCTTCCTTTCTGGATTATGTCAGAAAGTCTCTAAAGAAGCTTGGATTAGATGAGTCCAAGGTCAGTATATGATTACCCATTGTTTTTATAAGAAACAAGAGAACTTCTATGGGGTTATGAATTGAGATAATACAAAATTATTTGCCCTCTACTTTTCTCTTATTCATGAAAAACATCTAAATTATGTTGAAACCAAACTTCAGTTACCTTTATTCCAGTTCACCTTTTCTGTCAATATTATACGGATAGTTTGCTGTTGTACACCTCCAGAGTGATTCCCCTTTCAGGTTTATTCAAGTAAAACTGTGTCAATTTTCAAATCAAAATAGACTTAAAAAGCAAGAGCAAATGGGAATTGTAAGTACATCAGGAGACGATGGTTTTAATTTTAAACTGCATGTATTTAAAGGCCGTATAACCCATTAAAATTAAAAATCTTAAATTCAAAAACCCTTTGAATGGGAGAATCCTGGAAAGTGGTAATGTCATAGAAAGCCCAGGGTAATAATTGAGAACATATTGTTGAATACACAAAAGGTAAGCTGATGGACTAGTGGTAATAAGTAGTCTAACACTGAGAAAAAAATAACTCTCAACATGATTCAGATGAGTTATTAACTAAAATATTAAGTTGAATCTGGATCACTTTGGTATTTTGAATTGATTATAAATTGAAATAAAGAATAAAATAGTTGGTTAAGGAATGGTGATTAAGGTGGTTAAGGTTTCTTCTTGAAAGAGAAAAATTATACAGATATGGTTAAGTTATATCAAAGCCAGAGGGTATTATTATTTATTGTACCAATTATCCATTTACTCCCCAGTTGCTTTATTACTTAAAGCAATTAGACTGGTACGAATAAGTTTCCTCCTCTGTAAAATAGCTCTGAAAAAGCATTTCTAATTCATAGGATTTAAGAAAAATTAAATGAGGTAATAGACATAAAATGCTGAATACAATGTACATAGTAAGTGCTAACTAAATAATACTAGTTTTTATGATTCTTATCTTTGTATATGTACTACTTATAATAATACAATTGATATGACTCCTATAAACATTTTTATTTAGTCACCAAAATGAAGATCCTTCTAGTCTTGCATAAATAAGAATAGACAGTGTTATCTTAGTTATTTTATTTCTGTTTTTTAAAATATTTTTAATCAGACTGGTCTTCCTTCCAATTAGTCTTTCTTAATGCATATATTTACGTCATGTCTCAATTCCGCATCTTACATTTACTATCAGGAACACAACCTAAGCATAATTTTTACAAATATAGAGCTAAGTTTTTACTTAAACTAAAAATGTATTATCCTTTGTCAAAAACCAAACTGTAAAAATCCAGAAAGAGTGTTACTTATTTTTCGTGATGGCTTTCTCTTCCCAGGTTTGTCTCTAATAATAACCATAGTAAATGTTTCTTAATATGCTTATTATATTACTGATTAGAATATTAATAATAGCTAATATTTACTAAGCACTTACTATATTATAGTTATTATGCTAAAGACATCATAACATTATCGCATTTACTCTTCACTAAAAGAGTAAGATACTATTATTATTCCCAATGTAATGATCTAGAAAGAGAGGCTTACAAAAAGGCAAGTCATTTTCTCAGCGTTGAAGAGCAAGTGGCAGAGCTGGAACTTGAACGCAGATTCAACTTACATCAGAACCTCCACTGTCAACCACCACTGTACTGAGAAGTGAAATTAAAAACAAAAGGAAAAAGACTAATGTAGCTAAGTATCACCATAAAATATCAGTCTTAAATGATTACCTTTATTAGTTAGTAAAGACAATTAATAGTGCCCTGCTGATTTTTCTCTTAAAACTATTTAAGCTCATTGAAAGATAAATATGTTGAATAAAATGGGTGAGGAAAAGAAAAGGAACAAGAAACCCAAGCTGGAAGGGGAGGAAAGTACAGAACCTAATAAGGCATTTCAAAGGTAGGGGGGTGAGAGGAAGCAAATAGATGAGTACGTGTTTTGAGGGGTTTTTTGTTTGTTTTTATGTTAAACAAGAGGAATTGAGAGTTGTGTCTGTCAGGCCAGAGTGGTTAGAAATAGGATAAGTTATTAAAACCAAGCTTATATTTCTGATATAATACAAAATCCTATTATTTTTCTCCCACATTATGAAATATCAGTGCTAAAATGAAGGTTTTGACCACAAACACAATCAGAAGAGATTTATGAATAGTTTTATTTAAAAAATGAAATTAATTTTCACAAGATTCTAATTACTAAAAAGTATCAAAACCGCTTAAATTTAAAATATTTGATATACCAAAGTGTTTAAAAGATCTTTGACTAAATTTATAATCATTTACTAACAAACTTTTGTATATAATTGAAAGTGTGGTGAATACCACTGATGTGTTTCTGATCTCTCAAAGCACATCTCTTCATATTCAAAACTATGTAAGCAAGTGAAGTGCCTAGAAACCTCCTAACATGCTCTGATACTTTCTTAGTCACAAGAAATCATGTAAACATGAGGAAAAACAACATTCCCAGACAAATCATCATTCCAAAGACCAGAACAGAACAGCATGTGCTGAATATATAAGTGGTTCATACACAGCTTAAAATATCAATCCATAAGTCCTATAGTCAGCTGTGACAGACAGCATTGGACATTTTCTCTTAGAGCAGGATTTTGTCAAACTCAGCACATTTGGATAATTCTTTATTGTGGAGAACTAACGTGTGCGTTGGAGGATGTTTAACATCTTTGACCTCTACCCACGAGGTGTCTGCAGTAGCGCACTAATTGTAACAATCCAAAATAAATAAATTTTTAAAAAATCTCCAGACATTGCCACAAATGTCCTGGGGGTCAAAATCACCCCCAGTTAAGATCCGCTGTCTTCAAGCATTTGTCATTTTAGTGATTCCATTAACATTCCCATTACAGACCCCATATTATCTTAAAATGCCATGTTACACCAAGAAACATAGAGTGGGGAAATGGGGAAAAGCAGTGATTCTGTTCTTATATTTTGAAGACTTTTTATCAAAATGATCCCCTCCTTGATTTTTAATTTTTTATAGCCTTAACCGTTTAAGGGTGATATTGTTTCACCCCTGCATAAGATACAGTTCTGTTTAAGAAGAGTGTTTAGATTTCACAGCAAAGCCAAGCCACTGAAAACAATAAATTGTGGCAGAACTTCAGCTACCTTATATCTGCAAGTATACTGTTTATAATAGATGGACTGCTTAGAATGAAATTTTACAGTAATATTCTTTGTAATTAAGTAAAGTTCAATTACTTCTTTATAAAATATTTTAATACAACTTTACAGTTGTCTGAAATAACAAAATCCTAGTGATTAGCTTTACCTAGACCTTAAAAAATATTTTTAAATTTTATCTTCTGTTCCAAACTTTGGCATCTCACCAAATTTCAGAAAACCTTTAAAATTGTATTTAAGTTTTCATATTCATGGTCCACAGCATTTTTTTCTTCTTTTGTATTAATTTTCTCTCTTTCTCCTTCCACATGCATGTACTGCACACACACGGATACATGAGTGTACACACACACACACACACACACACACACATCCGTAAATTTTTGAAGCATCAAATTTTAAAAGCAGCAAAACCACTATTGCTTGCTAGACAAAGAACGAGCTGGAGCATTTGTCCATAAGAAGGGGAAATAAAAGGAGCTTATGTTCTAGAGCTTGCATGTATGTGTGTTTGTGTGCTGTATACATATGATGAATATTCAAATAAATATTACTCTCAGATATTGAGAATAAAATAGACAATAAAACTGGTGATTTAACAGGAGTGGGGTGTGTGCTGTTGAATGGACAAAGTTGAAAATCACTAAGATAGAACCTTAGTGGAAGGGATAGAGGATAACTCAGAAAATTATCCTTAAATATTTCTCCAAAACAGGCCAGCAAAAGCAAAACTTTTGAGACCAAAATCATTTAGTTATTCACCAGCAAACATTTATTTTGAAGAATCTCCCATGTGCCAAGAAGAGTGGAAACTCTGGAGCTACAAAGATAATTAAGACATAACCCATGAGAAAAGAAAACAAGTAATTATAGCATGAACTTACAATGTTAGACATATATTAAGTATGTATGCTTGGAGTGACTCACTCTGCCTTTAAGATTTCTCAGAGGACATTGATGCCTTAGCTTGGTTTTGAAGGGTACATAGGAGTTCATTAAGCAAACAAGGTGGGAAGGTAAGGAGCAGGGAATTTCAGGTGTGTGTGGTGGGGGGAATAGCTTGTACAAAACCACAGAGAGTAAGAAACATGATTCTGGACTCAGCACAGCTGGAGCATAAAGCAAGTAGAGGAGACAGTGGTGAGAGATGAGGCCAAAGGACTAGGCACATGTGGAGAGACCAAATAAACTGATCTTTGGACATTAGATCAAAGATTAATTAGTAGTAATCATAATCACTAGGTGGTTTCAATATAAGTGGGAGGGCAACAAAAAATACAAGGAGCTCATAAACTTCCATGTAGTAATATTCAGTGGTTCCTCAGTATTCATGGGGAATTGGCCCCCCACTGATAACAAAACCCAAGGATGCTCAGGTCCCTTATATAAAATGGTATAGTACCATTTTATATGGTATAGTCAGCCCTCTGTATCTGTGGGTTCCACATCTATGGATATGGAGGACTGACTGTATCCAGAAATGATCTACGTTATATGAGGTCATCTGACCCTAAAGAAACAGCGAATTCCTGATACAGTTTAAATATATATAGGAAGCCTGTCATCTTTGGTGATATGCAAAGAACATGTGCATTATTCCCATAAGTAAGTTCCTGCTGCTTTTTACAGCCACTATAATAACACAGGCATACCTCAGACTGTGGGTTCAGTTCCAGAGCACCACAATAAAGTAAATACCGTAATAAAGCAAGTCACGTGAATTTTTTGGTTTCCCAGTGCATATAGAAATTATGTTTACACTGTACTTTAGTCTGTTATGTGTGCAATAGCATTATGTCTAAAAATATAATGTACATGCCTTAATAAAAAATATTTTATTGCTACCCTCTTGCACTGTTGGTGAGAATGTAAATTGATACAGCCACTATGGAGAACAGTATGGAGGGTCCTTAAAAAACTAAAAATAGAATTACCATATGACCCAGCAATCCCACTACTGGGCATATACCCAGAGAAAACCATAATTCAAAAAGACACATGCACCCCAATGTTCACTGCAGCACTATTTACAGTAGCCAGGACATGGAAGCAATCTAAGTGTCCATCAACAGACGAATGGATAAAGAAGATGTGGCACATATATACAATGGACTATTACTCAGCCATAAAAAGGAATGAAATTGGGTCATTTGTAGAGACGTGGATGAATCTAGAGACTGTCATACAGAGTGAAGTAAGTCAGAAAGAGAAAAACAAATATCATATATTAACGCATATATGTGGAACCTAGAAAATGGTACAGATGAACTGGTTTGCAGGGCAGAAATAGAGACACAGATGTAGAGAACAAACATATGGGCACCAAGGGGGGAAAGTGGCGGGGGTGGTGGTGGGATGAATTGGGAGATTGGGATTGACATGTATACACTAGTATGTATAAAATAGATAACTAATAACCTGCTGTATAAAAAAATAAAATTCAAAAAGTAAATAAAAATACTTTATTGCTGAAAACTGCTGACCATCATCTGAGCCTTCAGCAAGTCCTAGTCTTTTTGCTGGTGCAGACTCTTGCCTCGATGTAGGTGGTGCTGACTGAGCAGGGTGGTGGCTGCTGAAGGCTGGGGTGG
This sequence comes from Globicephala melas, assembly GCF_963455315.2. NCBI lineage: Eukaryota > Metazoa > Chordata > Mammalia > Artiodactyla > Delphinidae > Globicephala > Globicephala melas. Next base: position 36,314,999 of record NC_083323.1, on the reverse strand, counting down.
CAATTCCTTAAAATACGGCAACCATGAAGTTTGACCCACAGATTGACCTTTCACATTTTCTCTGTAGCAGGCAATGCTGTTGGATAGCATTTTACCCACAGCAGAACGTCTTTCAAAATTGGAGTCAATCCTCTCAAACTCTGCTGCTACTTTATAAACTAAGTTTATATAATTTTCTAAATCCTTTTTTGTCATCTCAACAGTCTTCACAGCATCTTCACCAAGAGTAGATCCCATCTCAAGAAACCACTTTCTTTGCTCATCCATAAGAAGCAACTCCTCACCTGTGAAAGCTTTATCGTGAGGTTGCAGCAATTCAGTCACATCTTTAGGCTCCACTTCTAATTCTAGTTCTCTTGTTGTTTCTGCCACATCTGCAGTTACTTCCTCCACTGAAGTTTTGAACCCCTCAAAGTCATCTAGGAGAGTTGGAATCAGCTTCTTCCAAACTCCTGTTAATGTTGTTATTTTGACATCCTCCCATGAATCATGAATGTTCTTACATCTAGAATAGTGAATACTTTCCAGGATGTTTTCAATTTACTTTGCCCAGATCCATCAGATGAATCACTATTTATGGCCTTACAAAATGTATTTCTTAAGTAAGACTTAAAGTCAAAATTACTGCTTGATCCATGGGCTGCAGAATGGATATTGTGTTAGCAGCATAAAAATAGCATTTTAATCTCATTGTGCATCTCCATGAGAGCTCTTGAGGTTCATTGCCAATGAGCAGTAATATTTTGAAAAGAATCTTTTTTTCTGAGCAGTAGGTCTCAACAATAGTCTTAAAATATTCAGTGAACCATGTTGTAAACAGATGTGCTATCATCCAGGCTTTGTTGTTCTATTTATAGAGCACAAGCAGAGTAGATTTAGCATAATTCTTAAGGGTCCTAGGATTTTTGGAATGGTAAATGAGGTCAGCTTCAACCTAAAGTCACCAGCTGTATTAGACCCTAACTGACAAAAGAGATTTCAGCCTATTCTTTGAAGCTTTGAAGCCAGGCATTGACTTCTCCTCTTTAGTCCTCTTTAGGACTTTATGAAAGTCCTAAATGGCATCTTCTTCCAATATAAGGCAGTTTCCTCTACATTGAAAATCTGTTGTTTAATGTAGCCACCTTCTTTAATTATCTTAACTAGATCTTCTGGATAACTTACTATAGCTTCTACATCAGTACTTGCTGCTTCACCTTGCACTCTTATGTTACAGAGACAGGTTCTTTCCTTAAACATCATGAACCCACCTCTGCTAGCTTCAGATTTCTTCTGCAGCTTCCTCACCTCTCCCAGCTTTCATAGAATTGAAGAAAGTTAGGGCCCTGCTCTGAATTAGACTTTGGCTTAAGGGAATGTTGTGGCTGGTTTGATCTTCTATCCAGACCACTACAACTTTCTCAGTATCAGCAATAAGACTTTTGTTTTCATTATCATTCACATGTTCACTGGAGTAGCACTTTTAATTTCCTTTAAGAAGTTTTCCTTTGCATTCTCAATTTGGTACCACATCCACCTACCTTGAGTTCTAGCCAAGGGTATATCAACAGCCTCATTCCTACCATCTACTGGTGAAAATAAGGTCAATTGCTAACCTATCTTCTGATCAGGTAGTGTGTGGGTAGAATCTCTGAACAACTATGTATCTCTCATCCAATCATACGACCCATTCCCCATGAAGTTGAAGTCTGGTCCACCTTTGTGTACCTGGACCCCCTTATATAGATCTATAAAAAGATGATTTTAATAAATAAATGGAAGAGAAGAGAAAAATCTTCCATGGAAAAGAATTCTAAATAATTTATTTGGATATTGCACCCTCACTCCTTAAGTGTGGGCTGCAAGTTGTGACTTTCTTCCAAAGCATACAACGTGGAAAGGGGAAAAGGAGGAACATTACAGTGAAGAAACCTGACAAATACTATCTCAGCCAAGTACTCAAGGTCAATATCTACAGTGATAAATCATATGGATAGTATGTACCCTTCATATGATGTGAGGAATATCATACTTAATTCTGTAGTCTTCCTCTCAAAGCCCATAGCCCCAGTCTAATTATGAGGAAAACATCTGACAAATCCCAGTGAAGGAACATCCTACACAATGCTTGACTGGTACTCCTCAATACTGTCAAGGTCATCAAAACCAAGGCAAGTCTTGTGAGTCAACTATACTCCAATAAAAAGAAAAAAGAAAAAAAATAAAAGGCGAGTCTGAAAAACTGTCACAACCAATAGGACTAGATACAATGTAATAAACTGGATGGGATCCTGGAACTGAAAAAGGACATTAGGTAAAAAGTGAGAAAATCCGAATGAAATGTAAACTTTAGCTAATAGTAATATATCATTATTGGTTCATTTACTATAACAAATAACTGTATTGTAAAGTGTTAATAATAGGGGAAACTGGATATAGGGTATATCTAAACTCTGTTATCTTCAAAATATCTTTAAATCTGAAATTTCTAAATTATGTTTATTTTTTAAAAATAATGTGAGCAAAGCTAATGTTTATTGAACCTTTGCTTTGTGCCAAACATTGTGCTAAAAGCTTTGTTTATGTTATCTCACTGAATGCTAAGGATGACTTTATGAAATGAATAGTTATCCTCATTTTATAGGTAAGGAAATTGAGACATAGGTTAAGTGGATTTCTTAAAGCTCAAATCTAGGAAATTGGGGAGGAAGGATTCCAATGCAGTCTGTCTAACTGTAGAGCCAATGCTCCTTTTTGTCATATCCATATAACTTATTAACAGACATTGAGCTCAAGAAGAATGCTTAGCATTTTTCTACAACTAGTGTTCATCAGACAAATAAGCCTACAAGGAAGAATAAAGAGAAAACTCTGTGCTTGCCAGCAGACAAAATAAATGTACTTCTAAAGCAGGTTGAAGAATTGAGGTTTGAAATAAAGACAGAAGAAACTCAAGGAATGATGAATCTACTGAAGCATTTAAAGAAGAGATGCTTATATCCAGAACTTTGATTTTTGAAACTTTTGCAGACAGGATGAAGTTGATCAAGCATTTGAAGTGTGTTGAATCATAGGACATATACTAACACAGGGGTCCCCAACCCTCGGGCTGAGGACCGGTATAGGTCTGTAGCCTGTTAGGAACTGGGCCGCACAGCAGGAGGTGAGCGGCGGACGAGCGAGCGAAGCTTCATCTGCCGCTCCCCATCGCTCCCCATCACTCACATTACCACCTAACCCATCGCTCCCATTACCGCCTGAACCATCCACCCCCCCACCAACCCCCCTCCACATCCGTGGAAAAATTGCCTTCCCTGAAACCGGTCCCTGGTGCCAAAAATGTTGGGGACCGCAGATCTAACACATAAGCTGTATTGGAGTTAAAATGTCAAAAAAATTGTAAGAAAAGTAAGGGAGAAAACCTAAAGCTCCTCAATATGACTGCTCCTTCACTGTCTCTCACCCAGTTTCTCTTTAGGACTGGATATCTCCCTGAACCTAAATGACAGCTCACTGAGCTAAGGCCCTGTTATACAGCTCAACTAATATTAATCCCTTTTTCTCGAGTCTAGGAGATGGGCAGCAGGGAGCAATGGAATTCATGACCAAAACTCCCAACTGCCATTCAATGTGCACTTCATCTTGTAAGTTTCCATGTATGTATGTCCTTGCCTAAGTATGATCTACACTCAGGCACTTCCTCAATTCTGATGCCTCCTTTATCTCTAGGATGCTTGCCCTATCTTGGCTCTTACTGGATTTAACACCCAATAATGTCATCTGTAAAATAAGACCATGAATATACATATGTTACAAATTGATATTAGAATTAAAAAACAGTGTCTTCATAAAACTTCCATAGATTCTCTGATCTAATCTTATGAGATACATATTAATATAATTATATCCACCAAACTTTTGGTGTAAGAACAAGGCCATTTATTTTGTTTTGTTTTTTGCACACAGCTTTGCATATAGTTTTACTAGTTGGATTTCTACCTTAACGTCTGTCCATCAAACATACCTGTAATGCATAGTTTACAGTATCCAGCTTTGGATTACTCAAAGTAAAGCAAAAGACTTCCACTTTTTTTTTTTAATAGAAAAGTAAAGGTGATGTTCTCACCTTTTCTCTTCAAAATTACACAAAAGCAACAAATAAAAAGAGAAATAGAAACACAAACTCCTTTTTGACAAAATCAAAAAGCATATTAAATCTCAAACCATGTACATTATGAAGTACAGTGAAGGTAAAGAAGGATGCAGAAAGATGCCAAGAGAAATTGCCCAGGTTACAGATCACCAACAAAACCAACAATATAGTTCTTTAAAGTAGCATATCCTGAGGAACAAAATCAACAATTCCTAGTTTGGAGCAAATGCAGTTGATGACCAGGGTGGTGCTTCTCGGTTTGACATAAAGGGGAGACAATATTGGAGAACCCAAGGAGTCACATTGAAAAACCATGTTTGTAGGAAGCAGTATGCTGATGAGGCAGGATTGAAAAAAGATTGTGAGTTCTGAGTTGTCCTGTAACTGCTGATCTCACATGACAGACAGAAGTGAAGACTAAAGGCTATAATTCGAACACATACACAATTTTTTTGAGATGAGAGTTTTTGCTGGCTTGAAGTGCAGACCTAGATCTAGTCCAATATACTCTACTGCAAAAATTTGGTCCAGGAGGTACTCATTTGATTCAAAGATGGGCAAAATTTTAAAAAGGGTTGGAGAGAAGGCCATAATCTGCTTGGGTTTTATACCGAAGGGGAGATCTTTTCTGGAAAGCTACACTAGAAATTGGATGAGACGAAGCTTTACTTGTCACTGTTACCTACCCTTTTGTATTTTTTGAACTCAAAAGAAATTTCATGTAATAGAATAGGGGCTTTGAAAAAATATTTAGATATTTTCAAGGAAATCTGAATACAAATCCTTTCAGATTTTGGACTCTCTTTATTCAGTCTTTCATTTGTTTTGACCACATATAATTTGAGAGCAATTCCTTCTGGTGACGTTCCTTTATCAGGCCTTTCACAGAGGCATTCAACTTATAGAGAAACAACTTTGCCTTTTGTATTTGTATCTCATTGGTTTTGTAATATTTATTCATGTCATATTATAATATAACTGGAATAACAAGTTTAAGAACAAATACAATTAATTCAGTAGGCATAAAGCTCAACTGGTGGGAACAGAAACATGTAAATGATCTAGAAAGTGGCCTACTAACCACAAAGGTTCAGTGTACTATGGGTGTCATATGTTTTAGAGAAAAAAACAGCAATGCTTGTTGATGGATTTGTTAAGTGGATGTTAGAAGAAATTACCTTAAATATGAATATATGTCCTCACTGTATTCCTTTTGCCTTTGAGTTATTCTTTAGGATATATAGTTTTAGATATATTGTTTAAATTTTAATTTTGTTCAAGAACTGTTTATTGAGCTCCTACCTACTGTGCACCCCAAGCATAGAAACAAGTGAAAGTAAGTATTTCATCACTACTTGTTGAAATCAAACAAAGTTAATAGGCTGTTATTGGTGATTTTACTTAGGATATACTGAATAACCTATATTGGTACAGAAGATTTAAATGAAAGAATTTAGTTATATTGACTTGTTTCATGGATATCCTTAGAGCTCTTCAGATACCTAAGGTTGTTTTAAATTGTTATGTTTGTTTTACTTTAGGGTATGTTTGATTAGAAAAAAATATTTTTAACTGTTATTAAATTTATTATTGTTATTTTATCTTGAAGCTGCCAGAAAGAATTATAATGGACTACTATGAGAAGTACAAGCCTAGAATGAATGAGCTGGAGGCTTTTAATATGGTAAATCTCAGAATTAAACATACTAAATTGAATATGTTGCTAGACTTGAGTAGGCTCCTATTAAATTTTTTTATGGGGCCAACCAATCTGTGTTGTTTTTCTCTTAATGTAGAAAAACTGTTTTGGATCATTTCCTATTTTAGAACTATATTAGGTGTCAGTAATGTAATAAAGAGAACACATGGTAGATTTCTCTTAAAGTGTATTATAAATGCATGGAAAGAAGTTTTAGAGTTCTTTGAACACATATTGGTCTCAATGCAGTTATTTCACAAGCATTCCTTTTAGTGAATTTCATTCTTAGTACCCCTTTAAAAGCTTTCTATCACATATGTATGATTGCTTTTGGATTCTATCCCAAAGTCACTCAAAGGACATTCTTTTCCTTTTACTATTAAAGAAAAACTTTTGATCTCTGAAGTATTTATTTTCTGAAGATGTACGATGAGTATTGGAGATTTGGCCTTATATGAGTTTCTGTAGATACATTTTCTTAAACAAGTGTTAAGCTAGTATTTTTGTTTGTTTTAAAGTACCACTGTCCTATCTTATACTTTCTTTTAGTTGAAAGTTGTTCTGGCTCCTTGCATAGAGACATTGATTCTTCTGGATCGGCTTTGCTACCTGAAAGAGCAGGTAAATTATGTTAATTTTAAATGCATAACAAATATATTTATTAAACCCAGTAATATGGATCTGCTTATAACTAGGATAACATTCTTTCACATAAAACTAGTAAGATAATTTTTCTCATTGTATTTTCCAATTCTAAATATTCTTTCCATCTCTTTTGAAACAAAAACATATGTACAACAGATGTTTCCAGCAAAGCTACTATAATAAAGTTTACATTCTTTTAATTTTATGGTAATTACTATACAGTAGACGATGCACACAAACCATCATATATGACATATAGTATAGCTAAAATTAATAAAGGCAAGATGTAAAGATACCATTTTTATGCTTCATTTTATAAGAATCACCTTTTAATTCACTTTTGAATTTTTGGACATATGCACTCTGCAGTTTAGAAATTTCCTTCTCATCAGTGATAATTGCTTCTGTTTTTTTCACAGTCTTATTTGTTTTATCTTTGTTGAATGACCAAAAAATATGATTTTTTGTTATCTTTGGGGAAAATGTGTTTTTCAGATTCTACTCTATGTTCAAAATAATGTTTTTGAGCTCTTTAAAATTAAGCCCATTTGTGGATTCAGCCTTGTTTCCAATATAAACTCTTTATTTTAATAATTTTGTTTTATCATATGGAGAGCTTTATTTCTTTTCAGCAAACTACTTGGAACAGATGGATTTTAATAATTGGTATTTTTATGGAGAAAGGCAATTTTTAAATATTTACATAATTATGTACTTTCCTAAGCTACTAACTAATTCAAAATCACTGGAATCTTTTGGTTCTCAACTTGTTAGTTCACAGAATCAGCCTTATTTTACTAGGTACTCATCATTTCCCTTTCAAAACAATTTCCAGTAACCTAAATAAAATAGGTAGGCAAAACAGTATGCACCAAGTTTAACAGATTGGTAACGAAGTGATAGAAATCATATAATTGTTCATTTTGTTAATATTTTAAATAATATTTTACTATTATAAAAGTAATACACACTTATGTTAGAAAATTTAAAATGAAGAATATATAAAAAATTAAAAGTAACGATTATCTCACCTTTCAGCATTAGCTATTAAATTATTGATATGTTTTTTAGAGCTTCTAATATATGTTTGTTGCATGTATATGTATGAGCATATTATTTCTACTTTAAAATTGGAATAAATTGTAAATGCAGTTTTGCATCTAATTTCTTTCATTTGTTTTATTTAGAATTTTTCCATCTCATTAAATGTACTACAGAAGCTGAATAATGTTTCATCATATAATTTATTTAAGTAATACCCAGTTGTCTCTAGCCACTTCCAGTTTTTCACAATTGCAGCAAGGAGTAGCCTTGTGGTTCACTCTCTATGCATATCTTTATTTCCTCAACATAAATTCCCGAAGGTGCATTTCTAAGTGTTAATTTTATTCAACAAAGAATAATTTTCTTTTATATAGTTTGTTTTTCATGTAGTTTTTATATTCCAGTATGTAGTCTAACATCTCTCATTTTTATCTTCAACAAGTAGTTGCCTATTTAAATCACTTACCAATTTGCAGGATGATATTGCGTGGTCTGCACTCGTGAAGTTGTTTGATCCTGTGAAATCTCCCAGATGTTATGCCATTATTGCACTGAAGAAGCAGCAGTGATTTCAATTGAAGCAAGGTATTAGATGTATCTGTTTGTGGAATCAATTGCTAATTTTGCTTTTCTAAACATTAATGCCATGTTACATAAATATTTGAAAAAATTGCTATATATTTTAAATAGGCAATAAAACAATAGCTAACAACAGAATGCCTTAATCCATTTTCCATTATCAAAGCATACATTAATTTTAAAAAAATCAAGAACTCATGAAAATATTATAAAAGGATTTGACCTACATTTCTGAGTTAGTACGTCTATAGGACATTGTAATCTGAGCCTTGTTTCCTGTTCAGTATTTGAGACCCTTGCTATTTGCTGCATATCACATTTTGACTTTTTACCAACTTAAAATCAGATGAAAGGTATAGGTATAGATACAGTAAAACTAGCTGGTCCTGAAGATCATTAGCATTTTCTTTCACATTTTGGAAGGATTTTTCATGTTATCAGGAGAGAAAAAGTCACGCTTAAATAAATACCCAGGAAGCAGGCCAGACATAAAAAGTGCTTAATATAAAGCATATTTTATACTGTGTTTTAATCTAAATTACATAAGGAAATATTCTGTGTCCTTAAAGGAATATGTGTCTTATAATTGGGATATTCACTTTAAGGATTCTTGGGGCTATTTATCTTACTAAAATAAAGGATGGGTTGTCACTTTATGAATCATCTGGTACTCTGTAAAAAACCAATCTAGGAGAAGCAGGAGTGAATAAGAAGAGACCCACACTCTGCCCAGTATGGTACAGAGTCCTTTCATTAGCAGAAAACTTGAGGTTTCTAATACACACAGAAGAGATGGACAACTGGGAAAAAGCTTCCTTGATTCTCAGCTAGAGACTGCATAAAATTCTCCCAGAAGAAGAAGTAACTGCTTTCTTAAATTTTAGAGTCTATACACAGATGAGAATAATTTTTTGCTTTGGGTTGTGATACTGAGTTTGTAGCCAGTATATGTGTGAATGATCAGGTGCTTTGTATACCTAGTACAACACTGGGAAAATTAGCCATTTTTTAAGTTTTTTATGCTGAAAACTTTAAACATATCCAGAAGTGGAGAGTAGAGTATAATAAATCCCCATGTACTCATCACAAACTTCAGTAATTATAAACATTTTACCAATCTCGTTTCATCAGGACACACATGAAAGTGCACACAGACACACATTTGCCACCCATACTCACCTTCCCTGGAGAATTTTAAAGTAAATCTCAAGCAATTTGTTATTTCACATAAATACGTAAATATATATTTCTAAGTTAAGGATTTCTTTCCATAATAATCTATTACTTACCCTCATTCACATTTCCGTGATTAGCTCAAAATGTCTTTTATATCAGTTGGTTCAATTCAGAATCAAAACAGGGTTCACACATTTGCATTTGGTTGATGCGTCTCTTTAGGTTGCTTATTTTATTCTATTTTATTTCCTTATATTGTTTGCTATATGAGTATCTAACTCAGGAGCAGAAAACCGTTCCAAGCCTACCTTCTTTCCTTTCATAATTTTAACTTCTATGTAAAATTTTAAACTTTTTTTCTGATGCCCAAGTATTTATATAACATTCATTTCTCCTTATAATAAAGAAAAAAAAAGAACCTTATATAGGTAAAGCTCTACTTATATGGGTAAAGAGAAGTGAATTACAAATGTTTTAATACCAAGGAAAGTATGTAGTAACTTCCTAGTGTTTCAAAACATTGTCAGAAATTGCATTTACCAATTAGAGCTTTCCATTTTGTATTAATCAGAGACAAATGTGAGATTCCAGCATCTAATCAACATGAGATGATCTGTACAGTCACACTGAGATGATAACATTTCAGCAGAAAGCAAAGAAATACAATATTTTGGTAGGACTTTATACACGTGAATCCCTGTTGCACTGTTTGTAGACTCATCTCATAAAAACCGCTCTTTGAGAACTCGTTTACAAGTTGAATGAAAGAGTGGTGCATTAGCAGGAGCACCAATTCTGACAATTACCTTCTGGGTGAGTTAAAGCAAGACTCTTAATATCTCAGAGCCTCATTTGTAAAGTAGGGTTTTATTTAATATTTATTTTATAAACATTTATTGAATGCCTACCATGTGTCAGAGATTATGCTAGGTAGGCACTGGCAGTATGGAGGCAAACAAGACATGTCCCTGTCCTCAGAGTTCAGTGAAGAAGACAATAAAATTACTAATTACAGTAATTAGAACTATAATTACTGAACAGGGCTGAGAGGATCAGGGCATAGGATTCTTTAGAGTATCTTCAAATCAATAGACTTAGGGGGAAGAAGGACTCAGTAATATTAGTACCGTAGTTGAGATTCATGTGACTTAAGTTGTTTTGTGTCCTTGCCTGAGTCACTTAACTATTCGGTGTGCCTCAGTTTTCTCATCTGTAAAAAATAATGTAAGAATAGAATTTACTCATAAGGTTATTAAGAGGATTAACGGACTAAATATATGTTATTCAACTCCCCCAAAATATCTCCAGCCACCCTGTTAATCAAGCAAAACTAAATTTATTAGAATTCTCTTCAGCAATAGAGGACTTCCCCTTGACAGTCTTGACTGTCTCTGAAGGAGGAAGTCAGGAAAGGATATTTATAAGATTTGGAAGTCTGGGCTCAAGGAGCTTAAGGCAGCTTTTTTAAGGTGGAGAACAGACTGGGATTGGGGAAATTTCATGACGTAAGTTTTATGGTTAGTATCTATAGCAAGGTGAGGGTCTTGAACCGAGTCTTGATAAGTAAACTGTTGCTTGATAAGTGAACTCTCTGCCAAGGAAAGCAGATTGTTTGTCTGAGATAAATTAATATATGGGAATTTCCTGAAACAAACAATGAAGTTATTTATTGGTTTACAGTCTTATCTTTCCTGGGGAAAGTTTTCTTGCAAAAAACAAATAAATCATGTTGAAACAGGTGGTCTCAGTTCTTACACCCCATATAGCTCTGTCACATTGATGCAGATGGTTGCGGTGCTCCATGTAAAGTACTTAATTCCTGGCACATAATGCATAATATAAAAGCAATAGTTGTGTTTTTTAAATGTCCTAGAGGGAGAGAAATGGAAACTTATTTATAAGTTATGACATTGATTTTGTAGGGAAAAAAATGTGTTCTAGATTCTAATCAGACAACTTACAAATGGATTTTTAGTGTCCCCATTCAAAATTTGAGGAATTGTCCACATTTAAAAGTGGATTTGATTACTGGATGAAGAACATTACTTTATGCTCAGTAGTATGTTTCACAGCAATTTTGCTTGCTGACATAATCTGTCATTTTAAGATTAATATTCATTTTTAGATTAATTTGTAACAGTGATTGCTCTGTATCTATAGGTATAAATGCTGAGACTTATGCAAAAGACCTCCCACACTACATGTATCTGTTGATTGTTCTTTAATTGGCGTTTCTAGCTACTGTGCATAATAATAATTATTATTATTACCCTCTTTAACATGCATAGTTATTCCAAAGTCTTTGTCATGAGGCATGAGGTTTCTTTTTTTCCTGGATGGCTATGAGCTAAATTGACTGCGTTTTTTTAATACATGTTTGTTTGTTTTTTTTAATTGAGATATAGTTGGTTTACATATTATATAAGTTTCAAGTGTACAACATAGTGATTCACAATTTTTAGAGGTTATACTCCATTTATAGTTTTTATAAAATATTGTCTATATTTCTTGTGCTGTATATCCTTGTAGCTTATCTATTTTATACATAGTAGTTTGTACCTCTTAATCCCCTACCCCTATCCTGCTCCTCCTTCCTTCCCTCTCCCCACTCACAACCATTAGCTTGTTTTCTATATCTGTGAGTCTGTTTCTTTTTTGTTATTCTAAACAAAATATAAACTAGTGAACAAATATTCACTAGTTTGTTTCATTTTTAGATTCTACATATAAGTGATAACATATAGTATATGTCTTTCTCTGTCTGACTTATTTCACTAAGCATAATACCCACCAAGTCTATCCATTTTGTTGCAAATGGCAAAATGTCATTCTTTTTGACGGTTGAGTAGTATTCCATTCCATATATATGTGTGTGTGTGTATACACATATATGTATATGAATAGTACATATATAAATAAATATATGAAATTTCCATATGCTCTATTTTTTTCCTTCCAGTTTCATTGAGATATAACTGACATACAGTACTGTTTAAGTTTAAGGTGTACAGCGTAATGATTTGACTTACATACATCATGAAATGTTTATCACAATAAGTTTAGTGAACATCCATCACCTCATGTAGATACAAAATTAAAGAAAGAAAAAAACACTTTCCTCATGATAAGAACTTTCAAGATTTACTCTCTTAAAAACTTTCATATATAACATATAGCAATGTTAATTATATTTACGTTGTGCACTATGTTCCCTGTTACTTATTTATCTTATAACTGGGAGTTTGTACCTTTTGACTGCCTTCATCCAATTCCCCCTCACCCCATCCCCCTCCTCTTGTAACCACAAACCTGATCTCTTTTTCCATGAGTTTGTTTGTTTTTATTTGTTTTTAAAGTATAATTTACCTACAGTTAACACTATGTTAGTTCCTGTTACACAACATAGTGATTTGATATTTCTGTACATTTCAAGATGATCACCATGATGGCTCCAGTTATTATCTGTCACCATACAAGATAATGCACAGTTATTTTTTTAATTGAAGTATAGTTGATGTACAATGTTGTGTTAATTTCTGCTATACAGCAAAGCGATTCAGTCATATATATATATATATATTTCTTTTTTTATCAATATATTCTCTTCCATCATGGTTTATCACATGATATTGAATATAGTTCCCTGTGCTATACAGTAGGACCTTGTTGTTTATCCATTCTATATATAATAGTTTGCATCTGCTAACCCCAAACTCCCAGTTCATCCCTTCCCCACCCCCCCACCCTTGCCAACCACACTGTACATTTCATACCCATGACTCTTTTGTTTTGCAGCTGGAATTTTGTACCTCTTAATCTCCCTCACCTATTTCTCTCCCTCCTTGTCCCTGACCCACTCCCCTCTGGCAACCACCTATTTGTTGTCTGTATCTATGAGTCTGTTTCTGTCTAGTTATGCTTATTCATTTGTTTTGCTTTTTAGATTCCACATATAAGTGAAATCATTCAGTATTTGTCTTTCTCTGTCTGACTTACTTCACTTAACATAATATCCGCCAAGTCTATCCATGTTGTTGCAAATGGGAAAATTGTGTTATTTTTTTATGGCTGAGTAATATTCCATTGTGTGTGTGTGTCACATCTTTCCATTCATCTCATTCATCTACTGAGGAGCACTTAGGTTGCTTCCATATCTTGCATATCTTGGCTATTGTAAATAATGCTGCAGTGAACACAGGGGTGCATTTATCTTTTCAAATTAGTGTTTTTGTTTTCTTCAGATAAATACCCAAGAGTAGAATTGCTGTATCATATGAAGTTCTATTTTTAGTTTTTTAAGGAATGTCCATCTGTTCTCCATAGTGGCTGTGCCAATTTACATCCCCACCAACAGTGCACGAGGGTTCCCATTCCTCCACACCCTCTCCAGCATTTGTTGTGTTCTTTTTGTTGATAGCCATTTCTGACAGGTGTGAGGTGATATCTCATTATGGTTTTGATTTGCATTTCCTTGCTCATTGGTGATGTTGAGCATCTTTTCATGTGCCTTTTGACCATCTGTATGCCTTCTTTGGAAAAATGTCTATTCAGATCCTCTGCTCGTTTTTGATTGGGTTGTTGGGGGGTTTTTTGATGTTGAGTTGTATGAGTTCTTTGTATATTTTGGATATTAACCCCTTATTAGATGTATCATTTGCATATATCTTCTCCCATTCAGTAGGTAACCTTTTCATTTTGTTGTTAGTTTCCTTTGCTGTGCAAAAGCCTTTCCATTTGATGTAGTCCCATTTGTCTATTTTTGCTTTTTTTTTTTGTTTCCTTTGCCCAAGGAGACATATCCATGAATTATTGCTAAGATCAGTGTCAAAGAGCTTGCTTCCTATGTTTTCTTCTAGAAGTGTTATGGTTTCAGGTTTTACATTTAAGTCTTTAATCCATTTTGAATTTATTTTTGTGCATGGTTTGAGAGAGTAGTCCCCTTTGATTCTTTTGCATATAACTGTCCAGTTTTCCCAACACTGTTTGTTGAAGAGACTGCCTTTTCCTCATTGTATATTCTTGCCTCCTTTGTTGGAGATTAATTACCCATAAAAGTGAGGGTTCATTTCTGGACTGTCTATTCTGTTCCACTGATCTGTGTGTCTGTTTTTGTGCCAGCACCATACTGTTTTGATTACTGTAGCTTTGTAGTATTTGGAATCAGGGAGCATGATACCCCCAGCTTTGTTGTTCTTTCTCGAGACTGTTTTGGCTTTTCAGGGACTTTTGTGTTTTCATACAAATTTTAGAATTATTTGTCCAAGTTCTGTGAAAAATGCCATTGGTATTTTGATAAGGTCCCATATGCTTTAAATTTAAGAATTATACATCTGAATACCTTTCGAGTCAAAGAAGAAAGTGGAAATCAGAAAATATTTTGAATAATAATGAAAATAATTGAATTGAATTATAATTTTTCATTACAGATCATTGTAATTTTCATTACAAATTAGACATCAAAACTTGTAAGATGAGCTAAACCATGATATAAGGAAATATTAGCTGTGAACATGTAATAGCAAAGAAAAAGACCGAAAATCAAAAGATTAGTAGTTAGTGGAAGGAAAACACACAGAGAGATAATTAACACCTCTAAAAGTTGGTTCTTAGATAACTAATGAAATTGACACAACTCTGAAAGAGTAATCATTTAAAAAAAAATAAAACAGTTAAATAACTAAGGAATATAAAAGGGAACATCACTATAGATCCTACAAAAATTAGAACGGTAATAAGAATATTATGAACAGCTTTATACTGATAAATTTGAACATTTGTGTAAAAAGGAAATTTTTCTCAAAGAAATGCAATATGCTAAAATTGCCGAAAGAAGAAAAATAAAACATAAATAATCATATAACTGTTATACTGAATCTGTAATTAATCCTCTATTAATTTCCTACATCTCAATAAAAGTACTTTGTGGATGTTAAATGTAATTCAGTTACCTACTATCTTGTTAGTTCGCAACTATGCGACTATAACACTTAAGGTTGGGGAGAAAGATTTAAAAGCTGTTGATAGTTCCTAATCTTCAGGAGTTCATAATCTAGTCATTGAGACACATATGAGAGGCATATGGAAGAGTTAAGCGTTAGATAATGACATTTGGGAGGAGAAGAAGAAAGTGTCTACATAAACACACAATGCTTTACCATGAACTATGTCCTAGATTGTTGACTTCTGTCCCATTCTTCCCCTTAATTATAGTTTCCTTTGGGTTATTTCTAAATGTGGTCAGTAGAATGGCTTGTTTTCGTGGAGGAGAGGACTGTTTAAGAAATAATCTGTTATGTGCTCTGGTTAACGTGTGACCAAAGGAACTGAAAGTCTCCAAACCTTCCCAGATGATTTGTACTTGGCCAGTGATACTACTGGCTACATGTATGGGAATTTATTAGTTGATGTATTTATCTCAGTGGATTTCCTCATTAAGTTTGCAGATGTTTTTTCAATGAAAGACCTTTTTTTTTTAACTGTACTGTTTTTATCAGAATTTTCCAATGAACAATCCAGAATAAGAGAGTTAACACATTTCAGCACAGAACAGAGTAGCGTGTATTTAAAATTCATGGGAGGAAAAGCCTTTAATTTGTACTCAGACAGTTATGATTGAACATGTTGGATTTTAGAAAAATAGAGGCAGTATGGAAATTCCAACCTGAAATTCAACACGTTGCTTTCCATTTAGTCAACATGGGGTTTGGTGTGCATCAGTTAATCATGTTGAACTAAATGCACATGTATTCAGAGTTAGCTGCCCTCTCAGGAAAGAATCCACTCTTCTAATACTGCCACAACTCTTTTAAGAAAATTAGTTGATGGTGGTTTTCCATCGAGTAAACTATACTCAAATAATGTGTTTCAAGGAAAGATAAAACAATTCCAGATCCATTTGATTATGACAACAGACATCTCTGGTGCTCTGGTGACTTCAGACTATTTCCAATTTTAGTAGACAATATAACTGTGCAGGTAAAGCTCTGTGAATAAAGGCATAAGGGACAGATTTTTTAATCATAAAGAAAAAATGTTAGTGCTCTATTTCCACTTTAATCCAAAAGGAAAGGAACTAAAAATAAAATTGAAGGCAAAGGAGAGGGTTCACTTTTAATGTATAGGATGTTGACCATCTTTTTATGTATGTAAACAATGCCTTTAAAGGCTCCACATTTACATTCATGTCACCAGCTTATACTATGTTTGGGAAGTCATCCCTTCACAGCAGGTTTTACTGTACTGAAGAGTGATATTTAGTAGTTTTGAGGATCGGCATTTACAGTGTAAGAACTGAAAGCTTTTGCAAGGTAAATGATTTTCTTGGATAACTTCTCTAATTAATAGCAAATACTGTCCGTTTCTCTTGAAAATAAACAGATCTGAATTTTTTAAAGTATGCTTCATATTTTAGATCTTTAGCGCAGTTTTTTTTTTGTTTTTTTTTTTTTTGTTTTGAGGTACGCGGGCCTCTCACTGTTGTGGTCTCTCCCATTGCGGAGCACAGGCTCTGGACGCGC
Source organism: Globicephala melas (assembly GCF_963455315.2). Classification (NCBI taxonomy): domain Eukaryota; kingdom Metazoa; phylum Chordata; class Mammalia; order Artiodactyla; family Delphinidae; genus Globicephala; species Globicephala melas. The sequence continues at coordinate 36,298,207 of NC_083323.1, read as the reverse complement.
AGGCTCAGCGGCCATGGCTCACGGGCCTAGCCGCTCTGCGGCATGTGGGATCTTCCCGGACCGTGGCACGAACCCGTGACCCCTGCATCGGCAGGTGGACTCTCAACCACTGCGCCACCAGGGAAGCCCTCTAGCGCAGTTTTAATATACGCTTTTGTTAATGAGATTCTTGGTAATGTGTTTTCATTCTAATAAATTGGTTGCAGATGCTTAGAGAAGAAAGGATTTCATTAAAATTGCTGCTGTTAATAGCATACCTCCTACCTTTAAGATTAATGAAACAATAGTAAATTCAACCAATATCTCCTTACTGTTCTATTATTATGAAAATTAAAACTTTATATCTCTTGGAGCTTTTTTTAGTTAATAAATAAAGCAGTGTTACAGAGCTTCTGAAGGTCATAGTAGCCTGGTGGAGTTACATCAAATACACATTTAATTTATGTCTTGATTTTTAGATTCTAAACTGTCTACAAGATGCAAATGCATAAGAAGGGTAGGATAGCTGTTTGTCAGGGCCAAAATAGAAATGCCATCTAGGAAACAGAAGACGAAATCTCTCTGACTTTTCCAGAAACAGAGTATATGTGTTTCTGATCAAGTAAGACATATAAAGTCCAACAAAACTTTATTGAACATCTATAAACTGGTGTTTTCACACTTAACCTCAATTCTCAGAACAACAAATTAATTCAATAGTGTGTATTAGGGATATAGATTGTTAGTATCAAAACAGTAATATACACCCAAGGGGCAAGCAGTAATACTTGAGAACAGTTCACCCATTTTTCATTCACTCTAGGGTTTAATTATTATCTTGAAAGCATAATGATTTCAGTGCCCAGTGTCTGCTTACAGACTTCCTTTTTGTTCTTTCCTTTTGTCTAACCCTGTGATCTCCAGACTTTGGTGGGCCAAAGAATTAAGGTGTATAGTACTATATTCAAAACTAAACAAATAACCATGTAAATGTATTTTCTATAAAAATGTGTTACAGGAAACACATTTAAGAGATCTTTCAGCTCACTGTCATAGACTTAAGAAAAAAGGATTCAATGATAAGAATCCCATTGACATTCCAAATAATGTGTTTTGTTTTTACTACTTTGGATAATAGATTCATACTTGGCTTTTATTGTCTTGTAAGTATATGCTAAGTTAAAATCAGAACTTTGCAATTTAAAGTTAAAAGTGGCAGCCCGAGGCCACTTTTGAAAGAATTGAACACCAATGATAGTGGTTAGTTTGTTTTGTTTTGTTTTTATATCTTTATTGGAGTATAATTGCTTTACAATGTTGTGTTAGTTTCTGCTGTACAACAAAGTGAATCAGCTATATGTATACATATATCCCCATATCCCCTCCCTCTTGCGTCTCCCTCCCACCCTCCCTATCCCACCCCTCTAGGTGGTCACAAAGCACCGAGCTGATCTCCCTGTGCTATGTAGCAGCTTCCCACTAGCTATCCATTTTACATTTGGTAGTGTATACGTGTCAATGCTACTCTCTCACTTCGTCCCAGCTTCCCCTTCCCCACCCCGTGTCCTCAAGTCCATTCTCTATGCCTGTGTATGTATTCCTGCCCTGACGCTAGGTTCATCAGTACCGTTTTTTTAGATTCCATATATGTGTGTTAGCATCTGGTATTTGTTTTTCTCTTTCTGATTTACTTTACTCTGTATGACAGACTCTAGGTCCATCCACCTCATTACAAATAACTCAATTTCGTTCCTTTTTATGACTGAGTAATATTCCATTGTATATATATGCCATTGTATATATATGCCAGATAGTGCTTAGTTTTAACTTACTTGGGAAGATCAGTGAAAACCAAGAAGCTTCCTGCCCATGATATTAATTTTAATTTTAAAATAAATCTTGGGACTTCCCTGGTGGCGCAGTGGTTAAGAATCCACCTGCCAATGCAGGGGACTCAGGTTCGAGCCCTGGTCCGGGAAGATCCCACATGCTGTGGAGCAACTAAGCCCGTGCGCCACGACTACTGAGCCTGCGCTCTAGAGCCCGCGAGCCACAACTACTGAAGCCCATGTGCCTAGAGCCCGTGCTCTGCAACAAAGAGAAGCCACCGCAATGAGAAGCCCGCACACTGCAACAAAGAGTAGCCCCCGCTCGCTGCAACTAGACAAAGCCCACGCGCAGCAATGAAGACCCAACACAGCCAAAATAAATAAATAAATAAAATAAAAAATAAATAAAAATTTAAAATAAATCTTAAGATAATTACTAAAAATAAACCTAAAGATAATTGCCAATTATTAAATACCAACTACTTTGACATTTTATATATCATATATACAAGGGCCACCCCAGAAGAATCAGAGAGGGGGTTTTATAAAGAGGCCTGTAAATGAAATTTGAAAATTCCAAAGAAAATTTTAAAAACAGCGAACTAAATAGATGACCACACAGCATAATGTTAGGACAATAACATTCCAAAAAGCTGGTGGGCATATAGCAATGCTTAAAACTTCAACATATGAGTTATAGAGTATATTTCTTAGTTACCAGTACTGATCTTTCTGGACACCAGAGTGATAAGCTAAAATTGTAAGAAATTATTCCAGTATGTAATAACACTTCTTTTTACATTGAAGTCCACGCCAGTGGCATGCTTCCTTGTCCAAAGATTAGCTTCCAGTCGTAGAAATAATATGGGAAGCAAAGATTAAGCAGGAGATTCCCTGCATCACCTTTTCTTCCTCAAGTAAGCTGAGCTTAGAGTTGTATTACGCAAAATTGCACTCTGCAGACCAACAGCATCAGCATCACCTGAGAACTTGTTAAAAATGCAGAATCTCAGTCCCTACCCCAAACCTACTCAGTCAGAATAGGTATTTTAAGAGACCCCCAAGTGCTTAACATTTGAGAAGACAGCCTCTTTAAGGCTCCTCTGAGAGAGTTTTATGCCCAAGAACACAGAAGACCCTGCCAGGCCCCTTAGTATCTGCTGCATTCCCAGGTTAGGGAGCATGCAAATCCCGAGGGTGCTCACTCACAGCCCTGCCCTAAATGGACCACATCTTGCCTCATGCTCGAGAGGTCTGTACCTAAGAATATTAGACCTCCCTCTCTTCAGTCACTGCCTAAGAATAAATACAAAGGAGACCAGAATTTCACAAATTCCTTCTGCCTTCAGCTGACATTTTTTAACAGGCATTACTGCAACAGGACTTGTTAATAAATTTGGGGATTGAATTGTGGGGTTTTTTGCAGCCATTTCTCACAACTAACTAAGGCTATGTCTTTTCAATATAATGTAAAAGATTTAGTTTGTAAGTAAAATTTAAGAATGTGAAAATGTTCTGTATTATCTGTATATTTACCATAAAACTCTAACATATATATGAATTAGGAACAACTCTTCAAAAGGCCTTCATATCTTTTGGTAGATGCTCCACATTTTATTCCGTGCTTTTTCTGTTTATCTCTGATTATGGTATCTTTCACCCATGCGATCTTTTCATATTAATAAAGATAGCAGACCAGTTGGCATTGGAATTTTCATAGAATTGATTTTAAAAATCAAGATACAGTGAATCTATTGAGGCAAACAAATCGGGTTCCTGGGCTAAACCTCAAATTGAGTTAACATACAAGCTGTCATTTTTACAAATCCATGAAAAATAAATGAGGAATTTGGCTCTCAAATAATATGATCATGCTATTTAAAATTCTTTACTTTCTCTCTTTTGGTTTAAAAAAAAAATGAAGAAAGTATAGTTAAATTACTCACATTCCCACCACCAAGTAGTTATTTTCAGTCGGTCCAAATGCATTTATTGTTTATATCTGCCTTAACAATCAACATACCATTTATATTCTGCCTCTTTTACTTAATATTATGTAAGAAACATTTCCCCATAATTCTATACTGCCTTCATCGTGATCATTTTTAATGACTTAAGAGTCCATCCTAATGACATATACTCTATTTACCCATTATTTTATTGTTGGACCTTCCAGCCTCTTGCTATTGTGCCTAAGACTGTTGTGAATACATTTGAGCATATGACATTCTCTTCTTCAATCATTTACACTGTACAACTACATTCCCATAAGGATAATTGCTAGTTAAAGGTTGATAATACTATTAAGTGTATCATACACATTAACTATTTAGGAACTCTGCTTTTTTCAATCCAGGGCCAAATTTGGATTTAGTTCTTTTCATAAAAGCTGCCAGCTTGGGAAATCATTGATGGTTAAACATAGAATCCACAGACAGCTTCAATAACAATGAACTGCAAACCCTCAATAGGCTCCTGCCTAGATATTTGTACATAAAATATAAGGAAACATAGGCAAGCAATCTACTAATGACTAGACAGAAATCAGTTCAGATAACTGAGGTCTACATAAGTGTGCCAATAAATTAAATTCAAAGATACCCTCCAAAACTGCACAAATGACCATTCACCAAATATAAGAATAAATACAGGGCTTCCCTGGTGGCGCAGTGGTTGAGAGTCTGCCTGCCGATGCAGGGGACACAGGTTCGTGCCCCGGTCCGGGAAGATCCCACATGCGCGGAGCGGCTGGGCCCGTGAGCCATGGTCGCTGAGCCTGTGCGTCCGGAGCCTGTGCTTCACAATGGGAGAGGCCACAACAGTGAGAGGCCCGTGTACCGCAAAAAAAAAAAAAAAAGAAAAGAATAAATACAAAGAACTTTTCTATGTGCCCCATTTGATTATTAAAAAAATTATAATAACCTACAATTTAATCTTTCTTGTAACCTCTGTTTTTGTCTTCCCCAAAGAATCCACCTCCAGTCTAGTAAATGCTAAAAGCACATAGTTTAACTGAAATTATGAGCAGCCACAGAAGGCCAATTTAAACAGATGTCATAATCAAAACAAATTTTACCCCACTTCCATGTATTAGTTAATAGATGTCAAAATGGCCAGCTTGACAGGAAGAGAAGAAGGAGCCACTTCAGTTACAGATTTCATGAAACCCCCCAAGTAGTTCCTCTTATATGCAGTCCAAAGGTGTCGCATAAGCCCCTTTCTGGCACGTAGGGATACATCATCAATTTCTTTGACAGTTTTGGAAGTCTACTATTCAAATTGCTCTTTCACCATTGCAGCCTCCGTGGAAGCTTCCAGTATGTTAACATAATTCCAGATTCACTGTTCTCAAGTGTGTTGGCATCTGAGAGCTCTCTGAAGGAGTGTCCTTGAGTAGCCAGATCTGTTTTTAAAATTTTAGAGGTTACTCCAACTTTATATTTCTCTTATATACCTACGTACCATTATACAGAGTGTCCTTGGCAACTACTCAAATTTTAAAAGGTTTTTTAAACTCCAAATGACATGATGGATTATGATAATAATGCCAACTAAATATTTATTGAGTGCCTATTCTATGCTAGGTGCTGTTCTAAGCACTTTGTATTTATTAACTTACTTTATAATCTTTATAGCAATCCTAAGAGGAAGGGACTGTATTATTTCTGCTGCTTTACTGAAGGGAAAATTGAAATACAGAAAGGTCCAGCAACTTGCTCCGAGTTGGAGGAGGCATGGGAATGGTAAAGTCAAGATTCACATTCAGGCATCTGGCTTCAGAGTCTAACTGCTTAGCCACTACAGATGCTGTCTTACTTCTTGATTATTTGAGGGTCTTCTGTGTTGGTCTTAATGATTTGGTTTCCTCTTGAGACAGTCAAGATATTGGTGGATGCATAATCCTATAAACTTCAAGTAATTGATGATTTCTTGGTTGTCCTGCCCCTAAAGGACAGGTCTCATAATCTACCAGTCAGATGGAACTGTTTTTGCAAATGGCAGGAAAAATATTTGTTTTTTTCTGAGACACCTAAAAAGAGTTTCATTATTAAAATGAAGGGAAATATGTGTACAACTAAAATCATAGGTAAAGTGTTCTTGAATTTTCTGCTCCAAATAGTAATAGATATTTGCTTTATTTTTTTATATTGGAAAATTAAAGCTGAGAGTTAAAATCACTTTTTCCAAAATCATCTAACTAAAACTGGGAGGTACTAAAACTCAAAATAAATGACAATTATAGACATTATTCAGAGAAGGCCACTCAGTGACATGTCTGGAACAAGACAGACAAGCCCATTCTCAACATCTCTCTTCTGGCTAACATGTAATTCCAACTTCATAGCAGTGACTACTCTCAACCCACTTTAATCCTCCTGCCTTCTATGTTAAAAAAAGAATAAGTAAGACCAGTGATTGAATTTCCCTAGCTTTTTGACAACCTCCAATTCAAAACTGGACCTCATGTTTTTAAATCCTTCCTACAACCATGCATTACAAGCCCAAATCCTATAAGAAGTTCCTAAAAACTCTCTCTTACTGAGACAACCCCCCATTCTCCTGGAGTGCATGCCCCCCGGCTGTGGTCAGCAAAATAAATCTAGTTCAGACTACAGTTTTGTTCTTAGTGCCCTTTGGTTGATGGGCTATAAAAGTTTCTAGATTGTTTCTCTAGGTGGAAGGTGGTGCTAAAGCACACTGAAGAGCAATATTGGGGAGAAAACTAAAAATTCCATTTCAGATATGTTGAGTGCAGGATACTTTTGAGAAATTCAAGGAATATTAAAGAAACACGGGTCTAAAAGGGTCTGTAGAACAAAGGGAAAGCATGGATACAAATGTAGAAGTTATCAAAGTATAGATGGAAATTGAAGCTAGAACATGGATGAGATTACTCAGTGCAAAAAGCATAAGGAGAAAAGAATGGAGAAACTAAAACTCCAATATGAAGTTTCTGTAGAGAAGTGTGAACAACAAACGCGGCTGCGAAAGCACATCCAGAGATAAAGCAGAAGGACCAGGAGCAGATCATCATGTGAATCAAGGAAGAAGATATCTCAAGGCCTATGGAGTAACCAATGGTTGGAAGCATTTGAAAGATCCAGTAAGAAGAGAACGGGGAAATTCCCACTGAAGTCCATCATCGACATTTTTTGTGAAAGATTTTTCAGAATTTTGATGGAAGCAGAAGCCAGAATAAATGGCCGTGGGATAAGTATGAGGTAAGCTAAGTGAAGGAAGAAAGAAGGGTCTTCCAGGAGGAGGGACAGAGTGATAGTGCTGTAAATAGTGGTTAAAAGAATGGGTTCTAGAGAGAGACTGAGTTCAAATCCCAGTTGTGTCCCTCACTAGCTGTGTGACCTTAGTTAGGTTAGTTAACTTATTTGTGCTTCAGTTTTTCCATCTGTCAACCGGGGGAAAAACAGTAACCACGTGCAGTTATGAGCAGAAAGAGATCAAGTAATAGAGATCCTTGTATATAGTAACGTCTCAGTAAGGACAAGCAACAATTATTGCAAAAGCATGAGAGAGCATGACTCCATTAGGGGCTTGAAAGTTGTTTAATGTGAATGGTGAGTATGGAGATAAGACCAGACAGCTTGACAGAGTCCTAGGCCTGGAAGCCGTGAATGACATGCCAAAGAGATACATTGCCTCTCAAGGCATAAAAGGTTCATTGAGGGAGTTTAGGAAGAGAGTGATGTGATTATAGTTCTAGTTTAGAAAAATCGCTCTGACTATATAGCCTACAGGATGGATTGGAGTAGAATCAAGCTGAAGGCTAGGGCAGCAGTTAGGACCCCATTTCAAAAACCTAAATGAAAAGAGATAATGCCTTGATTAGGGCAGCAGAAGTAGAAATGGAAAAGAAAAAAGTTAAATCAAGGAGGTAAAATTATCATGACTTGGTTACTGATCCTATATTGTAGGTGAGACAGAATGAAGTCTGGGATACTCACCCTTCACCTCCCCTCAAGTTTCTAGCCTGGGTGACTAGCTAAGTAGCACAGCCATTTACTGAGGAAGAAAGTCTAAGAAGGAACAAAGGTCTAAGGGGTTGCTTATTGTTCAATTTTGGATATGCTGTGTCTGATAATACCCACATGTTGAAGATATCTAATATGCAACCTGGAACCCATAGGAAACTTTGAGCTGAAGATCTATTAATGGTTGTTTAAATCATGACCATTCAAGGGGTTACTGAGGAAGAATATCTAGAAAGAGAAGAGTATTAAAAAAATGTCATTCAGAGAGATTAGGAAAATAACATTAGTTGACAACAGACAAATGCTAAATCTTCTTGGGAATTTCTTAGAAGACAAATGATGGCAACTGCTATAGCCAGCTAACATCCAGCTTCTTTTATTCAACAGTGGAGAATTTACAATGAGACGGGGAGTGGGGACCAGGGGGAAGGCTAACCCCTCTCTCCTCCACTCAGCCTCCCAGCCTCTCCTCACGGTCCATGTGATGTGAGAAAATAAGCATCCGGCACTGGAGAGATTGGCAAGTGGTTCCTTGAGAGTTAACCAAGCTTCAGGGTCGTAGGTGTTTGGTGAATAAGGTGATAGTATAGGGTCGTTGGTTTTCTCTAAATAAGGATTTCCAGAAGCCCTCGGTGGAAAGGACCACAACAATGGGGGAATGAGTGAGAAGGGGGAAGAACACAGTAGGTTACATGTAAGAGCATGAGCGGACAAGATGATGGGTGGTGCATGTGTTTTGTCCACTCAGGAAGGATGGCCAGGTGAAGGCATGTAGTCCAAGCTTTTGGTATTTCAAACAGAGGCCATGAGAGGTTTCCGATGGTCACTTTCTGTCTCTGTGCGTGATAATTACCTCATCCCAGGCAGTAGATGTTGCACACCAGCCCAAGTCAAACCCTTTGCCTTAACTTGTTGCCTGGTGAGCTCTGCTCACGTTTCACAACCCATCTGAAATATCACCTTCTCAGGAAAAACCAGGACTCTCATTGAGCACATAATGGATATTGGCAGGATATTAAGCAGTTAGTGGGAAAATGATCACACTGAAACAATAATAATAATAACATTGAGCCTTGAGTTGGGAAGCCTATGTTCTCTTCCTGGTTTTGCCACCAAGTATGTGACCCTGGGCAAGTCACTTCACCTCTTCAGGTCTCAGTTCCTTTATTTACATAATGAGAGAGTTTATATAATGAGAGTCAATGAGAGAATTTACATAATGAGAGTCAATAAGTTCTATGATATTTTATAAGTAGCCCATGACACCATGGCCATCGCTAGGTTGAGGGGCAGAATGCAGACTGAGTGGGCTGCCCAGAATGCTGGTAGGGCTGACAGAAACCCCTGCTAATAGATCAGCATTACAGATCATTCCAAAGAAAGCTATACCATAAAGCAAGCCTACTAGCAGCCTGGCTTTCCTTGGTGTGCTGCCCTCAATAGCAGAACCTGCTCAGTCTTAAAGGACCAGGACAGTTACCCTACTTTGGATTCTCTATGGGATCTTCTTAGGTTATCTCAGTGTCTGCAGGATCATTCAATTATCAGTTAACTCTTAGGGAGGAGAGAAGTGAAGGAGTGAAGGGAGTGAAGGGGGAAAGACTTTGCGGAGTGGACTTCAGTGCCCTTTGCCAACCTCTTACCTTTCCTACAATTTACCCACATCACTTCTCCTTCCCTCCCTCCCACGGTCTTATTCAAAGGGATCCCTTCTCCTTTTTCTAAGGCTAGTTCTGTTGTTTGTGTTCATAGGTCCAAACCTACTGCTCTAGTACAGAACAAGGGCAAATAACTAAATAATAATCATATGTTTGAGAAGGAAAGGACAACCACCACTAGCTCTGTCCTGTATCAACATCACCTCCCTTCCTTTATATTATAAAGTTTGAGGTAAAGATCCTGATTAGGGGAAGCCACAGCTCTATGTCTCCAGTTCCTTCCCTCATTCACTGCCAACTCACAGCAACCAGATCCCTCCCCCAATCCCAGCAACTGGCAACCACATCACCAGATCCACAGGATCCTTTCTTGACTATACTACCGTGTCTGCCATTGTTGGGGAACCCCTTCCGTAAACTTTCTAAAACTACAGATGTCATTCAGCCTAAGTAACCACATTTTTTTTCTCTTTGCCCATATCTCCTGTCAAAGGGGTGAACACAGACAGCCATGTTTTATACCCAAGACTCTCAGGACTGCAGGTGATGGGAGCATGAGTACACACCTGGTCAAGGCAACCTAGATCCTTGATGTGACCTGAAGAAAGGTTAGACCTATCAGATTCTCCCTTTCTCAGGAGTTTGAAATAGACAAAAGTATGGGGTGGAAGTTGAAAAGTCATGGTATATAAAGAGATTCTAGGGGCAGTGTTTGACCATGTGAAGCCAAAGTTATGAGGGTCAGAAACTGAATGAGCAGAGAAAGAGGTCATTAGAGAGAAGAGATAAAACCAATACACAGAAACAGGAAGGCCATAAGATTCAGGGAGATGGAGAGAACATCTGACCCCCAAGAGTTGCTTCCCAGAAGCCAAAAGAGCCACTGCTCCTAGACTGTTCTCCTTCCACTATCTGTTCTCTCTCTGCCTTCTTTGAAGCCTTTTCTCTATTTGTGCTTTAAACTCTTAGTCTTTTCCATTGAAGGCTCTGTCCTTGGGCCTTTTTCATTCTACACACTTTCCATGGGACATGGTCCCGGCTTCCAAAAGGACCTGTATCTGATGATGCTCAGATCTGAATTTCTAGGCTATCTCTCTAGGCTACCTCTCTCTCCTGAGCTCTAGACCTGTTTATTCATCTGCCTGATGGACACTGCCACTCCCATGGGCATTCCACCAGCACTTCAAAATCAACATGTCTAAAATTAAACTTCCGGTCAAACCTACTCTTCCTCTAATACTCCTTTTCAGTGAAGTAAACTTTCAGCTGAAAACTATAACCACCCTAGTGGTTATAGTTTATATATATATATATATATATATATATATATATATATAGTTTATAGGTTATAACCACTATACCCTCCTTCCAATCCATTGGAACATTAAGTCATGTTCATTCAACCTCCTACCTTTCTCCTCACTACCTCTCCTCTCCAGTCCCACTGCTACTAAGTTCAGAGCCTCATAACTGCCCTTTGGTTTCCTTGGCATGAGTCTCCTACCCCTGCTTATAACTCTTCTATGGCTTTCCAGTTTTCTGACAGGAAAATCCAAACTCTTAAACAGGGCGTCCAAATCTTCCATGATGCTTCCCTTGCCTAGTTCATTCGTATAGTCTTTCTCTGCACTCCATCTAACCCCAGTTTCAAATGATCCAGACTTGCTGCAACTCCCACGGCATCTCAAGTGTTGCCTCCATCTGGACTTTGCTCTCACCGATCCTTCTTCCAGGAAGGCTAGCATCCCTTTCTCTTCCTGCCAACACTTTCCTGTGTTCTCCTTCAGTATTTATGAGCCTGCCCCCACATTTAAATACTCTTCTTTTATTATGCCCCAGTGGTACTCTGCACAGATGACTGTGACATTTATCGCGCTTAATTTTAAAATGTTTGTATTCCTCTCTTTGACCTAGAAGGGCAGGAAATCTATCATTTTTACTGTTTGCCCTGTGCCTAGCAGTGAAAGCGTTCAGAGCATGCTGGCGAGGAAAGGAAGGAAATGAATACACTGATCCTCCAGGGGGAAGGAAACTAGCCTATCCTCTGAGAGAATCGAATAATGCCCAGTAAGTGAAGCCATGAAATTTTATGGTCATAATTTAAAATGTCCTTCAAAAAGAAAAGAAACAACAAAAAAAAACCCTCTCCTACAGAGAGCAAGAAAGAGCACCTTCCTCTTCCTCAGAAAGTATAATATCACTTCAGCACCTGGAAGCAGGAACCCCTCAAAGATAGGCAGCCTGTTTCCCATAAGGATAACTGAGCAAGATGAAGGAATTTCCTCAAGTAAACAGAAACCCTCAAAAATATAAAGATTTTTCATCTACACCCCTATCTTACCAAGATGCGTGGGTGGAATTTGCTCCATTTAGACCCTGGTAAACAAAGTGAAAAATGGAGCCCATCACAAAGGAATGGTCCCAGTGCCCCAGCAGACACAGGCAGGAAAGGCTCTGTCCCAGCTGCCAACAGTGCTGGAGAGTCAGTTGGTCCCTCACTAGCTGAGCAGCCCCTGCTGCTGGCCAGCTGAAGAAGGGCTTGAGGGAATGTCTCTTCATAATTAATCCAGGTGGGAGAAGACCTCTACCCCTCTAGACTGGGTCCCGTGGGCTGAAGTGTTGAAGGAGAAACTGGGATGGTGAGTCTGTCCACAGGTGTCCCTCCCATTTGTACCATGGTATCTAAGCACGCTCTCAGGTACCACTCACTAGTCCAGGAGGGAAGGAACCGACTGAAGCCAAGGATGCACACTGAGAGAGCTCTTGGGTGGAAGAGGCGCTGAGGAAGGCACAAGAAGTGGGGAGGGGCCCTTCCGGAAGGGCTGCGTCAGCCAAGGGCTTTGCACCTAGTAACTTCTGTGGGGGGAAGAGGGAGCCTGAGAGAAAGAACTTTCGCCTGCCGGGATAAAATAGTAAATGCAAGCTGAATATTCTCATCAAGAGTGGGAAGCCGCTTGACTGCTGCATGCTGAGAAGGATTGTCTTCCGGACACATCCGGGGGAGTTGGAAGGCAGGCCATGCATATTTCCCCCGTTGGCCATTCCTCTGCCCAAGGCTGCAGGCAGAGGTAAGTTTCATGCTTGCACAGGTTTCCTCTGTGTGAGTCTCTTCCCATTCTGGTTAATGCTTTCTTGTTCTCTAGGTTTCCTCATATGTGTCAATTCCTGTGAGAAGCAGTGGCTGATATTCTGCCCACACTTCCACCGCCACCCAGGCGAGGAGTAAGAACATCATCTAGGTGGCTGCCATGTGGAGAGCACATGAACAGTACGTTACCAGGCCTACTTCCTTATCTGCCTGCAATTCTGGGCCGAAATGACTCAAAGGCAGGAACCGTGAGAAACACCACTGAATCTCCAGATTCTGACATGGAGCATTGTTCAGTCTCACATGTTTAATTAAGGTTTATTGAACCTTTATAATACAAAATATGTTATATATCATAATTATATATGGTATAAGATGAAATAACCCAAAGCTTGTAATATTGCAGTGTTCTAAACTGAAGCATAAAAGACGCTCTGAATGGACCTCTCAGGCTGGACGACAGCCTAAGCAGTAAGTCTATGAAATGGGAATACAGAGGGCAGAGCTAAACCATTTCTGTGCCAGAGACCCCTTGGGCCCCTTCTCAAGCAATGTTTTTTAACATATAGTAAAATACATCATTTGACAAAGGAAGCAAATCATATAGAGATAGTTAACAACAGAGCTTTTAAAAATGATAATTTAGTAATATGTGTGTTTATTACTCATTAAATAACAAGATCAAGTAGCAGTTCTAAAAACTACTATGGGGACTTCCCCGGTTGTCCAGTGGTTAAGAATCTGCCTTCCAATGCAGGGGACGTGGGTTCGATCCCTGGTCAGGGAACTAAGATTCCACGTGCCACAGGGCAACTAAGCCCACATGCCACAACTAGAGAGCCTACGTGCCGTAACTACAGAGCCCACGTGCTGTAACTACAGAGCCCACATGCTCTGGAGCCCACTCAGTCACCACAACTAGAGAGAAGCCGGCACGCCAGAATGAAGAGCCTGCGTGCTGTAATGAATGATCCCATATACCGCAACTAAGACCCAACACAGCCAAAAACAAATAAATAAATATTTTAAAATAAATAATAAAAACTACTATGATTTTGAAGTAACAATAGATGTGAGCAATATTTGAAGATATCGGCCATAGCTGTAATGTGACATGAAAATATCTGCACCTTCTATTGGCAAGAGCTTCAGGTACTGCCAGTCATACTGAGGTTTTTTGTCCACGTTTATAATAGAAGGAAACACTGACTTTCAATCAGAGGTTAGTTAAAATAAAGAAATAGGTTGTCTCCAAGATCCACGATCATGGATGCCCTGAATTCTATCTGTGGATTCCCTGGGTTCAGTATACCCTCTACCTGTAGAACACAGGAAAACAGACCACCTAAAATAACAACGATGAATAGCAATTCTTCCATATTTAGAGGAATGATATCTCCCCAAATCAGTGTAAGCCTCCACCTACACTATATGATAAACAACTATTTCAGGAGTACTTAGGTTTATGAAGGATATCAGTATTCCTTTATATATTTAAAATGTAAAATTTTGTAAGGCTTACTATAAAATTATAGTAATCAAGAGTGTGATATTTGTTTAAAGACAGTTAAATAGGTGAATGGAACAAACTAATGAGTTAAGAAATAGGCCCACATATACATAGGTGGTTGATTTTCAACAGAGGTGTCAAAGCTATTCAAGGGGGAAAACACTCATTTCAACAAGTGGTGCTAACAAATAATTAGGTATCAAAATGAAAAAAAAAATCTCAACCCTTACCACGTATCACATACAAAAGGTTACTTGAAATGGATTTTAGATCTAAATGTAAGAGAAAACTAAAAACCTAGAATAGAATGTAGGAGAAAATACTTTAGTTAAGGAACGGTTCCTTAGGACACAAAAAAACAAACCATAAGCAAAAAAATCTGACAAATTGGTCTTCATCAAATTTAAAATGTCTGCTCTTGAAAAGACACTTAAGAAAATGAAAAGCAGGATACAGATTGGTAAGAAATATTTGCAAAGCACGTTCCTGATAAAGAGCTTATCGGCAGAGTATGTAAATATTAAAACAAAAACTCAGCAAAAAGAGAGGCAAAAGATTTGCACAAATATTTCACCAAAGAAGATATGCAAACAGCAATGAACACATGTAAAACTATTCAACATGATTAATCAACAGGAAAAGATGAATTAAAAGGAGATAATCACTACACACCCATTAGAATGGCTAAAATTAAAAGGATTGATAATACTAACTGTTGGAGACAATGTAGAACAACCCGAGCTTTAAAGATTGCTGATGGAGATGCAAATGATACGGTTATTTTGGAGAACAAATTTTCGGAGAACAGATTTTTATAAAGTTAAACATACCATATGACCCAACAATTCCATAGATGTTTTCCTAGGAGAAATGAAAACAGAGGTCCATACAGCAAATGTTAATTGTTGCTTTATCCATAGTAGTCAAAAATCCATCAACAGCAGAATAGATAAAAATATTGTGGTACATTCATACAATGGAATACTTCTCAGCAACAGCTAGCAGTGAACTGCTGGTACCAGCAACAACATGGATGAATTTCAAAAGCATTACAGTAAGTGGCTAAGCAAAATAAGTTAGACACCTGCTGTACATGCTGTATTTATATGTCATTTGTACAACATTCTAGAAAAGTCAAAACTGTAGAAACAGAAAACAGATCAGTCACTGGTTGCCACTGGGCTGTGGGTGAAGGGAAGAATTGCCTACAAAGGGGCATAAGGGAACTTTCTGGGGTGATGCAAATATCCCATATGTTAATTTGGGTGGTGAACACACAACTTGCGTGTGTGTCAAAATTTATTGAACTGCACTTTAAAAGGGTGAATATTATTGCATGTGACTTGTATCTCAATAAAACCCGACTTTTAAAAAATTCTAAAGTTTTATCAAAGAGAAATGATAAATGATATTTTGTTACTAGAGCTAAACTGTCATGTTAAAGAATCCAAAATCAGGATTTTCTACCCAAAATGAAAGGCACTTGTCCATACTCTAAATACAGAGAGGAACAGATGTATTGGCTCAGTATCTTATTGGTTTTGTATGCCATTTGGAAATTGGATTGTTTTGACAAATTACTTGCTAGCCAGGAAAAGCATTAAGGGATTATTTGTCCACTGTGATTTCAGATTTTCCCTAATGATAAAATCATTTGAAATAAGAGGGCAGCCAAAGTAGTTTTACTCAGGGAGATATTATTTCATACATAGACATGTCAGAAACAGCATAAGCAAGAAAAGGAGATTACTCCAATTTTTATTTTAACTTCAAGTGTTATAAATAACAGCAGCAAACAATTTCAATGCTAAATAGCACAAAATTCAGATTTCCTTTTAAGAGCTTCTCAACTTAAAGACTTGAAATCATTTATTAATGTGGGTGTTGTAAACTTCACGTTGCAATTTGAATCTTTACTTCTCAATCCATTTTTTTAATAAGTTTATTTATTTTACTTTTGGCTGTGTTGGGTCTTCATTGCTGCGGGCAGGCTTTCTCTAGTTGCAGCAGGCGGGGGCTACTCTTCATTGCAGTGCACGTGCTTCTCATTGCGGTGGCTTCTCTGGTTGTGGAGCACAGGCTCTAGGTACATGGACTTCAGTAGTTGCAGCACATGGGCTCAGTAGTTGTGGCTAACGAGCTCTGGAGCACAGGCTCAGTAGTTGTGGCGCATGGTCTTAGTTGCTCTGCGGCATATGGGATCTTCCCAGACCAGGGATCGAACCTGTGTCCGCTGCATTGGCAGGCAGATTCTTAACCATTGTGCCACTAGGGAAGCCCTCAATCCACCTTAATACCTACTTTAATGCTATTTGAGGATACCATCAAATTATATATCGTTGATTTTACTTGTTTATGGGCTCTAATGTCTTCCTACTGTTCTACAGAACGTTTTACTTTAATACAATTCTATGTATTTCAAGAATTTCTTTGCAGATAAGTGGTGTGTCCTTCAATAAAGCAAAGAAAAACTTTAAAATCTTCATTAAAGCAATCTTCTTCATTTATTTGTTCATAGAACATTAACATTATCTTCCTTATCTAGAAGAGCTTTTTTCTCAACTACAGTTCATAGGATGAAGACCCACCACTTATTTTAAATGAGCTTCTGTGTAACTATCAAATTAAATGAATTAATATTTACCTTTATGCTTTTTAAAAGTATTGTCATAACATTGGTTGTTTTAATGCACTAGCGGTAGATAGTTTAGTTTATTTTTATATTCTATGTTTTTTTTTTTGCCAGAAAGACTAACTAAACTGCTAGATTAGTGCATATTTTTATATTTTTCTGCAGATATACTTGATCTCTGAGTAATTATTTGCTGTATTCACATGAGGTTTATTCTTTTGTATCTCTAGGTCTGCTGCCATCTAACACACTAGCTGCTAGCCACGTGGGATTATTTAAATCAGTTAAAATGAAATGAAATAAAATTAAAAATTCAGTTCCGTGCTCACACCAGACAAATTTCATGTGCTCACCAGCCACATGTGGTCCGTGGCTATCCTATGGAGCATTCCCATCATCACAACAGTTCTAGTGAACGGCGCTGGTCCAGATCAGGGTCAGAAAACTTTCTTCTCGTAGGGCCGGATAGTAAATATTGTAGAGTTTATGAGCCAACAGGCAAAACTGAGGTTACTGTTTAGGCACTTATAATATAACCATTTGAAAAGTAGATTTATTTTAAAATGGAAAAAACCTTCTTAACTTGCAGGCGGTGAAAAGCAGGCAGTGGGCTGAAGTTGAGCCATAGTTTGCCCAGCACTGGTGCCAGTCATTCAGTCCTATATCCATTAAGAACATCTTTTTTGAACAGATCTATGTTTTAAGTGCTGGACTAAATATTAAGTTTAGCATAGTGAACAAGAAACATAGTCTCAGCTCTCAAGGAGTCCAGAACGTAACAGGAAAGGCACTACAACAAAAATTACACAATTAATTAGTCAATTATTATAATTTAACAAATAAAATGAAGGAGGTAAACAGGATTTTATGAAAGCAAGTAACAGGGGAACCTAAACTGGTGTAAAAGATTGAGTTGATTCTAAAAATTATCTGCAGCTAACATTATAGTTTTAATGTATAGCAACTATTTAGACTTTCCAGCTGACCCATGTGAAGAAAGCACTGTAAAAATTAATAAATCTAGATAATATTTCTAAGTGGGCTGATGTTCAAATATATTAATTCTTACATACCATCTGTTTTATATGTGAATGATAGAAATTATATTTGCTAATATCACATTTACTGATGTTTGGTATTTTATTTTCCTCTACTAGCATCTTTTATTAGAATAAAAGTGTATAAATTAAATGCTTCCTTGTAACTAGAAAAACTTGCCATGGACTAACTCCCCAAATGGCCCCAATTTTCTATTAATTCTTTATATCAAAATTCAAATTGAACCCGTTAAAGAAAATAATGTGGTGCATATAAACCTAGGCTACTTTGACAGATATTTTTTTAGAACATATGACTTCTTTTCATTTATGAGAACTCAGTATACATAATCAGCACAACAAAACAAAATAAAAATATCCACTATACTGTCTTCCCGTATAATGGCAGTGTTTCTCAAGATTATATTTGATTTTCTGAGGTCTTTATGGCACTTTGCAGCTCTTTTAAATGTGGCCTTTTTTATGGTGGTGTCAAGAGCTTGCTGTAAATCTAAATATTTAATCACTGAGCACGTGAGAGAGAGTTGAGTGAGCAGAAGCCATTCTAAATTGAGCACACACCTTGAATGACAAATAGGCCAAACTGAAATTGTTTATAGATTAAATCATGTGCCTTATATCTGCTTTGTTTCAATAAATAAACCCCAAACTTAAATGCAGCTGATTATACATCAAGATGAGGACAAAGGGGATAAAATATTTCCTAAAACTCCATTTTCATGACATGGAGTTTAATTCTTCAATTTCACTGAAATTAACAGATCCTGCTGACTCAGTTTTAAGCTGTTCTTTTATGATGACAAATGATGTACAGCAAGAAACTAGAATTTGACCTTCCCTTCGCAGCTTCTTAGAACAGTGCATATTAGGATAATGCCAAGAATAGTGGGGTTTAAAAACAAATATAAAAATCGTGACTGAATCCATCAAGAAAAGATTCCATATGTGACTCACTAGCTGCAGCGCTGCTTTTCTCTCACCTTTGCACAGTTTCAGCGCAGAGCTGCTCTGTTATTCTGTAACGGACTTCATGCAAAAATTAAGGATTCTGGCTCCCTCAAGGCAAATGTCCTCAACTCATGTTTACTGAGTAAGAAGAAGAGTCATATCTATTTAACTCAGAGTGTTGAAGGCCTAGCACAGAAATCAGGTCTTAATGTCATCGGGGATGGAGTCAAATTGACAACTGGCACACATTTTCCTCGTGAACCATGGAACTTCTAGGCACCCAATGGTAAATCTGTAGATGAGCTCACCCTGTGCTTCCATCTGAGGTTCCTTCAGTCTCCAGGAAGGAGCTTCGCTCTGGTTCACTACACAGCACCATCACTGCTGAACCCGGTGCCCTTCTGCTGGTTCCCGTTTGCTTGAACTTTTGACACAGGAATTGGTGCTGGTGCAGAGGTGGACGGGCATCATAATCGGCTGCTGGAGTCATAGGAGGTGATGAAGTAGGAGGAATCGGCCGTCTCAAATCTGCTCCACCCTTCATTTCTGTATAGAATCTGTGTCAGCTGGATCCCGATGTCCCAATCCTGATTCTTGAGATCTCAACCATATCAAAACGTCTTTGGGCACAACTCAGGTTCTCTACTTGCATTTCAAATGTTCCACTGTTATCATCTATCTCTGAGACCCTCCATGTTTCCCTTTGATTCCTCTAGCCCCAGAAGAGAGCTGAAAGATTTGCTAGGATCTCTTTCCCCCAGTAGAAGCTCTCTGGCTCAGCCAAGATCAATGCTCAGACCTTAAAGAAAATGATGGCCAACAGCTGCCAGCTTATTTCAGGAAGTGATTGTCCTCTTTCTGGAATTTTTGTTTATGCCATTTCCTTACTTTGATGTCTTTTAAAATATGTGCTTTTTTTTTGTATTTTATTTGCCCTTTTTTTGGTGGTTGCAGTAAAAGTGTTGGTTTGCTGTGACCTACTACATCCTGCCCAAAAGCAGACCTATTCAAGTTACTTTTAAGATGCTGGTATATGTCTACTCGACCTCATTAACACCTCTGTTCTGTACAGCAAAGGGGAAACCTGTGACAAGGTAGCTTCTTTGGTGAGGGGTTAGAAATGAGTATAAAAGTATGCTTTAGGGCTTCCCTGGTGGCGCAGTGGTTGAGGGTCCGCCTGCCGATGCAGGGGACGCGGGTTCGTGCCCCGGTCCGGGAGGATCCCACGTGCCGCGGACCGGCTGGGCCCGGAGCCATGGCCGCTGAGCCTGCGCGTCCGGAGCCTGTGCTCCGCAACGGGAGAGGCCACAGTAGTGAGAGGCCCGCGTACCACAAAAAATATATATATATGCTTCATAGAGTCTGGAAACAAACTCTAATCCTTTTCATTGGTATATATTTTAAAAGATACAACGAAGAGACATAAAACTTCAAAAAAATCAAAAACACACAAAAGAGCCAAAGTTGGGCGTTGTCCAATTACAGTGACCTATCTTTTTTAACACAGGAATTCCTAATGTCTATTTAAATATAATTAATATATTGTATTAATATATTTTATTATATATATTTTTATTAAAAGAATGTTTAGGAACTCACTTCCCACACTCGTTTCTGTCCTTTCACACTTGGAGTAGCAGACTGTCAACTGAGGAAAAGATGGAAGTATGTTACCTGTGTTCACACATTCCCACCTGTCCCCTGACATATACATACACCACCCACACGTGCGTACACAGATGGCACTAATGGCAAGTAAATTTTATCAGCCTACCCCTATTCTGTTGTTTGCTTAAAGGGCACAGATTAATACTCTTACCAGTTGTTCTGTGGGGTTTTTTTTCAAGTAAGCTTTTTATTTTGGAATAATTTTAGGTTTACAGAAAAGTTGCAAAAATGAAGTTCCCGTATACCTCTCACCCAGTTTCCTCTAATGTTAATATCTTACATTCAGACCATGCATTTGTCAAAACCAAGAAGCCAACATTGGCACATTAGTATTAACTCCAGACTTTATTCAGATTTCAGTAGTTTTCCACTAATATCTTTTTGTTTCATGATCTAATCCAAGATACCATATTGTGTTAAGTGCTTTGTGATTGTTTTTTCAATTGATGTTTTGTAAAGTTTCGCATTTTCTTAATTCAGTGTCCTGTTTGTGCTTCTATATAATCCTTTAGTTTTCTTTTGGGAATTGTTTTGAGTGCCAAAGTGTCATGTTTTTCATACTCCAAACTCCTAGGTAGGCCTCTGAAGACAATTTGTCCTTTATTTATGACACTATATATTAAAGTAACTGAAAATATTCAAAATAATGGTTACTTTATGCAGAGTCCATGAACTCCAACTGGAACACATAAACGTCAAATTTGAGCAATAAATTTTGATTGATTTTGAAATTCCATTTAAGGCACTATTTTTCTGTGTAGAATCTCATGGAAAATATTTTAAAATATTGTTTTATAAAAAATTGTTTCCTATGGGATCTGAAAGTTCTTTAGATAGATTTTTCATAGAATGTCTAAACGATTTAAATACCAATTCAGATTGTCAGAGTGACGGATGTTTTTAAATTATTTTATTAACAGTGATTTATCACTCAAGTTTACAGTACTCTGAACATCATTTTTTTTGCTTCAACTGAACAACTGGCATTTTTCTGTTTTGTTCTTTTCCTTGTTGTGTACTCTACTCTGGAGCACTTTCAAATTTCAAAAAAGAGCTTTTATTTGGGGGCCATCAGTGAATGGGCATGAGCCATTGTATTCAATGAAATAAGCATTGTGTGATTGAAGAATAACTAAGGGGATGGATCATGGTTCCATTAAAAGTACCAAGATACTCCTGGAAAAGCTATGAAAATATGCTCTTCCATTAAGGAAAAGCACTTATCAATGCTGCCAGTCCTGGTAAAGATTGTCTACTAACATAAAGCAGACATTTCTTGTAACATACATAAGGAGGGCATTAGGCTTGATCACAGCATAAGTATCTGACAGGTAGGACTCGGACATCTGAAGGTAACTTTGTAGCTCTAATCAACTACAGCTGACTGCAAAACTTGGCACCAGTTCAAGGGGGCAGCCATGCTCTGATTAAAGGTCTGGGCCTACAGATCCGTTTGGAAAGGTTTCGCATTAAGATGATTTAGCCTAAAGAGAAAATTACTAAAACATGGGTCCCACACTGGTGACTTGAAATCTTATTTTGTTTGGCCCAGACAGTGTGTTTTCTTTGTTTGTTTTTAATATTTGAATTAATTGCTGAACTCTGAAATGTTGGGAGGTCACACTACCAAAATCTGGATTGCCCTCATTTCTACATGTCAGTAAGAATCTAGAGGTGACGAGCAGGCCCTTTCTCGATGGGGCACTTCCTCTCCAGCCACACACAGTCCTCACCACACGTGATTGTTTCCTAGCCCTTCAACTGCCAGTTACCGTCACTCCTCACACAGCTGTTTTCCTGTGATGAAAAGGCTCTGTTTCTACGGTGCTCTTCAAAGTAAGAAAAACAGCTGTGTTTAAGAAGACAGTGTTCCTCATTCAGCGATGCTCCCAACCGGCCCTGAGGATATTTGACCTTGTGACCCTGGGTAAAAAGGTGAGGTCATGTTCACCAGAAGGTAACATCCCACTACCCTGACTTTCAAACTGGAATTGAGATATGAGTCCAAACATGGTGATTTTTACCTTTAAATGACTTTTACCTTATCGCCTGCAGTAATGGCGTAGTGGTTTTATGCCCAGACACTGCAGCTAGACTACCTCGGTTCAAATTCCCACTCTGCTACTTATAATAACATACGCTTAGGCCAGTAACTTAACCTTTCCATTCCTCAGTTTCCTCAACTATAGAAGGAGGAAAAAGATAGCACCTACATCACAGAGCTGTTGCAAGGATTCCATGAGCCAGTGTGTGGGAGCACTGGAACCAGAGCCCGGTTCGTGTAATGTGGCATTAGGATTAGCTGGTGCGGTTGTACTCACTTTCTGACTGTGCTAACGTGTAATTTATTATACGTGGCTCACATTGCCTCCTAAGTTATAACTCATCCTGGTGTCTGATCTCCACCCACGCTCTGCACCTCCAGGGGTCTGTGCCAGCTCTAGGGTTTGGCGGTACATTTGTATTTGGAAGGAGGTAAATAAGACAGTGAATAAAATACATTCAGAAATGATAGGGACCTTAGAGACCATCTAGTCCAAGGGCTGGCAGACTTTTCCTATAGAGGGCCAGATTGTAAATATTTTGGCTTTGTGGCCAGATGGTTTCTGTGGCAACTACTCAACTCTGCTGTTGTAGCCCAAAAACCGCCATAGATACAGAATGTATGGGTGTGGCTGTGTTCCAATAACTTTATTTATGGACACTGAAATTTGAATTGCATTTACTTTTCACATATCATGAAATATTCTTCTTCTTTTGATTGTTTTTCAACCATTTAAAAATGTAAAAACCATTCTTAGCTCACAGGCCATAAAAAACAGGTGGAAGGCTGAATTTGGCTGACCCCCAATCTAGTCCCAAACTTACAAACTCCAATGCTTTCACCTGGGAATTCCACCTGGGAATTTTTTGTTGCAATGTGAAGCTACCGGGCCCCCACTCCAAACCCACTAAATAAAAATCTCCAGGTGGTGGGCAGTGGAATCTTTACTGTGAACATGCGTGTGATCCCCACCAGTGTGCCTCTAGGAACCATACTTTGAGAAACTACCCACGGCCTTCCAATATGGAGACTTCATGGCCCTCTTCATAGATCTAGAAATGATTTACAGAGGTTGAATACAACACGCACCACATTGCAAAAGTGAATGGGATCACTTGTGACCTAAATTATTTAAATGTATTCCTTACATTCTTTTATTTTTTTTTTTTCAGAGTCTCCTGTTCACAGAGGTCATTATTTCCTTTTACTGTGTTGGAAGGATGTGGTATCATCTTGAAATTACCCTAAAATCACTGCACATTAGAGAAATCTCATTTTGTGTTTTTTGTCAATGTAAGAACATGTGCATGTTTATTGACATCCTTTGTGGTGACAAAAGAAAAAATCTGAAAAAAATTTAAATGGTCTAGTGAATAAAATCTGGTGATGCTTACTTGAAATTTTATGCCACTATGTAAAGAATGTGTTTGAGCTCACATCCCTGGAGGAGGGATGTTAATCACATATAAAAAAAAAAAAAAAAAAGCAAGAGACAGTAATGTGTACGATATGATTCCACTTTCATTAAAAAAGGAAATACACTGAAGACACTGGTTACCTCAGACAGATAAGAATAGAGGGGGAAATGGAGGATGAAGGACACAACTTTTTCTTTAAACATATCTGTATCGTTTGACTTTTTGTAGGAATAATTTTAAAATAGAAAAAATTTTAAGTGAAAATTGGAAACAAAATTTTGAATAACCTTGATAGCCTGTTTGTTTGGGACAGGAAGCCATTTCCCTGATGAGAAAGAGAGGTCTGCTTCTGAGAGTCACCAACTCGGACAAAGTGGAAAATTTTAATTTAAAATGTGAATCTGGCTGCAAAATCACACAGTTATCATCTTCTTTTCCCAACTTAAGTCAGCAGTTCAAGGGATCCTTTGATGTGGAATTCCATGATATAAATCTCATCTACAGTCAGGTAGAACCCTGACTTCGAACAAACCCCTGCTTTGATTAAACAAGAAAGAGGCAACCCATTCTGCTTTTCTGGTCTTTACTTTTAATAGAGTATAATTTTAATACTTTTAATAGAGTATAATTTTAATGAGAAGTCTGTGGTTTGTTCCATTACAGAAAGTTTCTTAGAAAAGTAATGTATCTAAATAATTGCTAATTACACAGCTCCTGTTAGACTTCCACTTTGCCCTGGTATTTTTTCAGCAACAGATTTCTTAAGAATTGTGGAAAGCACTGTTATCAAATGCTAGTCTAAATTATTCCATCTCATTTGGACACAACTGTCATTTCCATATAATTATATTTGAGCATTAGATAAGTAATGCTTTCTGAAATCGAGAGAAAAATAGATGAATCTAATAAATCTATAAAGGAATTCCAAATTAAATATACTCAAGTTCAAAGTGAAAATTTTAAGACAAAAAGGGGAACTTCTTTTTTTAATTGCAACTTATCCATTTGTTCACATGCCATTTATTAAGTGTTCACTATGTCAGGACCTGTGCTAGTAAATTTATATGTGCTATCACTCAAAGGGAACAGCTCAGAAGAGTTAAGTAACATGCAGTCACACGCTAATAAATGCACCAGCAGTGATTTAACACAGGTATGTATGTACGGACCTGATATTTAACAAACATCATGGTAGCACGGTGCTGGGCACTGTTCTAGGTAGTTTATGAATATTAATGTATCAAATCCTCATAATAATTCCCGAGGTAGGGACTTTTTGTCCATACCACTTATAGGTGAGTTCACACACCCAGAGGGAGGCTAAGTGAATGACGGAGCCGGAGCTCAAACCCAGCCCAGACTCCAGCGGCCATGCTCTAAACCTCCCCACTAGATGGCCTCGTCTGTCCTACAGGCTTTGTTGCCCACTGCACTGGTCTGCTTAGGAAGGCAAACAGACTCATAAGGACAGAAATGGAATGAGTTGAGCGCTGAAGTCAACAGCAGTGGCTCTGTAGCATTTGGAACTCTGTCATATGAAGTGACTGAAAACCCAACCCAATGCCTTCAGAACAAAAGGAGGAGAGGGAATGTATTGTGTCATGCTTTGGACTGAATTTTATCCCCCCAAAGCTCCTAATGCAGAGGCCTTAACAGAGGCCCTAACACCCAATGTGACTGTATTTGGAGATAGGGCTTATAATTATAAAAAGAGGTAATTAAGGTTAAATGAGATCATAAAGGTAGGGCTCTGGTATGATAGGATTAGTGTCCTTAAAATAAGAGACACCAGAGACCTTTCTCTTTCTCTCCCTCCCTCTTCTCCCCCTTCCCCTACCCCCTTCTCCTCCTCCTTCTTCTTTCCCTCTCTCTCTCTCTCCCTCTCACTCTCTCTCTCTCTCTCACACACACACATGCAGACACCAGCATAGAGGCTGCCTGTAAACCAAGAGCAGAGGCCTTCAGGTGAAACCTACTTTGCTGGCACCTTGATCTTGGATTTCCCAGCCTCCATAACCATAAGAAATAAACTTCTATTGTTTAAGTCACCTCGTATATGGTATTTTGTTATGGCAGCCTGAGCAGACTAAGACACATTATGGCTCTGAAAAGTCCTAGGGCTAATCTAGTTCAGATACAGATGGATTCAGGGGCTCAAATACTAATATAATACTCGAGCTTTTTCTCTCTTGCTCTCTCACTGTCTCTTGCTGTCCCTCTGTCCCTTTCGCCCACTCTTGTTCTTCTTTCCTCTGAATTGATTTCATTCTTAGCTCAGCATCCTCTACATGCCCCCACCCCTCAAGCTGACTGAGCAATTCTAGGTCACTAGCTGATCCAATGATTCTGACGCATGATCCTAATGAAATCCCAGGGGGAAGAATGCATCTCTTCACCCACAGTTCTAAACAGAAGGGTTGCAATCAAGCCTTACAGGGTTTGCTTGGGTCAGATACCTATCCCTGCACCAATCACTATGGATTGGCTAAGCCTGAGTTACATATCTCCCCGCCGGAGCAGGCAGCCCGGGGTCAGCCCCTTTTGAACTATTGGCTGTGCGTGGAGGAGCGCGTCTCCCCAGGAGGAAATCAGGATGGCGGCACCAGGAGAGAGAAGGGACGCCAGGCCAGCAATGCCAGTAAGTCCACCACAGTGTTTGTTATTAACCTACTAGCTCACTAATTGTCAACAGAGTCTGTGCAGTGAAATGACTTGGGGTTTGTAAAAACTAGATGCCAGAGGCTTACCCTCAGCAATTCAGATTAGATGCTTTGTTCAGAAGCTTTTGAGGATGTATGGACCAGAGGCTCTGGTCTGGGATACTCTTCTTTTTTGTTTGGTAACTTAATGCTGAGATTCAGTCTTTTCAGATACAACTTATTGGAAACTAACAAGAATGTTATGATTCAACATGTATTTGGTCTTTGTCCCTGTTTCTGGCACAAAGCTTCTAAAACTCTTGAATTTCCTAAGTAATAAGGGTGATAAAGGTGTCTTAATATACCTAACAAACCCCTCTCAACCACACCTGAGTTTATGTCAATTAGGTAACTTTTGTAAGCACTTAAGGATGGTGCTGGTTGCCAGGGGAACCAACCCAGTGATTAAAGGGTTGGAGATTTCAATCCCACCCCACCTCTGGGGAGGAGAGAGGGACTGGAGGTTGAATCAATCACCAGTGGTCAGTGATTTAATCAATCACACATATGTAATAAAGCCTTCATAAAAACCGTAAAGGACAGCGTTTGGAGAGCTTCCAGGTTGGTGAACACGTGGAGGCTGGGAGACAGTGGCCCACTCGCCATTTCTCCATATCTTGCCCTACACTCTTTTCTACCTGGCTGATCCCGAGTTATACCTTTTAATTATAAACCAGTAATCTAGCGAGTATTTCTGAGTTCTGTGAGATGCTCACTGGAACCTCCAATCCATAGCTGGTTGGTCAGAAGCACAGGTAACAACCTGGGCTTGTAACTGGCATCTGATGTGGGAGAAGGGGGCTTGTGGGACTGAGCCCTTAATCTGTAGGAGCTCAAGCTGTTCTCTAGGGAGGGTCAGAATTGAGTTGAAGTGTAGGCCATGCAGATGGTGTCAGAGAATTGCTTGTTGGTGGTGTGGAAACCCCCCACGCACACGTTAGAATTGGTGACCAGAATTTTTAGAGATACTCCCAATTCAACCACTTTTTAATGTTTGTGTAAAATTCGCCTATTAAAATGCAGCTGTGTACCAAAAATGACATTCCCTTTCCTAAAAACTAGCAAGTAAAGGAAATAAAATTGTCCTTTGAGAAACAAATTATAAGATATACAATCAGTGGATTCGAGTATAAATCTGCAAAGCAAACTAAAGGAGCCAGAACGGAGCTTAAGTCCAGCAGGATAACAAGCATGCAATGCATTCTTATTATTTTACTTTTGTGACTTACCATTTATGCGTGGTGCTGAAAATATTTACTTCCAACAGGGAAAGAATTACAGTGTGTTTTTCATCCACATGCAACTTTCTCCTCACTGCTAAATTTGCTAACTTTAACGGCCATTGATACCATATCCCTTTATTTCTGGGTTTTGTTTCGTTGCCTGTGTGAGAAATAAGCATGGAAACAAAATCAAAATGAAACAGAGCAGAGTACAAAAGAAGAGAAGAAAGAATACAGAGTGTGGGAAGGCTGGGAAACTCCATTCTGCTGAATTTCCTAGCTGAAGAAGCAGCCTGGACATTCATAGAAAAAAAAACTGGATCTCATCTGGGATAGCAGTTGTTCAGTTTGTGGGAGTGTCCAAATATGTATGAATAAGCGTATTAACAGAGGAGTGAACTCTTACTCTGAAACTGCTGGGGAAAGAAATGGAAAGGAGCGTTTAAGTAGAAGTAGGAAAAGAGTTGCGATACCCTCTTAGCCGTAAGCAACAGAAAATAATTCTGGCCTTACATTTAAACAGAAATGGAGTTTTTTTTAATGAATAAAGTTTAGCTCATAGAAGCACCATAAAGCCAAATAACCAGGCTTAGAACATGGGCAGAAACAAGGTCAGACCAAGGCCGAAATCATGGTACAGGCCAGTGCGACGAGATCGCCGCTGCTGCCTTCATGGGAATCTGGACCGTGCGGCTGGCTCGTCCAGCCCTGCACACTGGGTGTCATTGTCACATGCATTCCATGGCCTGTTTTACACAGTCAGTGTAAACTGTGACTTCACGAACTGCAACTCCCTCATGTAAAGAAAGTTAATTGTAACCAAATTGTATTTAACATCTTAAAAATGTGCAATTTATCAACATCTAATAAAATGAACATACTTATATTTTATCACCCAATAATTCCACTTTGGAGTATATGCCCTGGTGAAATGCACTGAGTGTGCACAAGTATCTACACACCCAAGGATGTTCATTGGAAAATAATCGTCCTCTTCAATTTTTTTTTTAAATCAGTGCCTTAAATGCATATTAGAAGAATGCTTATCAATGGCCAAAGCTGGGATAGAGAAAAAATAATTTCTAAAAATCAGTCTGAATCAGAAGAGAGATTCCAAATATTTTCAGAAGCCTGGAACACTAGGGTAAAACTGACAAAATGGAGTATAACAAAGTACACTTTTTTTTTGCTTCACTTTTTAATAACCAGCTGTATGAGTACAGAATAAAGAGGACCTGACTTTGGGGGCTATTTCCTAAGAAAATAACTTGAGACGTCTGAGT
Source organism: Globicephala melas (assembly GCF_963455315.2). Classification (NCBI taxonomy): domain Eukaryota; kingdom Metazoa; phylum Chordata; class Mammalia; order Artiodactyla; family Delphinidae; genus Globicephala; species Globicephala melas. Next base: position 36,269,183 of record NC_083323.1, on the reverse strand, counting down.
TGACCACAAACCTAGTATGCACATTATATGATGGCTACAGTAGCTCTGCTCTCAGGTTAGATCCAGCCTTGTGTTCAGTTCAGGAGGAGGGAAATCGACAAACCGGAAAAACTGCAGAGGAGGGAGATCAAGATGAGAAGTGTGATACGTTATATGAAAAAGAATAGAAGGAGACAGTAATATTTAGGCTGAAAATAAAGAACAAGGGACGATGTAACTGTTTTCTAACATTATGTGGAAGAGAGAAAAAAACCTGAAAACCACAGAATTTCATGATCTGTGTTCCTCCAGGGGATAAAACATAAACAAATGGATAGAAATTACATGAACATGGATTTTGTTTTGATATAAGGATAGACTTTGTAGCATCTGTAGGTTTCTAATAGTTTAATGAGGTAGTGAGTTCCTTACTACTGGAAGTAATGATGGCTCTCTTTTTATTGGGTCAGAGATTTTAAATATTTAAACTTTACTTGTTAATATTCTTTTGCATTCAAATTTTTTACTTTTCAGATAAGAAAATAGGCTTTCAGAGTAAAGAAAAAGGAACACTAATAGCTTGGTGAATATTCTATATTCAAGATTCTTTATCTAACTGATCTTAATCAGAAGCCATCAGATTTAATTACAAAATAACCTGGTTTCTGTCTCTCTCCTTTTAGTCCTCAGTGGGGCTGTTCCTTTCCCTATTTGGATGGCATCCTGGGCCAGCCTGTGACTTTACAAGTTCTATTTAGTTAATAGTCCTACACTCACTTCAAGTCATAAACACAACCTAATTTATGATTTAAAACATGTTATTAAGTGTCCATTGACAGATGAATGGATAAAGAAGATGTGGCACATATATACAATGGAATATTACTCAGCCGTAAAAAGGAGCGAAATTGAGTTACTTGTAGTGAGGTGGATGGACCTAGAGACTCATACAGAGTGAAGTAAGTCAGAATGAGAAAAACAAATACCATATGCTAACACATATATATGGAATCTAAAAACAAAATGGTTCTGAAGAACGTAGGGTCAGGACAGGAATAAAGACACAGATGCAGAGAATGGACTTGAGGACACGGGGAGGGGGAACGGTAAGCTGGGACGAAGTGAGAGAGTGGCATGGACATATATACACTAACAAACGTAAAACAGATAGCTAGTGTGAAGCAGCCGCATAGCACAGGGAGATCAGCTCGGTGCTTTGAGACCACCTAGAGGGGTGGGATAGGGAGGGTGGGAGGGAGACACAAGAAGGAGGAGATATGGGGATATATGTATATGTACAGCTGATTCACTTTGCTATACAGCAGCAGCTAACACAAAAATGTAAAGCAATTATACTCCAATCCCTGGGGACTCCCTCCCAGATCCCTCCGCTGAAACCCTCTTACCATGGGCTGGGCCTCAGCTTTGACTGAGCCTCTCCATCCTGCTTTAGACATGTGCCTGCCGTCTCCTTTCCCCGCGGACCGTGTACTCGAGTGGAATCCCTTTAAAAACAACCGCAGGCTGACCTCACAGCCATAGTTTCTACAACTAGTCCCCATGATCCGTACACCTTAACTTGATACTGGGCCGGTGCAGTTACTGCCCAGAGGCAACTCTCTGTTCTGTTGTCATCAGCTGCTCTCACTCTCTCAGGCACGCTGTGGGCTACAGTCCCTGCGGCCCAGGAACACCTACCGTACTCTCTGAGTGGTTCCAGGGAAGCCCCTCTCACCAGGCTTGCCTTGGGGAGGCTGCACAACCACACCCCTCCCCGCGGGGGGGAGGTAAGAATGCAGCTCTCACCCAGGAAAATCTCCTGATAGACCCTCTCCAAATCCCAGCCCTTTTGTTGTTTTCATATCGCTGCTCTCAGTGAAGGACCCGGGTAAAGGGCTCATAACGTCAGTGGACTCGAGTACTTTCTTTCCAATGGACTCGAGAATTTTGCATTTTGAAGATCTATTATATCTGGTAGCTACCATACCTTGGTGCCCTGGTCAAATTTTTAAATTAAACATCCCTATTATACTCATTTATTCCCCTCGACAAACCCATTTGATAAGCCTCAATATCCACATTTTACGGAGAGGAAAAACTGAGGCACAGAGAGATTAAATAATTTTTCGAGACCATGATCATACAGCTTGTAAATCGTGAGACTGGATACTATAAATGCAGAATCTGTTATCCACATGTGCACCATACTGTGTTGGGTTAGCTGGTTGTGTTGTGTAGAAGAATCAAGCTACATGTATCATTTTCCTTGTGGGAGCAAAGGGAGGAGGATTGTTGCTGCTGCACTGCTGGAACCAAACATCGATTTCTAATTAACGTAGTTCAGTCAGTGGCTGCTCAAAATCTCTCCTTGGAGGAGCAATACATCCTGACGCATGCAGCCAGAGAGCAGCTGCATATGTATGTTATTCAGCCAATTTAGCTGTTGGATTTATATGACAAAGGATCACAATAAACAGTTACTGAGAACTTACTAAGTGGCACTCACCTGGATTCTTTCATCCTTTCCTCGTAACACAAAGGTAGTATGTTTCCCATTTTACGGATGAAGAAAGAGAGACCGGAGGAAAGGCACTGGGAGAAAACACCAAAGACAGAAGCCAGACTTCTCGTTCCTGTTCCATCTCTCGCTAGTGCTCAGAGTTTGCTGATCCAATTCCATGACTTCTTAGGGCCATATTTCTCCTCATCTATCAAATGGGAAGAATAACGTACATCTTATTTGCTTTGTAGGATCCTTGTGGTGTCAAATGGGACAATGGGTGGGGAAGAACTTTCAAAACCAGAAAGTACTGTCCACATTCAGGGAATCATTATGATTACGTGATTCCCAGCCTGCTGCAGGTAAAACTGCAAACTCTGCCTTTGCCAAGGGTGGCAGGACAAGGACCGCAGTGCTGTTGTCCAACATGCATGGCAGACGAGAGATTGTGTCCTGAAAGTCATTTAAGCAGAAGGAAAGGTAACATAATTAAAACAAAGCAAACCCCTCAGAAACAGTGTTGTAGGGCTGAGACAGGGCCCGGCAGAGAAACATTTGGGATACTTGCATTGCTCTTGAGAACTATTACAGAGCTTGAAAATGAGAGCCAGGTGGAGGAAAAGGGACTAAGGCCACAAAAGATGAGCAGAGAGAGAAAAGAAACACAAGCTCACAAGTTTGGGGACAGTGAGAATAACAATACCAAAAAGTATTTTTAAATCCACTCAAAAATGACCAGCGATTCTAAGATATGACTGGATGTTTGCAGAACACAACAGCTGCTGCATTCCACAGTCTAGAAGGGAAATAATGGAAACTTTCTTTTCTCTTTTCCAACAAGACATAACAGAGGCAGAGCTGATGTAATTAATGAAAAAAAGATGGCTATTTGAAACAGTGAAGGCGCTGAACAACAGAATGGAATGGAAATTAGGCCCACATTTAGGGACAATTCATTATTTATCTGCTGTTCTTTTTTATGTTCACCACGTTCTGCTAATATTCCTCTCTCCAGGGAGACTACCAAACCAGGTTGGTTAGCGATACAAGCATGAGCAGTTAGACGCTATGATATAAACTGCGGGTAGATGGAGTTATTCCTTGAATATCAATTAACAGAGTCCATCCAACTTGAAGACTCTTACTATTGTATACTTCAACTTAATGGATCTGTTTTCAAATTCCCTTTAATGGCCCTTCTGTGTCCATAATATCTACTTTTCCAGACATCCTTAGTAGAAACCATTATGGACAATGTATGTAGAATCCCCTAAGGAGAGCATATGGAGGAGAGACTGTGGATTGCCAAATTTAGCAGCTCTGGAGAGAGTGTTTTTGAATTAAACTTGAGTCTATGGGGATTACAGTTCATTTATGACTGGCAAAACATATCTTCCGCATTCTGAAAGATAAATCCCACTGATGTACATGTGGATTTCACAAGTGTTTCTCAAAAACCAGAAGACAAAAAAAATAATCTTCCCACAAAATGTAAAAGTTCTATAATAGTTTGGAATTATGATAAGTCACATGTTATTTTAGCCATATTTTTACTGTCAAATAGGGGATTTTGTAAGTGCTATATGAACTCTGACCTGAGGAAACTTGGTTCAGAAGTTGCATGCCTGAGATGTTAGGGTAAAATGACCGTTTTGAAAAACTTAAAGGACTGACAAGGCAGTGACAACAGTCTTTGGTGTTTTAAAGATATGTAAAAAAATTTCAAAAGTTTGGGGAGGGGGGAACCAGAGTATTGTCAACTTTTTCTTTTGCCAAATAAGATCAGTTTTAATTTTATTTTTACTTATTTTATTCCATTATTATCTTTTTCATAAAAAAGATAATTGGTAGCACAAACAAAAAGTTTAAAGTGCAGTTCTTTAAATTTAACGTACTTAGCTTCATGAAAAATCATCTTGGTTTATCGTAGCGTTCTGATTTCATGGTGGACCAGGGGAAATACAGTAGCAAACCAGAGATGGTCTGAGGAGCCACAGCTGAAAACCACTAGCCTGATTCACTTCATTAGCACAAGCTAGTTCTCTATCCTAAACAACCATTAAAATCTAATTCAAAAACTTCCAACATCCAGCAAACTCCTGTAATTTAGGGCAAAGTGATTAAATCTTCTAGTGAATGTTACATTTATTGGAGAATGGTGTTTTATTCTGTACCCATTCAATAAATTTCTGGAAAAACAATTTCTTTTTTTAATTTCCATTTTCAAGGACCTGATATAGCTAGGATTTTACCCATCTTCTAATAGTTAAAACTATTATCTTATCTTGAAATGCTAGTAAACTTCTAACTTACATGCACAAAATACTCTTAATTCTAGCTTTCCTCTTTTCATCCTGAATAAAAAAGCTTTTTTAATACTCTTTTTTATAGGTTAAATCAAACCATGAACTCCATGAAACTACTAAGATTGCTTGTTTTTTGGCATTGTCTTGTGTTTGTGTTAGATGTCTAATATTAAATGTTCCTATGAGTGAAGAATTAAGAAGCCTTATTATTCAGAGTTTTTTTTTTTTTTTTGGCTGCGTTAGGTCTTTGTTGTTGCACGCAGGCTTTCTCTAGTTGCGGCAAGCGAGGGCTACTCTTCCTCGTGGTGCATGGGCTTCTCGTGGTGGTTTCTCTTGTTGCAGAGCACGGGCTCTAGGCGCGCGGGCTTCAGTAGTTGCGGCATATGGGCTCAGTAGTTGTGGCTCACAGGCTTAGTTGTTCTGCAGCATGTGGGATCTTCCTGGACCAGGGCTTGAACCCATGTCCTCTGCATTGGCAGGCGTATTCTTAACCACTGCGCACCAGGGAAGTCCCTATTCAGAGATTTTTGATGTTGCAACATTTCTAAATGGAATTTGACCTATTTTAAAAATAAGTTTATTAATTCTGGTGGAGCACATTTCTTACCGTGTACTTAATTTTGAAAACCTTGATTTGGGATACTTATATTCAAGCACACTGAGTTCTTTTTCCCACCTGTTTGAAAATTAATGTTAGTACCCCGATACTTTTAGGAGGAGAAAACTAGCTAAATCTTTCCTCTGGCAAGATCTGTGAGCAATCATCTTGAGTATTAAATTATTAAAGGCCAGGGAAGGAGAGTGTAGTTTTTTCCTCCTTACCCTGTTACTCTAAAAGCCAACATATGCTTAAATTCTATCTACACAAACTAAGCCTAAAATCCCAAGCCAGGTAATCCACACACGAAAAATATTTTTTTCCCATGGGAAATTAACCTGAATCCTGGAAAGTAGGTCTAGGGAGGGGAAATGCTGATGAAGAGACTTTCACGTTTTTACTGGTATCAGTTCATGAATGTTTGAATTTTTTTTCAACAAGCTTGTCTTCCTTTTGTAATAAGTCAAATTATCAAGAATTGTTTTTGAAATCTGAAATACGTGTTTTCCTGACTCTATAGCAACTATGCTTTCATTCTCAGAAATAAGTAAAACACAGGTGGGAGGTGAGGGTCAAAACCCAACAGGTTTCTTGAACTGAAGAAATTATTGAATATAGAATTTGAAACTGCATTAAAGCTAGCAGAGATCTGTTACTTTTCTTAAATATTTACTCTTCAATTCATGCCAGTAATTTTCCCTAGACCTCACAAAAGCAGCAGCTCTTTGCTGAAATTGTCAAAATGACTTTGGCTACATTATTTGAGAACCAGTAGAGGTCGCCATGTACCATGTTCTATCATTTTAGGGGGAGGAAAAGAACTGAAAGTCTGATTGGTTGGTAAAAACTGCACAAAGGGGTCAGAAGTTTTCAATATGAAGCTTTTCTCTTGGAAGCTTTGCATAATTGAATCAATATTCAAGTCAGGGAAAAAAAGTATAAATACAAATAATGGATACAAGATGCTGGTGTTATAGAACTTCAAAACACAGAATTTCTTAGAAATTACATTAAAAATTCTTCTAGTTGACTTAGTTAATACAGATCCTTCTTTATGTCAAAATATTGGGACAAAAACCTCAAAAAGTTATCAGTCCCAACATGGTAAAATCCGTATATTTGTAAGTGGCTTTGTGGTCTCTTTCTACCACTATGTTTGGAATGCTTAAAAATCTCAAATGCTTGTTTTTGCCCCCAAATATCCTGTGACTTTCATTCTGTATGTTAGATTTTTTTTTAATGTATTAGTTTTCTCAACTAACAATATAAGTTACCCTGTCACAGAGTTAGTATAACTAGTGGCTATCACAGTTTACAAAGAATATTGAAGCTTGATATGTAATTACTGCTGCTGGGCTTCCCAAAGGTAGTTTAAAGTTTAATTTATTTTCTTTAAGGCATGATTGATTTGTGAAGAAAAGACATAGTTTGGAGGTAGAATGTATAGATATCTTGAAATAATAAAAAATCAGCCCTTGGGAATTCCCTGGTAGTCCTGCGGTTGGGACTCGCGCTTTCACTGCCGGGGCCCAGGTTTGATCCCTGGTAGGGGAACTAAGATCCCGCAAGCCACGTAACATGACCAAAAAAAAAAAAACAAAACCAGCCTTTTGGAAGAGAGAATAAGGGAATAAGTTTAAGCCTGGTAATTCTAGAATAGACAAATAGGTAGATATATAGGGATATGCAACTCAAACTAGGGAAATTTTTTCCTATAAACAATTTTCTCACAGAGAAATGATTGCTTCAGAAGTTAGTAAGCTTACCATTGCTGGAAACTTTCAAACAGATTAGATACTCACTTGGTGAGAAATGTGTTAGTGATTTAATTTCTCAGGTTTGGGTGAAAAACTGTATTATAAACTTCTAAGAAAAACCAATTTTAATTCTTTAAAAATTTTTTTAAATTGGTGACAGTGTTATATTAAAATTGAGTGATATTAGAATAATGCTAGCCGATGTGACAAATAAGTCTGAAAATGTTAGTGGCTTAACACAACCATTTCTTTCGAACTCAGGTGCTGGTCCAATGCCGTTTATTGATGGTTGGTGGTTGACTTTCCTCTATATGGAGATTCAGGGACTCAGCTTCTGTCCATCTTGTGGCTCATCATCTCCTAGGGCCTTGAAGTACTTTGCCTCCAACCAGGGGAAGGAGAAAGAAAGAACAGGGAATGTACACCTACTTCCTATCTTATTGGGGAAATGACACAATTACTCCTGCTCATATTCCATTGGCAAGAGTGAGTCATACAATTCCATATAGATTTAGGGAGAAAGGGACTTTTCCACCATCCATCCCTTTCACCACTAAACATTTGTGAATGCCTTTCTTCTTAGACATGAAACAAAATCATTACCCCTTCAAGGAAGTCAACTCAGAGTTACACTCAGTAATTTCATCCAACTCAAAGTTCAGAAAATTTCAATGACATATAATCCTCTCCATCAGGTATGAATGTAACTCTTCATCATCCAGTATCTATGTTTCCTAAAGTAGATTGCATCATTGGCCCAAATCATGACCACTCCTTGCATCTGCATCGTTTGCCATGTAACTTTACAGTGTCCACTCATTGTGGGTGAAAGGTTGCACCCACACTTTGAGCTCAGTCACATGACTTGCTTTGACCAGTGGGACGGTAGCAGACAAGTTGTAAACAGAAGCTTGCCCTCTACTACTAACATGAGAACATGCTCAAGGCTAATCTACACAAGGATGAGCACACATGAAGCAGAGCCAATTGCTCCAGCCAAGGCGTCCTAGGTTAGTTGACAGCTAGCCAAGCTTCAGATGTATGAGTGAGCTAAGCCAAGACAGAGCCACCTGGCTAAACCTCAGCTGATCCTAGACAGGTGAGCAATAAAGATTTAATGCTGTAGGACACTTAGGGTTTTGTAATGGTTTATTGTGCAGCCTTATTGTGGTAATAGATAACGGATAGCTTTCCCACAGTAGACTTTCAGCACTTAGTGAACAGAAACTTTATTGTTTTGTTTTCCTGTTCGTAGTGTGGATAATATCTATTAAAGTGCTTTTCCAAATTGGAGTTCAAATTTTTGTTGAGCTCAGTTTCATATATCACAAGATTTAGCTAGAGAATATGCTTGAAATAATGTCAAACATAAGCATAAATCACTTTTTATATAGTTCTAGCACTTTTAACTTTTCAAGTCACTTTCAGATCTCCTTTCATTTGATTTTCATAGCAATCCTGATGTAAGGTAAAACAGATATTAATTCTATACTACTATCAAATCTCTGTGACTGAATGGCTTGGTCTGATGACTATGGGTTAACAACAGAACACACTGGAATCCATATCTCCTGGCTCCTAAAATCTGCTCCCACTGCTGAATAGGCCTCATTAGAGAATTAAGGACACAAAATTTCCATTGCTATTCTATGATAAATATAGTTGTGACATTTTTGCTTCATCAGTGGATAGTTTCAAGGGTAAGCTTTCTTCCTTCAGAATGATCCCAGCTTATGCCTGTTCTCTCTAATGGAATGCTAATGCCAGTATTTTCTATACCAATTAGAGGAGCTGAAGAACTAAGTGATTGGTAAACAAGAATTGGATGTAAATAAATTTTGGCCTATAACAGAGTTTTTCAACCTCAGCACTATAGACGTGTGGGTTAGACAATTCCTTGATGGGAGAGGAGGGGTACCCTGTTCCTTGTGGAATATGTAGCAGAATCCCTGCCCTGTACCTAGTGTATGCCGGTAGCGTTCCCCAAGTTATGACAACTAAAAATGTCCAGATATTGCCAAATATCCCCCCCACCATTGAGAAACATGCGTCCACAGATTAAATGCAACCAGGGTTTTACGAGAGTGTCAGATTCCTTGGACATGAGAGCTGACATCTAAGGGATGAGTTCGTGCAACCTTTTCATTTTATAAGAGAAGAAACTACACCCAAGGGTTATGATGCAAGGCCATAAGCCTGATTAATGCCATGTCTTTTGACACAATTCAATCATTTCATATGCTGTATATCTGCTCCCCTGTACTCTGCAAGTGCAGTCTCAGAACTTCGAATAGCCCATTCAACTTCTCATTCCTGTTCTGGGTCCAGGTGATGATTTATTAGCCTTCCTTTGGGTTTCCATAGGAGCTTGATCCTACCCAGATAAGGTCACAGGTATATTCTTAACTGACTTCTCTTTTCTACCTCTTTAATTCACTCACACACTTGACCATATTTGCCATTCTTCCCCAGGCCAGACCCAAGTAATAGTCTTTTTTATTGTCTCTTCCTTTCAATCTGTATTTTTAGGCCCAGCTCTCCAGCTGTTCCCAAAATGCTAACTTCTTTGACTATCCCTAGATATTATCTTCTTTTTATCCTTTTCCTCTTTCAGGCCTTCTTTGAAAACAACCTTTACCATTCCACAGTTGTAGACCCTGGGGTACCAACTGTCTCAAGGAAAGGCCTCCTACAGCCAAGAGGACCTTTTCGACACAAGATCTGCATATCTCCTTTCATTCCCATCACCCTCCCAAATCCCCAATCAGATATTCATGAGGCATATTTTCACCTTAAAAGACGAATTGTCAATTTGTTCTTGGACTTCTCCATTGCTCTCTTTCTGAATTACTTGTACGTCCTATTCCAGCGCACGAACTCTCCCCTCACTCCCCACTTGCAGCAGCTCCTCTTTCTCGTCATTGCTGTGGGGCACAGGGTGTATTTTCTATCCCAGTCCCTTCTTTTAAACATGTAAATGAGCAAAACAAAATAGCTCTCTATCAAATGTGTATTAACAAATTCAGTCCTTTGGGAATGCTGCTCTAAGAATTGGGTGGAAAACAATTATTTGATAAGGGTGCAAACTACAATAAAAAGTCCATAATTAAAAACTAGGTATCATAGTATTCAAAGAGAAAAATGTCATCTATTTGTATTCAGGAAATTGACTCCTTTCATTCTAGCTTATCCAGAATATAATCTGGTTTCCAATGATTATGTACTAACCAGTTATAAAAATTTGCTACCATGTGGAGTAAAGAGAAAAAAATAGCATGCCACGGAGCATTCAGGTAAAAGGCAGTTGGAAACTATAAACTCTTATCACTTCCTTTAAGAGGGGTTATTCACTTTCTTTTAAAATTATCTTGATTTATTTAAGAAAAAGATGAAGGTAGGGAAAGATTTGGGAAAGGAAGAAACTCAAAAATCTCTGTAGAGATTTTAGCTGGGGCAAATAAAAACAGAAAAGATTTATAAGTGAGGATGCAAGGTGCTGAGCAACTTCTGCTCCAGAAGGAGCCTTAAAAAAGAAGCTGAGTCCAAGATCTATAAAAATAAGACGGAAGGGGGCTTCCCTGGTGGCGCAGTGGTTGAGAGTCCGCCTGCCGATGCAGAGAACACGGGTTCGTGCCCCGGTCCGGGAAGATCCCACATACCGCGGAGCGGCTGGGCCCGTGAGCCATGGCCATGGCCATGGCCACTGAGCCTGTGCGTCCGGAGCCTGTGCTCCGCAACGGGAGAGGCCACAGCAGTGAGAGGCCTGCGTACCGCAAAAAAAATAATAATAAGACGGAGTATATGGGTATATATAGTTCTGAATGTCCCATTAATATGGAGTAGATATTAATAAATATCACCTGGAAAATTTAAAGTTTTAATTCTCAGCTCTGATTTCAAGTTTCATATGGTTTTCTTGATTTCAGGAAAAGTAATTTCCAAGCTTGAGGAGGTTCTTTTGGCTTGCTGTCTGGATTAGAAAGGAACAGTTTTTATACTTATCATATAAGCAAATAATTTTTAATGAAAACATCTTTTCAAAAATGTACTCACAGCTATATGTTTTTAAGATACCTACTAATGAGAATTTTATTTTAAGTAAACATTGTGCCTGGGTCTAGGAAACCACAAAGTGTAGAGGAGAGTTGACAGTGATCAAGTAAATTTAGGCTGTGGTTATGTGTTTGTACGTGAAAGTTGGCTTTGTAAAATTTAGTCAGTTTGCCTGTATTCCTCTTAATGCTTCATGAAAACATGATGGTCAAATAGTATAATTTACTTCTCATTTTTTATTTATTTGTGAGTATTGGCAAGAGAAAACATGGACTAACCAGAGCAGGCCTCTGATTCTTCCCTCTCAGTAGCTGCTAGACAGCAGGAGGCCAATCAGTTACCCATGGCCCCAATATTGCCCTGTAAATAACAAGCAGGACACTTCAGAGAAACATACGACAGTAAACATTGATTTCTTTTGTTATGAGTACAGGACTTGGCTGGTGTACTGTAGATCTCAGCTGGGCTCAGCCAATCTGAATTGGTCTTGCTTCTGCTTCTTCAGCCAATCGGAAGGCCAGCTAGGAGCTAGTTCTTCTAGGATGGCCCCAGCAGGAGCCACTCTGCTCACCCCCAAGGTTTTCTCACTTCCCTTTAGCAGGCTAAAGGGACTTACTCTCATTGTGGTGGCAGGAATCCAAGAAAGCAAGCAGAAGTGTACAAGGCCCCTTGAGACCTAGGCTCAGAACTGGAATTACTTGGCTTATGACAACATACTCATGACCAAAGCAAGCCACAAGTCTATAGCCTGGAGCCAAGGCTGGGAGACAGACTCCAGGTCTTCATGGAAGGAACTGGAAAGTCATATCTCCAAAAGAGTGGCAGAGAGACAGGTAGAAATTGAGACAGTTTTTGCAACAAATCCGCTACACGGAACAGCAACCCTGGTAGAAATGGAAACTGGAGAGGGAGAGTGTATCTTAAGGCTATATTTTCTTAGCAAGCACCCTGCTTTTATGTACATTATATATTTATTAAGGGAGGTGTGATGCTATCTCCTTTGTGGCACACTCACTACTGACACTATTTTATATTTTAAAGCACCATGGAAAAATCCGACAAAGCAGTTCAAGTTTTGGTATATTTTAGTAATTCAGAACTTCATTTATCTAAACCAGTTTCTCCACTACCACTAACCTAATATTGTGAATCTTTTCTTTAATTTGTTCTGCGTACATAAAAGTTAGGGCTTTTTTTTTTTCTTTAATCTTTCCATGGAGAGCGTGATTATTGTCTCTCTTGTTTGTGTGTATATACTTCCACTAGTACTAATTCTCCTTGGTGATAAAAATCTCTTTTTCTGTTTTCTCCTTCCCTTAAGCATACATTCCTCCTCCTTACAACAGCAGCACTTTGATTTTTCTATGGGGAATTACCCCTCTTCCTTTTCGTGAAGACTGCTTATGGCTGTCAAGATATAGGGACATAACTCAAACTGAACCAATGGCCCCTCTGCCCAGGGAATTTTAATACTTGGTTCCTTGGCGCCTTCTTTAATTCTATGAATTACTTCATAGCTTTCCAAGAAATTTCCTTTTGCAGGTTATCCAGATGTGTCTTCTGTTCCTTACAATCAGGGAACACTGAAAAATGCATCTCTTAAATTTTACTACATAGGCGCTTTCCCTTACCTGCAGTAATTTACAGTATATTGTTATCACTCCAAGTTCTTATCTATGGAGTATAACTTAGGTATTTTTACCTTTTAAAAAAGGGCAGAAAGGTATTGAATATTTGGATGGATGAGCAGCCATAGGAGATGTTGGAATGGGGATCATGGTGGAACATATAGTGTCTGTTTATATTTATTGACAATAAAATGAAGCTAGAGATAGTAGAAGGGGTGTGATCTTGGAAGCTAGACAGATCAGGGTTCTAATTATAGGTTAGCTACGTACTAGATTACAGTCTTGGGTAAGGTAAAACATTTAGTTTCTTAACTACCAAAATGTGACATAAGGTTTTATCATAGTAATCCTAGTGAGAATTAGAAATAATATATAAAGTGTTTGCCACATTGTAGGTGCTCAAGAATGTATAAGTATTAGTATTAAGCATATACATAGTGAAGAATTAACTTTACCCAAAGAGCAGTCTGTCCTTGTCCCTGCTCCTGGGAAGTAAACTCTAAACCCATGGAATTTCCCGTGTAATAAGAACAACTTTGTTATTCATGGTGGGTCTCTCAGAACACACCTGATATTCTATGGTAATGAGGTGTCTCCATCACCCTGGATACTTCATGTTAGCAAGATGACTTGAGATGGAGTCTGCGCACACTCAGACACCATCCACCTGATGAAAGGATTGAGACTTTGAGCCATGGGTTATCAGCCTGAACTCTGGGGAGTGGAAAGGAGTAGACACTGAGTACAACCACATGGGCAGTACTTCAATCATACCTATGTAATAAGGTGTCAGTAAAAACTCTGGACACTGAGGCTCAGATGAACTTCCTGGGTTGGCAATACTTCATGTACAGATTACCACATCTCGATGCTGGGAAGGGTAAGATGTCCCTGAGGACACAGAAGCTTCACGTTTGGAGCCCGCCCAATCCCAGATTCAGCTCTGTGCATCTCTTCCTTTGGCTATAATAAAACTATAATCACAGGTACACCTTTTTCCTGAATTCTGTGAGTCATTCTAGTGAACTATTGAAACTGATGATAGTTTTGGGAAATCCCCACACTTGCAGTTGGTGTCAAGTCTTGAACTGAATTGTCAGTCTGGAAGATTGTGGCCTTAACCTTGGATGTGGCTAATTCTGAATAGCATATTTTATTCAACCAAGTGAAATGAATGTTACCTCCTTGAAACTGAGAAAGAAAATTTGGTTTTTCTTCTAGGCATCTGTGAATGGTAACCGGAAATTCGTTGTATTTAAAACATGCAAATACAAGTATTACTCTTGTAATTTAGTAAATGTATTATATGTTACCATTGTTTTATTTTGGCAAATGTTTAAAAAAAAAAAAAAAAAGCCAGGCTTTCCAGGCAGGATGGGCCAGGAACTACCCTCAGCCTCAGCTCTGAATTAATTCCCCCCCACCTGGACGGTAGCTTGTGAACCCTCCTTGTGATTGTGGCTTTTCTTGAGAGGCTGTCAGCCCCACCCACCCACCTCTCAGTTCCTGTGCTGTTGGCCGCACAGCTTCCAGGTGTCTGCTCCTCTGGTGAGACGGGGCCGGGAGATTCTCTCCTCAGCTCCTTGCCTGGGTGGGCAAGTCAGGTTCTAGGGTCAGCAGAAATTCTCGTTTGAGGGTTCCATCAAGTTCCCCGGTCAGAGTGCTGCCGCTGAGCAGAGCGGCTGCTTGGGCACTGCGGAAAACCTTGTTGGAATGTGACATGTTATCACTTTGGGACCATTGTCCAGCTGCTCCTGACTTGGCTACATGAAGGCTCAGACTGTCCCAGTCTCTGAACTGAAGAGAACCAACACTATTAGCATATTTCTCACCACTGTGAATGCAAGGTGATTCAATGAGAGTATCAGGAGGACATCTATAAATCCCAGACTGGCATGTGCAAGTTCTGAGGAATAGTGGAATAACCCAATGTATCTGGGGGACCTTTGGAGACAGCTGAGACATGGCTACAACAGGGCAGTGGCTGACACCCAACTCAGCCCATCTTCTCTAGCCGTGTGGCTGACAGGGTCTTGGTGCTCTGGCCGACTGTCAAACCTGAACCTCTGAGCTTGGAGAGCTGAATTCAGGACACTGGTCCACCAGAGACCTCCTGGCTCCATGTAATATCAATTGGTGAGAGCTCTCCCAGAGATCTCTGTCTCAACACTAAGACCCAGCTCCACTCATCGACCAGCAAGCTCCAGTGCTGGACACCCCATGCCAAACAACTAGCAAGACAGTAACACAACCCCACCCATTAGCAGAGAGGCTGCCTAAAATCATAATAAGTTCACAGACACCCAAATCACACCACTGGATGCAGTCCTGCCCACGAGAAAGACAAGATTCAGCCTCATCCATCAGAACACAGGGACCAGTCCCCTCCACCAGGAAGCCTACACAACCCACTCAACCAACCTTACCCACTGGGGGCAGACACCAAAAACAACGGGAACTATGGATGTACAGTCTGTGAAAAGGAGACCTCAAACACAGTAAGTTAAACAAAATGAGAAGACAGAGAAATACCCAGCAGATGAAGGAGCAAGGTAAAAACCCACCAGACCAAACAAATGAAGAGGAGATAGGTAGTCTACCTGAAAAAGAATTCAGAATAATGATAGTAAAGATGATCCAAAATCTTGGAAATAGAATGGAGAAAATACAAGAAATGTTTAACAAGGACCTAGAAGAGCTAAAGAGCAAACAAAGAATGATGAACAACACAATAAATAAAATTTAAAATTCTCTAGAAGGAATCAATAGCAGAATAACTGAGGCAGAAAAAAGGACAAGTGACCTGAAAAATAAAATAGTGGAAATAATTACTGCAGAGCAGAATAAAGAAAAGAGAATGAAAAGAATTGAGGACAGTCTCAGAGACCTATGTGACATCATTAAACCCACCAACATTTGAACTATAGGGGTCCCAGAAGAAGAAAAGAAAGAGAAAGGGACTGAGAAAATATTTGAAGGGATTATAGTTTAAAGCTGCCCTAAAATGGGAAAGGAAATAGTCAAGTCCAGGAAGCACAGAGAGTCCCATACAGGATAAATCCAAAGAGAAACACACCAAGCCACATATTAATCAAACTATCAAAAATTAAATACAAAGAAAAAATATTAAAAGCAAGGGAAAAGCAACAAATAACATACAAGGGAATCCCCATAAGGTTAACAGCTGATCTTTCAGCAGAAACTCTGCAAGCCAGAAGGGTGTTGTAGTACATATTTAAAGTGATGAAAGGGAAAAACCTACAACCAAGATTACTCTACCCAGCAAGGATCTCATTAAGATTCAATGGAGAAATTAAAAGCTTTACAAACAAGCAAAAGATAAGACAATTCAGCACCACCAAACCAGCTTTACAGCAAATGCTGAAGTAACTTCTCTAGGCAGGAAACACAAGAGGAGGAAAAAAGACCTACAAAAACAAACCCAAAACAATTAAGAAGATGGTAATAGGAACATACATATCCTTAAATGTAAGTGTATTAAATGCTCCAACCAAAAGATATAGACTGGCTGAATGGATACAAAAACAAGACCTGTGTATATACTGTCCACAAGAGACCCACTTCAGACCTAGAGACACATACAGACTGAAAGTGAGGGGATGGAAAAAGATATTCCATGCAAATGGAAATCAAAAGAAAGCTGGAGTAGCAGTTTTCATATCAGAAAAAATAGACTTTAGAATAAAGAATGTTATAAGAGACAAGGAAGGACACTACATAATGATCAAGCAATCAATCCAAAAAGATATAACAATTGTAAATATCTATGCACCCAACATAGGAGCACCACAATACATAAGGCAAATGCTAACAGCCATAAAAGGAGAAATCAACAGTAACACAATCATAGTAGGGGATTTTAACACCCCACTTTCACCAATGGACAGGTCATCCAAAATGAAAATAAATAAGGAAACACAGATTTAAATGACACATTAAACAAGATGAACTTTATTGATATTTATAGGACATTCCATCCACAAATAACAGAATACTCTTTCTTCTCAAGTGCTCATGGAGCATTCTGCAGATTAGATCATATCTTGGGTCACAAATCAAGCCTTGGTAAATGTAAGAAAAGTGAAATCGTATCAAGTATCTTTTCCGACCACAACGTTATAACACTACATATCAATTACAGGAAAAAAACTGTAAAAAATACAAACACATGGAGGCTAAATAATACACTACTTAATAACCAGGAAATCCAAAAATACCTGGAAACAAATGACAATGAAAACACAAGGACCCAAAACCTATGGGATGCACTAAAAGCAGTTCTAAGAGGGAAGTTTATAGCAATACAATTCTACCTAAGGAGACAAGAAAAATCTCAAACAACCTAACCTTACACCTAAAGCAATTAGAGAATGAAGAAGAAAAATACCCAAAGTTAGCAGATGGAAAGAAATCATGAAGACCAGATCAGAAATAAATGAAAAAGAAATCAAGGAAATGATAGCAAATATCAATAAAACTAAATTCTGGTTCTTTGAGAAGGTAAACAAAATTGATAAACCATTAGCCAGACTCATCAAGAAAAAAAGGGGGAAGACTCAAATCGATCAAATTAGAAATGAAAATGGAGAAGTAACAACTGACACTTCAGTGATACAAAAGATCATGAGAGATTACTGCAAGCAACTCTATGCCAATAAAATGGACAACCTGGAAGAAATGGACAAATTCTTAGAAAAACACAACCTTCTGAGATTGAAACAGGAAAAAATAGAAAATATAAAAAGACCAATCACAAGCACTGAAATTGAAACAGTGATTAAAAGTCTTCCAACACACAAAAGCCCAGGGATAGATGGCTTCACAGGTGAATTCTATCAGACATTTAGAGAAGAGCTCACACCTATCCTTCTCAAACTCTTCCGAAATATAGCAGAGGGAGCAACACTCCCAAATTCATTCTACAGGGCCACCATCACCCTGATACCAAAACCAGACAAACATGTCACAAAAAACGAAAACTACAGGCCAATATCACTATTGAACATAGATGCAGAAATCCTCCACAAAATACTAGCAAACAGAATCCAACAACACATTCAAAGGATCATACACCCTGATCAAATGGGGTTTATCCCAGGAATAAAAGGATTCTTCAATATATGCAAATCAATCAATGTGATACACCATATTAACAAATTGAAGAATAAAAACCATATGATCATCTCAACAGATGCAGAACAAACTTTAGACAAAATTCAACACCAATTTATGATAAAAACCCTCCAGAAAGTCAGCACAGGGGGAACTTACCTCAACATAATAAAGGCCATATATGACAAACCCACAGCCAACATCAATGGTGAAAAACTGAAACCATTTCCTCTAAAATCAAGAACAAGACAAGGATGCCCACTCTCACCACTATTATTCAACATAGTTTTGGAAGTTTTAGCCACAGCAATCAGGGAAGAAAAAGAAATAAAAGGAATCCAATTCTTAAAAGAAGAAGTAAAGCTGTCACTGTTTGCAGATGACATGATACTATACATAGAGAATCCTGAAGGTGCTAGTAGAAAACTACTAGAGCTAATCAATGAATTTCGTAAAGTAGTAGGATACAAAATTAATGCACAGAAATCTCTTGCATTCCTATACACTAATGATGAAAGATCTGAAAGAGAAATTAAGGAAACATTCCCATTTACCATGGCAGCAAAAAGAATAAAATACCGAGGAATAAACCTACCTAAGGAGACAAAAGACCTGTATGCAGAAAACTGTAAGACACTGATGAAAGAAATTAAAGATGATATAAACAGATGGAGAGATATACCATGTTCTTAGATTGGAAGAATCAACATTGTGAAAATGACAGTACTACCCAAAGCAGTCTGCAGATTCAATGCAGTCCCTATCAAACTACCACTGGCATGTTTCACAGAACTAGAACAAAAAATTTCACAATTTGTATGGAAACACAAATGACCCCAAATAGCCAAAAAAATCTTGAGAAAGAAAAACGGAGCTGGAGGAATCAGAATCCCTGACTTTGGACTATACTACAAAGCTACAGTAATCAAGACAGTATGGTACTGGCACAAAAACAGAAATATAGATTAATGGAACAGGATAGAAAGCCCAGAGGTAAACCCACACACATATGGTCACCAGAACTTTGATAAAAGAGGCAAGAATATACAGTGGAGAAAAGACAGCCTCTTCAATAAGTGGTGCTGAGAAACTGGACAGCTACATGGAAAAGAATGAAATTAGAACACTCCCTTACACCATACACAAAAATAAACTCAAAATGGATTAAAGACCTAAATGTAAGACCAGACACTATCAAACTCTTAGAAGGAAACATAGGCAGAACACTCTTTGACATAAATCACAGCAAGATCCTTTTTGACCCACCTCCTAGAGAAATGGAAATAAAAACAAAAATAAACAGATGGGACCTAATGAAACTTAAAAGCTTTTGCACAGCAAAGGAAACCATAAACAAGACGAAAGACAACCCTCAGAATGGGAGAAAAATATTTGCAAAAGATGCAACTGGCAAAGGATTAATCTCCAAAATATACAAGCAGTTCAATATGAAAAAAACAAACAATGTAATCCAAAAATGGGCGGAAGACCTAAATAGACATTTCTCCAAAGAAGATATACAGATTGCCAACAAACACATGAAAGGATGCTCAACATCACTAATCATTAGAGAAATGCAAATCAAAACTACAATGAGGTATCATCTCTCACCAGTCAGAATGGCCATCATCACAAAGTCTACAAACAATAAATGCTGGAGAGGGTGTGGAGAAAAGGGAACCCTCTTGTACTGTTGGTGGGAATGTACATTGATACATCCACTATGGAGGAGGGTAGGGAGGTTCCTTAAAAAACTAAAAATAGAACTACCATATAGCCCAGCAATATCACTCTGGGCATATACCCTGAGAAAACCATAATTCAAAAAGAGTTATGTACCACAATGTTCATTAAAACACTATTTACAATAGCCAGGAGATGGAAGCAACCTAAGTGTCCATTGACAGATGAATGGATAAAGAAGATGTGGCACATATATACAATGGAATATTACTCAACCATAAAAAGAAATGAAATTGAGTGTTTTGTAGTGAGGTGGTTGGACCTAGAGTCTGTCATACAGAATGAATTAAGTCAGAAAGAGAAAAACAAATACCATATGCTAACACATATATATGGAATGTAAAAATCAATAAAAATGGTTCTGAAGAACCTAGGGGTAGGACAGGAATAAAGATGCAGACGTGGAGAGTGGACTTGAGGACCCAGAGAGGGGAGGGTTGGGCTGGGACGAGGTGAGAGAGTGGCATGGACGTATATACACTACCAATTATAGAATGGGTGGCTGGTAGAAGCAGCCACATAGCACTGGGAGATCAGCTAGGTGCTATGTGACCACCTAGAGGGGTGGGATAGGGAGGGTGGGAGGGAGACAGAAGAGGGAGGGGTTATGGGGATATGTGTATACGTATGGCTGATTCATTTTGTTATACAGCGGAAGCTAACACACCATTGTAGAGCAATTATACTCCAATAAACATGTTGAAAAACAAAAACAAAAACATTTTAAAGGACCTTCATTGTTCACATGTAATCTAGTCTCCCAAGATTCTATCCTCCTTTTCCTAATGTCTTATATTCTTAAATCCATTAATTCTACCAATGGGATCTTCAGAAATATAACACTTCTATATGGAAAAAGACATATTTTCTGGTCTTAGGCTGCTGAGCAGAGTAGAATCTTTCTGAAACTTACCTGTAATAATAATGATCATCATTTAAGTAGTGTCTGTCATACGCCAGACACCATGCTCATTATTTTGTGTGTACATATTCTAATGTTTATAACCAGCCTGGAACATATTTATTATCATTCTTTTTTAAGTTGTTGATTATTGAACCCAAGAGAGACCTTTCTAAGAACCTGTTGATTAAGTGAAGCTAAGTTAATAGACTTACTGCAGTGAGGGAGAACACCACTTTGACATAGTCTTAAAAGAGTAGGGAAGAGTATTTACAGGGTTTGGAGTCTGTGATTAAGTGGTTTAGTGTGGTCTTTCCTTGCAGGAAATTTATTGGAATTGGGCAAAATTGTTGGATAATAATTCAAAATTAGAAGACACATCAAGATGAAGGTTTTAAAGGAGTCTTTATTTATTTATTTTTTTAGAAATGGTGTAAGGCTTTATTTATTTTTTAAATATTTATCTATTTATTTGTTTATTTGGTTGCACCAAGTCTTAGTTGCAGCAGGCAGACTCCTTTTGTTTTGGCATGCGAACTCTCAGTTGTGGCCTGCATGTGGAATCGAGTTCCCTGACCAGGGATCGAAGCCAGGCCCCCTGCATTGGGAGCATGGAAGCTTATCCACTGCGCCAACAGGGAAGTCTCTTAAAGGAGTCTTAATAGTAAAATTTTCTGATAAGTGAGTTGTTTGCTCAGATGAGTAATCTATTGTTCTGATAGAAGAACTGCTGGCCAGAATAAGCAAACTCTTTGCCCAGAAAACTAATTTGCAAGAATTTCCTAAAGCAAAAAGTGAAATTATACATTAGTTTACATTCTTATCTTCCTGGACAAGAATTACCTGAAATAAATAGTTAAGTCATATAGACAGAGTTGGTCTCAATTTTCAAAAATGAGGAAATTTAGTAATTTTCCAAGGACTACACCCAGAACTCAGTAGGTCTGAAGTCTCCGTTAATTCCACAGTGCTAGGTTTTCCCTCGAAATATCTTTATATATCCCTGAAAATAAGACTGCATGTAGCCACACAACTTCACCACCAAGGCTAAGAACTATTAAAAATGATTAAAGAAGGCAATTTAGGTGATACAAACAAGCTTTATTTAATACTTCATGAAGTGGACAGTCTCCATTTGCAGAGCAGTAAGGCAGGGGAGAAAGTAGCAAGCATTTAAAGAGGAAAGAACAAGGGACAAAGAAGAGAAAACTAGAAAATGAATAAAGAACAAAGAAATAAGTAAAAAGCCCAGAGTTGGTTTGGCATTTGAGGAATGGCTTGTTACTGAATCAAACTTGGGTCCCCTTGCCTGCACAGAACAAAGCCAATCTACTGACACAAGATCGTGGTGAAGGAAAGTACAGTGTTTATTGCAGGGCACCAAACAAGGAGAATGGGCAGCCCATGCTCAAAAGACCCGAACTCCCTGATGGCTTTCAGGCAAGGTTTTTTTAAAAAAGTGTTAGCGGAGAAGGTCGTAGAATGTATGATCAGCTTGTGTACCTTATTCTTATTGGCTGGTGGTGAGGTAACAGGGTGATGTTTCAAGTATCTCAATCATCAACCTTCTGATTCCAACCAGTCTGAGGTCTATGTGCTTGTAGGTCAGCATATGATCACCATTCTCCACCAGGTGGGGGTGGGTCTTAGTTTCTGCAGAACAACTCAAAGATATGCATCCTATATCCCTTCAGGAAGAACTATGAGTCCTGTGACTCTATTGTTCTAATCATTAACTGCTTGAGTCTGCTCTTTGGAACTGAGAGAAGGTCTGGGAGACTGAAGTTATTTTCTGCAGACAAGAAATGGGGTACACAGAGGGGCTTTTGTACCTGGGGAGGCCCCATAGGGTCCTGCTCGCTTTCAATCCCCTCTTTTCTTTGCTATTCCTCAGTTCTGAGGGCAACAGGGATGGGACAAGAAAGGGAGTAAAGTTTTGAATAGAGAGATTAATCATAAACTCAGTGGAGGAAGTCAGTTTTAGGGGGACTTGGTTTCAGGCTGACTGGCTATAGTGTGTTTCTGGTCAAGCAGAACATTTATAAGGACACAAAAATTATCCAGATTTTAATTTGCTGACGTGGCACTCTTGGCAGGACAGCTCTATCTTGGGCCTTGATGGTTATTGCAACAGAACTAAGGTTGCCTACATCAATATTACTTTACTATCATTTTCCAGGAAGATAAGGCTACAACTCTACTATGTTTTCAGAGCTTTTCCAGTGTCTGCAGTTTCTTAAAAATAATCAGCACAAAATAATCCTTATACCAAATAAGCATATTAGAGGGGTGGGGGAGGGCACATTCTGCTACTTTTCAGCTTACTTCAGGGACTTCAAGAAAATTCATTCAGAAAAATAAGCTATTCAACCAGTCGCCTTCTTAGGACAATAGCTTGCTCATCTGGCAAGCTGCTTGCTGATGAAATAATCGGTTATTCATCAAGAATCATATTCATCTCCACCTGTCTGTGATTACCAGTCTTAAACTATTTATATCGTGAAGTTTTCCCAGTCCCGAAGAGGATTAAACCACAGGAGCCCAGACTTTAAACCCCTGTAAATATCCATCTCTGACCTCTTCCTTCAGAGACCCTATTAAGACTCTATCAAGGTGATACTCTCTCTAACAGTAAGGACATAATAATATAATAACAACAGTAGATAATGGCCCAGGTTTGCCTGATCACCAGGTTATTCTGGTGGTTATCTATGTCTCTTGAGAGTTGGCAGTTGACATCCTTCAGGATCTGACATTCTGCCTTATGGGCAGGGGCTGTTTAAATGAATGGTAAATTATAAATAGAGATACCACTTGACATAGTGCATCATGGGTTACAAAGCACTTCAACATACATCACTTGATTTAATCATTAAAAGAACTACTTGAGGTAGATATTGTTATGATGCTTCCTTTAATCCTTAACATTCTCTTATAGGTCAATAAACAAAAGCTCAGAGAGAGAGGCCAAATGCTTTGGTAAAGATCAAATACCAAGTAATCAAGATGGGACTTGATGTGTAGATGGCCGTACCATAAATTTTTTTTTCAAGTTGTTTGTGTTCAGTGCTCCCATATCAAGTAATCTCTCTTTTGTCCCAATATCCTTGCCCAGTTTTCCACTTCCAGATATCTTCAGAGCACCTGTTCAAAGTTTCCTCACACCGATCTGCTATTTTTGCTTCTTTGACTCTTCTAATCACCTCTTCTCTAGGAAGCTTCCCAAGAAGATCATGGTGTGACCTTCCGTGGTTTGTAGTTAAAAAGTTAACAATTTCTTTGCTTTTTCATATTAACGTAGTTTATTTCTCCTAATCTATTTGAGGTCCTTATCATCTAAAAGGCAGTCTTCCTAACTAAAAGGGCTGCTATAACTTCCTTGATAAAAGTAAATTCAGGCTTCCCAAGTTCTCAAATGAAAACAATCTCTATGTGAACAGGGGTTACTGAGCCATTGACTGACACTGAGATTTAGTTTCCTCTTGAATGTCATGACACATCATTGTGCCACTACCATTATGACCTCAGGGGCCATTGCTACAGCTTTGTTGGATTATTCTCAGCCAGAGACACAGGAAAAGGTTCTCTAGGTTGTGTTCTGCACATGGGCTCCCGACAAACTGAGCTAGTGTTGGTAGAAATACAGCTCACATTCCCCTGGCCAGCCTTACCTGCCCAAAGGGGAGTCCTTTTTCTAATTTGCACAAAGGCAGCATGTAAACACGTGCCCTGAAATATTTGCCTAAGACTTAACTAAATGAAAATACTAGAGAAAGTAACTTACTACTGAACAATCTAGTACATAAATGTATTTCCAACTTGCACTTTTCTCCTGAAAATCTTCCTCTTGACCTCTGGACCAGGATTCTCAACAAAGACCACATGCCCCTAAAACAGAACAGCATTTCAAACCTTTCTAGAGTCCTTGGGCAAGGAAAATGGGAATAATAAGAATATATTATAAAGACTCTGTGAGAAATATGGAGTTTTTAATACCATGCTTGGCACATAGTAAGTACTCAGGATTGGTTGCTATAATTATGATTCAGTAGCCTTTGACTTCACTTTTCCTCTTTATCATGCCCAACTCCATATTCAAATTCATCAGTGAAAAGGTTAGACTTTTAACACTAAACAGAATTTATATGCCTTTAACCTGACTCTTGACCTTGAATCTTAACACAAAGAAATAAACATACCTTTCTTCTAAGAAAATAAAACATGAATAATATTTATAAAATATTTATAGAATATCTATGAAAGAGCATTTTCACATATAATGTTGGAGTGTATATACTAAAAGTACTTACTAGATATACATGTTATTAAAATGCCCATATCATACCAAAACAAAATTTTAAGTGTGATAGATTTTTATTTTAAAAATAAAAGCTCTTATGTGTATAATGCTTCTTTTTATAACTGCCAGCTATAATCCACCAAGAGTCAGGGTGCCTGGTCATTTACCAGGACAGAATTCAGACTCTCTTAGAAAATATGCCTGTCCCCTTTGACTTAGAGAAGGCAGGCAATCCTTCCAGACATGTCACCAGCCTAGGACTCATTTCATTCTCCTGCTTGGAAGGACTGATAGCATCTTGTGATTACATTTGCTTGTTGGTGCAGCCTTTTATAAAGAACTAAAGTGTGCCATGGAGTGTCATTTAGACTCAGTCAAGCTGGATTGATATAAAGTAGAATGTGTTAGAGATAAGAATGGAGTGATATTTTTAGATCTTTTTAAATTTAAAAAGCTTTAAGCCACCATTAGCACATTCATTAAAGTAGCATTCAATTATGAGATGGGTTTTTATGCTTATATAATATATCAAATTAAGCAGAAGAAAATAACTTTAAGACTTCTTATTTTAACTGGCTTTACATTTTACAGGTTTTGGAAAAGTAATTCTTAATTTTTCAATTAATCTTTTTATTAAGGACTCCCTGTATGACTGGCAATTCACTGAATACTTTGAGAAAAACTGAGATTAGTCTAAAGTAGTGAAGACATCCAGTAGGGGGTCGCAGTTTTCTTGTTCTACTTGGAAACAAGCCTGGACCCCTATCTTCTTCTTCATCCCTATTATCTATCATGGTGTAGATGAGGATCCCATACCCAGAAGCCCAGGAAAACCAGATAGGTAAATAAACAAAGGGACATGTGCCTGATATCGTAGTTGTTACTTAGTTCCAACCAGTTGAAATTAAAGGCCAACCCAGTTTGAAAAATCTGCATATTTATCGAAATTCTTTTCCATTTTTAAATGTTGGCAACTAATTCAAATTAAAAGAAAAAAGTATATTCTGTAGGTCTATTCTGTGTGGGCCAGCAAGAAAGTAGCTATGATCCAGAATCAGAGCATAACCTACGAGGTGCAACTCTGACTTAGAGTGAAATGAAATTAGAAGACAGAAATGTTAGAAACATTAAAAGATAACAAGCAGAAAGAAAAAAAGTATACTGAATTCTTTGGTTACAAATGACATAAAATTCAACTCCAATTGGCTTATTAAAGGGGGACCCATTTATTATCTCACCTAAGTGAAAAATCCACATATAGGACTGGATTCAGGCAGGGCTGGATCTAGCAATTCAAACGATGTCAGCATCGTTTCTCTCCAGTCCTTCCCTCATCTTTCCAAGGTGTCTGCTTCATCCTTCAGGGTTTACATGGTGACCTCAGTATATTCAGGCTTGTCCATTAGAGTTGAAAAGTAGCTGCCATGTTCTAAACTTCACATCCTCACACTCTACCTACTGAGAGATGATAGGTTCTTTAGCTCCTGCAGAAGAGAGAGTAAATTTCTCCTTCCATAAAGGGCAAAATGTGTCTCTTTGTATGCAACTACCTCCAGTGAGGTTGTGGGCCCTACCTTGGACCATAATGGCCAGGAGATGGAATCACCATTTAACTTAAAACACTGAGAGTTTCAGGGGCTTCTCTGGTGCAACCCAACCCAATAATACATAGCTGAGAATAGCAAGGGTAGTTTCACACCATTTTCTTCAGGGATTACTGCTGTAGGGACAGGGAAATAGAATCACAAACAGTAATTATACACCAGATTAGGGGGAAGCTATTAAAGAAACTGAAAGTAAAATACAAATTAGTAGGAAAAAAAGTAAGAAAATTTAGTGCCAATAAATGTGAAATCTTCAATGTGGAAGGTGTGGGATCAAAGGCAATTGCTACAGGGAAAAACCATGTAAGAACAGAGAGTACTTACTCTGAAAGTGCTAGAAGAAAACATGGAATAATTTTTACTTTTATAATTAAAATAACATAAAGTTTATGTTAACTTTTTTGTTAACATACAAAATTCAGAAGCAATAAAGAAGCAAAATAAATTTAACTATGTAAAACTATAATAATACAATTTTATTAAAAATAAGGTAAGTAACAAGCTGGTAACATATATGCAACACATATGACACACAAAGAAATAATAGCCTTAATCTTTAAAGAATACTTACACATCAAAAGAAAAGATAAACCCAATAGGAAACTGAGTAAGAGGGAAAAAATATTAATGAGTATTAATGAGTGTGATCAATGAGTATTTAAGTGATACCTTGATATTTCACTTTGTAGTAGTTTAACTCCCTTTAGAGGGCAAAGGTGACTTCAGTATACAAATCTGAAAGAAATGCCTTTTTTTTTTTTTTTTGGTAAGACTATTAGTGAAAAAAGTCTAATATTCTGTCTGATAAGAATTTGTATAGAAAATAGCTATAAAAGATAAATAAGAAATGTAAATCAAAAGAAGCAGATGTTTTTTTTAATATATTAGATCAGCAAAGATCAAAAAAGTTGGTGTTATACAATGTGGCAAAGCTGTGAGGAAACAGACCTCTTCACTCATCCTTGATGGGTGCAATCTTTTGAAAGGACAATTACCAGCATTGCTCAAAATTTAATTGTACTACCTTACTGTTACAAAATTTAACTTCAAGGATTATATGTGTCAATGACTTTCAGTCAAGGAGCACCAGGAATGCACATGTAGTTGAACTGGTTGGATTTATGACTCATCATAGCAAAGTAGAAGGGAGCCACAGGGAGCCATGAGGTGCCTCAGTAAGAGGGTTCATTTCTAACTCCCTGTTATAGGATTTCAGCTTTGATTGGATGCTTTTGGGGACAGTCAAAGGAAGTGAGACTTTGAACTAGATTGGGTGCTGTCAGAAAGTCAGGATAAGTCTATGACTATCTCAATTAATCTTATCTAGAGGGAGGGCAGACTAGAATGAGGCTAAAGCTATAATTAGTAAAGAAACAACAGCCAGTCTTATTAAGTGGAAGAGAGGCTGCTTGGTATTTTGTGGTGTTTGTACAGTGACTTTGTTTTTGTCTGTGCTTAGAGAAAATTATGAAGTGGTCTTGTTTAGACTAATTTTATCATGGTTTCAGAGTGACCTTGTTTGATGTTGATGTTCCATGAAATTGTTTATGTCCAACAGGAGAATAATATGGTCCAGCTGTGAGTGCCACGCCAGCTTCAAACAACAGAATCCTATCTGTAAGTGATATCAGGGCTTTCTTTATCTTTCTAACTTAAAGCTATACTTTTACTTATACAAAGACATTTATGTACAAATATGTTCAATATAGCAATACTTATAGCAAAACATTCTAAATATTTACCAGCAGCAGAAAGGCTAAATCACTGATTATTATAGTTATATACTGGGTCACTATGCAGCTTTGAAAAATGATGTAAAAATGTGCTGATAGGAAGAATTCTAAAACATTTTTAGGCGATAAAAGCAAAGTATAAAATAGCATTTGTTTCTGTTTGTGTTGAAGGTCATTAGGGTTGTTTGGTAAATATTGTTTCATCCCCCTTCCAGGATAGGAATATATTTCCTGATCTTGTGTTTAGACAGGGCTATGTTATTAGTTCTTGTAAATGAGTTATCAATAAGACATGAACCATTTCTGAACTGTAACATTTAATTGTTCATCTAAGGTCCTTGGTAACTCTCTTCCTTTGTCATGGCTACTGACAATGATCCAGATGAAGGTCTGGATCCCAGAATAAGAAAACCATGAATCAGAGCCTCCAGTTGACCTGCAATAGAGACACAACATGAGAAAAGAAAGCCTTATTGTTTAAGTCACTGAGATTTGGGGATGGTTAGTAACCACAGCATAGTCTAGTCTATCCTGGCTAATACAGTATTAGACCAGAATTGGAGTGCTACAGTGAAAAAGGGAGGTGGGAAGGGCTGTGGGATGAATTGCGAGTTTGGGATTGACATATATACACTACCGTGTGTAAAATAGATAGCTAGTGGGAACCTGTTGTATAGCGCAGGGAGCTCAGCTTGGTGCTCTGTGGTGACCTAGATGGGTGGCATGGGGAGGGGAGGGAGGTCCAAGAGGGAGGGGATATATGTATACATATAGTTGATTCAGTTCATTGTACATCAGAAACTAACACAACATTGTAAAGCAGCTATACCCCAATTAAAAAAAAGAAGAATATGTGGCATTGGGTTAGGGGTTGGGTGATGATCAGTGAGAAAACTTTTATCGGAGGCTGTAAGGAGGAGGGTCCGTATTATTCAATAACAAAACACATGGTAAAATTGTCATCAAAAAAAATTATAAAGCAGTTAATATACCTATTAGAATTGAAGTCTTAGGGGAAGAAGTTGAAAGACAAAATGTTAGTAGCAAGTGTTAGTTTCCATTGACTACATTTGGCAAAGTATTACAAGAAAGACGTAAGCTCAGAATAGAATTAGCTGTTTCATAAGCAGGTATACAGTTGCACTTTCAACAGG
Source organism: Globicephala melas (assembly GCF_963455315.2). Taxonomy (NCBI): domain Eukaryota; kingdom Metazoa; phylum Chordata; class Mammalia; order Artiodactyla; family Delphinidae; genus Globicephala; species Globicephala melas. Next base: position 36,239,794 of record NC_083323.1, on the reverse strand, counting down.
TAGTTTCAAGCCATCGTTTGTTTCAGAAAAGTTCTCTTGATTTATATTTTCTAGTATTTTTTATCTTCCATTGCTTTAGTTTTTGTCCTCAGGATCCCCTTTTATATGTGTGTTTAGTCTTCTTTGCTTGTCATCTATAACTATCACTGTCTCTCGAATACTTTTTAACACCTTACTTCTTTATCATTTTTCACCTTTTACTTTCTATTTCTCTTAAGGCATTCATTGTGTTTATTAATTCCTTCAGGTTTATTCTTCAATTCTGAAATGACTTTTTCATTTATCAATAATTTTTTACATTTGTGAGCTCAAATCGCAAATTTTTCTATTTCTTATTCTGTTCTCCAATTATCTAAGTTCTAAAATTTTAGAATTAAGATTTCTGTTGTTTCATGGCTATTAATGTTTTCTTAAATCATTTTATCTTTGAAGAATTTGGTTACAGTTTTCATCTATTTTTGTGTTCAAATTCTCCTGGCATGCCTTCATTGTCTGTAGGGATATTATTTTGCTCTTTATTTTCTTTCTTATTATAAAACTGTCTCTTTATAAAAATCCTTTTCTGTTGTGCTTTTCATTTGTTATACATTTTTCTGTATTAGAAAGGGAGGAATCAAGATATCTTTCCTAGAATCATAGCTCTAGATTTCCTTCTGTAATATTCAAAATGTGTTCAAAAACAAAAGTTGACATTTTCCTGAGATCTGCTAACTCTGGTTCCTTCTCCCCAATATTTTCTTGAACTTTTTCTTTTAGTTTTTTCCTATTGAAGTTCTACTCTCAGTACTTTTTACTTGATGCAAGATTTGATACTGGAAGGGAATTTTAGCTGATTACTCGCAAAGGTTTATAAAGCCCAGATTTGTCCAACACCATCATGCATACCATGGTCCCTTAGCTCACACTGTGAATTAAAGTCTGCAGTTCTCCCTCCCAGTTCCAGCTGCTAGCCTCGAATTTTCTTGATGAGTTTACCAGTGAGTACCTGCTGGTAATTTGGAAACTTTTTAGCTCTGGAGCCGTCAGAAATTTTTGTCTTTCCTCTGCTTTCTCTCACATCACTGTTGAAATGGTGTGAGTCTTCTTGGTCGTTGTGGTTGGTCTTCACCTGCTCATATTCGGGAGTTTATAGTTAACCTAGTGGTAGATGTTGTCCATGTGCTTTAGGTTTTGCTGTCCTAGTCTCTATACTTGTTTATATGATGAGATTTGGGGAAATTTAAAAATTCTGCCACCATCTTCCCAGAGTCCTCCACCTTGAATGTTTAAACACCTACCTTTTTGGTTTTATGCTTTTAAATGTTTTTATTCTTTCTTAAATATATATTTTATCACATTTTTATATGTTCATATATTTGTGTATGTGAGTGTGTGTGTATCAGTGCAGTCACGTGACATGTTGAATGGAAAAAACAGTGTAAATTTATGATATGCATTCCAGCTTTGTAACTATTGTAGGTGACCCAAATCTCATTTTAATTCTCTAGTATCCATATTTTGATCTCTAATCTATACGCACACATGTGCACACGCACACACACACACACAATGAGGACTCCTTGAAAGGTAGATGATGCCAAATTTTAGGGCAGAAAATAAAATCAGTATGGACCTGGGCCATCTGTTTATTTGTACTAATTTCATAAATAAGGAAACTGAACTCCAAAGGTTGTTGCTAGACACAAGCATGCTTTAAAAATGTCAGCAGAAAAAAAAAAAAATGTCAGCAGAAGTGCTGAAATAAAGGGAAGCAAACTACAGAGACCCTTACTAGTCAAATTTATACAGTTTGAGCATTAAAGTAAGTTTAATGATAATAATTCTTGTGACAATTATAATAGCTAAACAAATTGAATATAAGAAAGTCTAGAAGTTCCTAATAATACTCAAACAAGAAAAGTTTATAGAAGATCACCAAAAGTTATCACAATATACAAGAAGAGTGTGTCTAATAGAATATACTTCATATTTTATTGATCCAAATATATAAGGTGTTAACATACCAAAGTATTAACTAAATATCTATCTATAAAGTTTAGGTATATACTTTCTTTGATCAAAAGAGTCCATAAGAAAGCCAAGTTATCTCAGCAAAAGTAGATTCAGTAACAAGAAAAGGAAAGCCTGATCAGCACATGTAATTAATCAGATTCAAAGGGTGTCCACAGCTAATCAGCTTCACTGGTCACATACAATAATCAAGTAAAAGGAGGGTTCAACAGTGTGTTCTAAAATGATAAATTAACCAAATGTACAAAAGAGTAAAGCTGACTATGCAGACACAATCCCTCATCTCCTAGGAGCTGACAATTCTTGATGGTCCAACTAATTAAAATAAAATACTAATAAGAAATATATAAGATTTTAATAGTTCTGACAAACCACACTAATGTATCAGTGTGACAAGGCAATGGATAGGATAAAACTTAGAAGAATTCCTTACCTCTTTGAAAGCTACCAAGTCTCAAAAAATTAAAACTTTTATAAACGAAGCAAAAAAATTAAAAGTCTCACAATGTAATGATTAGAATTTTACTAGAAAAAGGAATTTACTCCAGATTAGCAGCCTAGAAATCACCTTAGACTGCTCAGCCAGAGCCATGTCTCAACCAAGAATTAAACTTTTCATAACTCGTAACAAAACCTGATTAGACTGAAATGATACCATTTTCTTAAAGATCTGGTAAGATTATCAAAACCCCATGTAAGAACCTTAATGGAAGCCTAGGAAGATAAGACAAAAAAATAATAAAAAGAAAGACAAAATAATATATTATATCATATTTTACTATACTATATATATAATAAATATATAATAAATATAACTTTATTTCTGGCTTTAGAGTAAATGTGTTTATTAATTTGTAATCATTGTAGTAGTATGTTGTCTATTTTTAAAAGATGTTTAAGACATTGAAAGTAACCTAAAATATAGTGTTTGGAAGTATCTGATAAAAAATAAAAGTTTGGGGAAATTTGCTAAATTCTTTAACTTTGTTTTATTAATTTCTTTAAGTAGTTTTTAGAGGAATTTAAAAACTTATTATTTACTATAATCATAAGATTAATAAATTAGGTACTAATAAAGCCAAATATTAGTGAGTGTTACTCTCTCACATAAAGGGCCATGATATAATAAAAACTATTGATAATATTCTAGTCAGGGGAAAGCAGAAATTTTAAAAGTAAATGAATGAGTGAGAAAATTTCAGGTAGTTTGAAAGAAGCAAAGTAGAGGGATGCAACAGAGTGTTGGAGATGCATTACTATGGACTGGGGTCATGGAAGATCTCACTGAAGCTGTGATGTTTGGAGTGAGACCTAAATGATAAGAAAACACCAGTCCTGTAAAGATCGGGGGGCAGAGAGTTCTAGGCAAAAAACAGCAAGAACAAGTGTCCTAAAGCAAATGTCCTTTGCTGTATCCAAGACTTAGAATGAAGGCCAGCATGGCTGGAAAATAATGCGTGAATGTCAGAATGGTAGGAGAAAAGATCAGATCATGTAGGGCCTTGTGAGCCACAGTAAGAGGTGGGGATTTTGTCCCCAGCACAGTGAGAAGTCATTGGAAGGTTGGCTGCAAAGGAGTCAGGAACGAATTAACTGTTCCTATTTGGGGAATAGATTGTTGGAGAGCAAGAGGGGAGGATGGGAGGCCAGTTCTCTCTTTATCTGGATCCTAGTTCAAGTACTCCCTTGTCCCATGAAGCCTTCCCTGCTCACCTGAATGGAGATAACATCTCTCTTCTTTACCCTTGGTAACACTGCATCACTACTGTCTTATGACATTCATTATGTTCAGTTTTGTATTTTAGGGAGCTGTGATGTTTCATCTCCCCTTGAAAATCTTAGGATATAAGTTCCTACAAGGTAGTGCCCTGTGTATCTTTGCATTTGTAATAGAGCTTAACTTGGTGGCTAACACAAAATGGATATTATGTGAGGATGAAGAAGTAATTTATTTTGCTTATGGCAATACATAGAATCAATTCAGCTACAGCCTATATAACTATTGAAAGAATTAAAAGATAAATGACTGTTGGTTTCTACATTAACAGAGCATGAAGAAGGTGGGGGGAAAATATGTCTCAACTTTTTATTCAGGGCCAAGTCAACATCTGTTCTGGATAAAATAGAGAAAATATAACTGTTTTAAAAACTTAAGGGTTTAATTAATCTAGGTGGGAAAATGGGGTTGGAAACATTACTGTCAGTTTGACTGACAGAGTTCCTTTGGGAAAAAAATGAAGAAAGAAGCAAATAGCTTCTATATTCTATGTTGTTGGTAGAAAAAGAAATTCAGAAAGCACGTCATGCAGTATTAAAGGGACAGAATTTCATACATCAGAAGAGCATAAGCTGTACCGGGGAAGGCCAGGACTAAGGAGAGGTATCGGGGTCAGCACAGAACGGTGAGCACGGGTGAGAAGGAAGAAGACTTCAAAAGTGTGTGACACGAGGGCTACTAATCCATTAACGATGTTCTGAATAGAAGCAGAGGAAATGCATCAGGTCTATAAAACCACTAAGTTATAAACTTCTTTACTTACCTGGGGAGAACTCTGTGAAGTTGGAAAAACAGTTTTAGGGGGAAAAAAAAAAGGAATATTAGTTATCATCTACCTAAGCTTTGTATTTTGTAGGTGAGGAAATTGCATTGTAGAAATATGAAACAGCACACTGAGGTCACACAGCTAAGTAGCAGAAATACTGAAATGTGAACCCAGATTTCCTAATTCCAGCTCTTTGCTCTTGCCAGTATATACTCTGCAAATTGGGTGGTTACAATCCATTTCCCCTTATTTTTGTCAAAGCACTTAAAATTTTTTTGGGGTGGGGTTGGAGGGGATTCATTCTTGCCCTTGTCTGTCATCTTCAGGGACTGTTGGTCAAGTTGTCCCCCAGCTAGGGCTTGAGTATATGACCAAATGCTGACAAATCAGACTCCTTCTCTGGGACTTTGAATCCTGAACACGCTGATTCTAGGACAGGAAAACTGATGGAGCTGAATCATCGCAGAGGTGGCAAGCTGACAAGCCTGTCAGTGAAATTCAGCTACTTGGATCCCTAGAGCTACTTCATTTTTGCTCCCAGTGAGCCTAGTTCTTTCACTTTTCCTTCTGTTTTCAAATTATCCCACGTTATTCACATTTATTTATTTTTTTATTATATTGTTAAAGCTCTTGCTTAGCATAGCAGAGTCCATTTCTTTTCCTTACAACCCAGAAGCTCCTATTACTACTCTGCTTCTAGGAATATAAACATGTCAGGACATGAGATGAGAAATTAAAGAAACAGTGAAAAAGGAGAGGAAATGACCGAACTGAAGTTTTACAAATAAGGCTGAAGGAGAATTTCAGATTAGGGTGTACATGTATTCATTCGTGTAGATTTAATACAGTTTTATTAAATATCTAATCTGTGTCCAGCAGCGGTGAGATAACAACCTGTGGGTATCCAAATGAATGGAAATAAAAAGATCCCACAACACGTCAGGGACTCAATATGTGAGCTGGACAGCCAGATGTAAAGAAAGTGGGACCCACGAGTGAGGACTAATAGACTGGGGTCAGGAGCAGTCAGAACAGGATCTACAAGAGGACTGAGCTACTTGGATGCCCAGACACACCTCATTCTTACTCCTCCTGAGCCTGGTTCTTTCACTCTTCCTTCGATTCTGGAAATTCTGAAATTGATTTCTGCATCTGAGTTCATAAGCAGCACGAAGAACAGAAGGCACAGAGATTCCTTGACTGTCTTTCCATCTCTTACCTGGGCCTTGAAGCTCTATTAAAATGTCACTGGAAAAAATGATCCAAGAGACGTGACTGGAATTCTTGCCTGATGTTACATTTACTACCCCCGAGCCAGACAGTTAAACTTGCTAGGCCTCAGTTTCCTCTTCTATGCAATGAAGAAACAGCACCCACTCTGTTTACCTCCTGAGTTGTGAGAAATACATGAGAAAATGGATGCAATGGTTTAGTAAATTGAGAAAAAAGACCAAGAGAAAAATGTTACTTTCCCTTCAGCATCGTTTCCAGCCTTTGTTATGAACAACCATTTCTCTCTCAGCCATGGCAGAGCGAGAAGCTTTAAAAAAACAGTTAGCTAGGGCTTCCCTGGTGGCGCAGTGGTTGAGAGTCCGCCTGCCGATGCAGGGGACGCGGGTTCGTGCCCCGGTCCGGGAAGATCCCACATGCCGCGGAGCGGCTGGGCCCGTGAGCCATGGCCGCTGAGCCTGCGCGTCCGGAGCCTGTGCTCCTCAATGGCAGAGGCCGCAACAGTGACAGGCCCGCGTACCGCAAAAAAAAAAAAAAAAAGAAAGAAACAGTTAGCTAAAGAAAAGGAGATTGAGATAGTGTTCCGGCTTCAAAGGCCAGCCTTCCGGTTATGTAGCTCCTAGAAACAAGGACAGAACAGAGGCTCTGAGAAGAGTTTTGACAAAAATTAAAGTGCAAGAAAGGTATACCATGACTGAGAAATTGCTGGAGTATTCATTCAGAAATTATGTGTATTGCCATGAGAAATCATTAGTTTGAGGATGAGAATATATCTTTTATTTCTGAATCTCATGTCTCTAGCTTATGTTTATCACAAGTAAATACTCACTGAGTAAATGAATGAACAAAAATTACTCTGGCCTTGACCCAAATGCATATACTTGCCCACTGTGATACTCCTATCTCTTAAAGTAGTGACATTAATGTGCTGTTCAGAAGGGCAAACTAGTTACAAAGGTTTGCCTATATCCTTCTGGAGTTTTGTAATTTTACATCACTGAAGTAAAATGATAGAAATACAGAACGAGAGAACAAGACTGGGAATAAACTAGTAACAGTAAAGGTAAGGGACCAACACTTTATTAGGAAGTTCAATTCCATGAAAGCAAGAATGAGGGAAAGAGAAGTAAGGTAGGGAAGGAGGAGTCAAAAATTAAAGTGGTACATCTCTGAGCTGGCCAAACGTTGTTAAATCAGGCAACTGATTTCTTGGCTTCAGAGAGATCTTCAGAGAGGCCATGGGATCTACTATGTCCCAGAACAGTCCGTAGTCAGGGAAGATGAGAGAATTATTCTGCTAGCCTTTTCGTGTCTCAGGTCTCCCTGTTCAAGCCCTCCCCACATCACAGCACCTCAAGATTGTGTTACCCACCTCTCTGGGAAGGTTCTGGAACATCTATAGGTTCAGTAAAGCTACTTGGTCAGGTTCTTCTTGCCAGCACTGGCACCATGGTTGGGCCTCTTTATACTGTAGTTGTAGCAGCAACTGCAGCAGAGACCTGGCTCTATGACTGTGGGAATGGATTGAGCCATTGGTAGGGGTGATAAGAGCAAGAGGCCAAGCAGATAACTAAGGCACACGGGGAGAACAGAGTGGCTGCATGGATCTGAAGGAGTACTTACACTGAGTCCAGTATAACTCCCAAACTCCTTTTTCAGGAATTTACGTTAGCCCAGCAAAGCGAGAGAATAAATGTGAGAGGCAGGAAATAGAGAAGCAAAACTGAGGATTAATGAAGGGGAAGAATGACAGCTACGGAGCAAGGCTGGAGAGCAAACAATGCATAGTGGAGCCGAAAAATGGAGGCCTTTCTATGAAAGATCTTCATAAAAATATGTTTAAGACATGATAAAATCAAATTGTTCAAGAAAAAAAGAAAGGCAATTAGAAATTCCAGAAAGCAAAACCAAATCAAACAGCAAATTCCAATAACTTATTGGAGAGCTAGATATACATTCTAATAACCTTGAAAATCTAAAAGTGAAAAGTGTAAGTTTAGAAGTTAAGCTAAGGTAAAGATTTGAAGAGATGAAAGAAAAGCTAGTGACACTCATTTTCACCTTACAAACTAGGGATTTGAGATGTTGGTGATCAAAAAAATGAGATGAATGAACCTTAAGTAGAATTATTTCAAGTGACTTTAAAAAGTAATTTGACTGTACATTCCTAGCAGGATTTAGTCTAAGAACAAAAGAAAATCATGAAAAAGCATTGGACAGCATTATGTAATGATATTTTAAACTACTAATTATATGTTGAAGAGTAGAGAAAATAAATAATTGTGCTAATGTCTTTGGGAACCAAGGTTTGTAAAATAAGAAAGAGAAATACAAAATCAATGAAATTAACTAAAAACCAGGTAATGTTTTTATTGGAATGTCAGTACACCTTATTTATTTTTATCTTGTTAAAAATAACAAAATATAACAGCTTATTTCATACCTTTCTATATTGAAAAGGCCTAGAAACAGTGACAATCTATAAAAGAACAACTGCAGTGCCCAGATTTTGGTCTCTAAATATCATCTCTCTAAAAAGATCCAAGGATCCTTTTTAAACTGGTTCCATGTCTATGACAGGACATATACAAGATGATCCTGAGATATCTTGTTGGACTAAAAGCAAGGAAACTATCCAAGACTACAGGAGTCATGTCAAAAGGTCTCAGGAGCCAACTTGAAGAAGTTCTCACTGGTATAAAATGGAAAATTGGGCATCGAAAAGAGTAATGATCACACTGTTTAAAACAGATCACATATGTTAAAAAAATCCGTGAATTCTTCATGATACTAAAAACAAAAAAAGGCAACCTCATTGGTTTGCTAGAGCACCACCTTATTATTCTGAAAGTTGGTAAATAAAGGAAATAAATCAAGCACTTACCTGCCTTTCCTATACAAACCATGTTTCAAGGTAACAAATAGTTAATGTGGAAAAATTCTTTACAGTAGAACAGATAATTCAGAAGACATAGGAAAATTAAGAAAGTCAACATTTTATAATCCTTAGTGAAATAACAGATCTGGTCAAAGATCATCAGTGGCTGCTAAACCCATTGGGTAAATGTTGATGGGGAACTTTATGATAGATGGAGTAGACTGACATTCCCTGGACCCACTAATTAATCTTCTCATCACTCAAAGAGGAGTCACCAGATCTGACGCCTCTTACTCTAGTATGATATTATAGGATGTATACAGCACCATCCATGAAATATTATTGCAAAAAAATTTTTTAATATGAATTTAATTAAGCCTGTAGGTCTAACTACCAGTTTTGTAGAAAACATTTTAAAAACTACTTATTAACAACATTATGACATTACACACCCAATTCAGCTATTTCACGTTTCTGTTTTCTCTTTCTTCATGTGAGGAAAAACTGCTAGTTTGAACTACCATGGAAACTATATAATCATTATTCTCAAGGATTACAAATACTTTGTTCTTGAAGTCCAAAGTGATCTCAAGAAGGGTATCTGAACTTCATTCATTTACTTATTCAACCAAGATTTACTGGCCATCTCCAGGCCCAGCGCTGCACTAAGTGCTATTGATTCAGAAATGCACATCAGAGTCTCTGTCCTGGATTTGCTCACAATTCCCTCAAAATCTAGGACTCCATTTTTAGAGCTAAATTAACTGAGCAGAGATATTTGGAAGGGAGTAATGGAGAGAGCTCTGCCCTAGTTATCTAAATATCATAGTTGGTAAAGTAGACATTAGACATGACCCAGGGCATTATTAATGAGAACGTTAAGAGTTTTAATTTTGAAAATTGAAACATACGTTTTTGTGTTGCATCATAACATGGCTTATTCTCAATTTGTTCATGGCTTCTTTGAAAGTCACGTTTATATAGAATTGCTGGAATTAAAAGAAAAATCAAAGTCTTTAGCATTTAAACATGAACTGTTTTAAATTGGTTGGCAGGTTATTTCACTTACAGATTTTTTGTTTTAAAAAAACTATTGCAGATAAAGGGTTTGGGGATGAAAGTCAACCAGAAGAGTGATAAATATTTTGTGTCATTAGTCAAAAATGGTTTTCTAGGCGCGTCAGCTGATTCTTAAATTTTTAAAAAAAAGAATAATCAAATCTCTGGAATTTTATTCAGAATTCAACAAGGAATTTCCTGTAGTGGTTGCTTTCTTCATATCAAGCAAAGAGATTATATGCAAGTTTGTCATGTAATTGGAATAATATGTCACCTTTGTAGAGGGACTTGAGTTGCATCATTCTGTCCAGTAAGCATTTTTCTATCGTCTTGGCTGGGGAGAAAGCTCAGGAGAGTCCCTAGTCTTTGAAATAACTTTGAAAAAGAACTTTTTATATTTTATAGAATACATTTTTCAACAAATTAACTAGAGTTATGAGAGTTTGGAAAAATAGGTCCTCTGATATTCCTGGGGTTAGTGAGAGTTTAACTTGTTTTTGAAAAGAGTCTTTCTGTTTTATTGGCCCTCTGTGGGCAGCTTGAAAGACTACTTCTGCACTTAAACTTGTATCAAAGTCTCACTTTCAGAGGAAGAGACCAATGTAGCCATTTGAATCTGGCAAAAAGAACTCTTTAACTTGCCCTGAGGACCGTGGCAAGAAGCTAGAATGTAGAGAAAACAATTAGGACACCAAGAAATGGACTTCCTGGAGATACTCTGAGCAACTGTATGGGAGATTCTTTCAAGAGAAAGCTCTGAACAGGGGATGTGAATATGGTAATATAGATTGAGATTATCTCCCAGCACCCCTGTTCTGGGAAGTTCTTCTTATCTCAGTTCATCCCCTTGGCCCTATCTTTGAGTACCTTGAATCTTAATACTTCTTGGTATCCATGTTTCTTGCTACATACACAAAAACTCAGAGATAACTGGCCAATAGGGGAAAAGGAGGAATAGTGAAGCAGAGGCATAAAAGGTTGAGAGAAAAGACATAGGAAATAGAGAGAGAGTCCTGAATATTGGCATGCTGGACGATGTTTAACAATCCGCTCCCTACTTAATGAAAAAAAAAAGGGACTAATTGTAGCATTGGCCAAAATCTATAGTATGAATTTTTCTACCATGGCTGATTTAAAACAACTACCAATGGGATGTTACCAAATGTGAGTTGGAAAGAGACTCCTAGTAGCACACCGTTATATAGTATTTCCAACATACAGATACAATAAATCTAAATAATTTCAGGAGCCTATATAATAGTAAAATATAAACAGATAATATTAAAATCAGTAAGAGTAAAAAAAAATTAGGAATTGGTGAGACCCAATTATTTAGTATCTAAATAATGCAATTTACTTAACTGTAAGTTTGTTTAACTTAATTTTTAATAATGACTGTTTTACAACCAACTTACAAAATTCCTAAATTTCATAATCAACTCTGGTGATCTGGTAGGGCTGTTTCTGGTACACCAGTGGTCCTGATGGTATATTCATGCCTGGTTTCGGGTGTCTTGTAAGTCCAGCAACCCCATTTTCGTCCCTGGCTTACCTAAGATAGCTCAGTGCCTTTATAATAGGTCTCTCTCTCTCTGTTACACATAACTCACCTTGGATTTTGGCCATTTGTACCACAGGTAGCTGTTTTACTAGGAATTGCATCTCACTACAATTTTAAAGAGAGTAGGAAAAGGAAAATATATAAAAGAAGCCGCTAACAGCGTTTCCTTTTTGCTGATGCCTTGTGTAAAATATTGTGGTTAATACTTTGAAATAAACTAACTTCAGTTTCTTTTCCTCATGGTTTCTCATACGGATTATCCAGGCAGCCACAGCAGCTTTGCTTATGAATGCCCTCAGGGCCACTGAGGATATAACTGAGAAGAAGGCATGGTTCATCTTCAAGTTTCAAATTAGGCCTTTTAAAAAGTCCATGGTTTAAGCAATAGTCTTGAAAACAAGCCTTTCTATTATAGAAGCTAGGCTTTTTTGAGTGATAAAACGTTTTGATGATTTCCAAAGCTTGAGATCCTTGGAGTTCTCAGAGCACAATGTTTATGCATAAATCAGAGAATGAGCAGGGAATCTGTGACGGTGTGAAAGCAATTTTCTATCTCCGAGAGATAGGGAAGTTAGGGTAATAAGGGAGAATTATTACGGGCATGGCTAGACTTTACATTGTGGCTCCCTGAAGGGTGCTCATATGTTCTACATTTCTGGAATGCGGTTGGGTGGGTAGCAGCATAATGAAAACGGTGATAGAAACCCAGAACATATTTGAGAGGCTCCCAGAATATAAAAGACGACAGGTTTCTGCAACGTACTGAGCAGTAAAGTAGAATGCCTGGGTCTAAAGGCAGCCTCAAAGATTCCCCGAATCCCAAGGAGAAGGGAGGAAATGCTGAGAACAGTGGTTTGGGAAAAGCCTAATAGTAGGGGGAATCGATGTACGACCAAAGTTCAAATTAACCGGAGGCTACTGCAGCACTGAGACTCTGGCAGTGACTGTTACAGAAACCAACTGCTGTTTCCAGACACATTGAATTGCCCCTAGCAGAGGCCAGGAAGAACAGAAGATGGTATTTGGATCAGAGGTAGCAATTTGCCAGTACTGGCGTTACCCCTGGGAACTCATAGTGCTTCTACAGAGTACAGGCGAAAGAGAAAGGGATGAGAAGCACAGTCTGAATTGACTGAGTAACCTCGAGGTGACTGTATTTCACAGTGAAAGTGATGGAGTTCTCCTGAATTGGTAAAATTTTATTATCTACCTTTAGTAGATACAGGTCTTGTGAACAAAGTTACATTGTGTTGTACATAGAGAAACTTACTTTTACTTTTTCACACCTGAGAGTCTTCGAAAATAATTTTTATAAGTACTTCCCACTAAAAATTTCTGGTTCAGTTTAGGCTTAGGAATAGGGATCAGAAGATCTGAGGGGTTTTTATTCTTATTTTTTTAATTGAAGTATAGTTGATTTGCAATGTTGTGTTAGTTTCAGGTATACAGCAAAGTGATTCAGTTATACATAAATATATATATCCATTCTTTTTCAGATTCTTTTCCCTTATAGGTTATTACAAAATAGTGAGTATAGTTCCCTGTGCTGCACAGTAGGTCCTTGTTGGTTATCTGTTTTATATATAGCAGTATGTATATGTTAAGATTTAGAGCTCAGGTATTCCTTGCCCCATTTTATACCTTGAATTCTACCTAAGAAAAAAAGTGGAGTTCAAGAACAACTGAAGCACACCCTCAGTTTGTCTATGGGATTTACCAGTTGCTGTGAGGCTATATTCTATTCATATAAATATGTAGGACCCATAAATACCTGTTGGGGCAACAGTTTTCCCCATCCAGTTTTGATATTTCCATCAACATTTGAAGATTAGAGTAAGTCCAAAGTGAAATTTAGGATTTGTCCATTCTAAATATTTTATTCTGAATCCAGGATTCAGAATAAAATTTTGTTTTTCTTTATTTAAAATAATATGAATTTTTTAATATTACTATAATTTCATTTGCTTCACTTTCATATTTTCCTTTATTTAATTCTATATATTCAATCATTTTTATCATTTGTTTAGTAACATAGCATTTGTAACCAAGATATATTTTTTGCTTTAAAGCTAAAGGCTGTACTGAATCTCTGTTAAACTCTCAGTTGTTAAAGCCAAATCTCTAAAACATTTCATTTTATAAATACTTAAATATCCCATTTCACAATTTCTATTAAATGCATAAATGAGGTTTTTGCAGTGTTGGCACCAAACACTGTCCATTGAAGTAAAAATATTCTTCCAATTTTCATTATTTTACTCCAAGGTCTTATGTTATTTGATTCTCTACAAAGTTTATTTGATAAATGAGAGTAAATAAAAGTTTATCAAGACAATATTTAAAGTGATATACATCATCCAGTGACAATTGAATACAGTGACTAACACAGTGCTAAATTAAAACATCTGGAAATTTTGCTAAAATTTTGCCTGGAACACTCAACTTTCTCCCTAACCTTCCTCTAACATCATCTGTACAAAATTCAATAAGATTTTTATGTCATTTTTCTCATTAAAACTGTTCTTCTCAGGTAATAAAATTAGGTTATTTTAGCTCTTGTTCTTTCTAGCTTTACAAGATCAACAAAAGTACTTTTATATATATATATATTTTTTTTTTTTTTTTTTTTTCGGTGCGCGGGCCTCTCACTGTTGTGGCCTCTCCCGTTGCAGAGCACAGGCTCTGGACGCGCAGGCTCAGCGGCCATGGCTTACGGGCCCAGCAGCTCCGCGGCATGCGGGATCCTCCCGGACCGGGGCACGAACCCATGTCCCCTGCATCAGCAGGCGGACTCTCAACCACTGCGCCACCAGGGAAGCCCTAAACTATATTTTAAATAATAAACTTCAGATTTTAAATAAATTATTAAAACATTTTTATGTGAAACAGTTGAAGCTTCATTAATAATTTAAAATTTTGAAATTCCATTGTCTCAATATATGTTTTCTGAGCATATATTGTTAATTTATATACATACATTATTCACTTAAGTATGGATTCAACATAAAGCTCTCCTATTATGAATTTCCTGGGGAAAAATTGTTTCAAAGATTAAATCCCACTGAAAGTTATAGTCTAAAGACATAAATTTAGAAATCAAATTGTTCTATTAGTGAGGTAAATTTCCAAAGAAATGAAAGTACAAAACCTGTAAGTTAAAATCTAAGGGAATTAAAACTTAAAATCAAATGTACTTGTTCCTATGAATTAAAATTCAAATAAATTAAAACTCAGGGTCAAAAAGTTAATAGGATACAGAATATTCTAACAGTTCTAGACCAAAAAATTTAGAAAATAAGGCAATCCCCAGGCTTGATGCAGTCTACCAAACCCAGGCTCTAGTGTTATCAAAGACCATAGCAGACACTCAAGCACTCATGAGGAAGAAAAGGAGATACAGAGAACTTCTTGTATGTTTCAACCTCACCAGGTGAGAATCAATCCAATGTCAGCCACTCACACACAGTCTGTGCCTAGGGTCCTTAAACTTAGTTGCAAGAAATTTCCCATTTAGAGATTAATTTTGGCAGTATGATTATACCACAACTGGCAGGAAATTAACCTATGCATATGATTTTCTCTCTCAGAGAGTGACATTTTTGACATCACTGCCTTTTGCAAGTTCAGAAATTTCTTATGGTGGTAGCCCCAGTTATCAGGTCTTAAACTGAGACCTTTCTGCATGTTTAATACTGCTTAATTTCCTTTTACTCATTGATCCTGGTGTTTTTGGTCCTCCAATGCTGAATTGAATATAACATAAATTGTATCTACCCACAAAGACTCTATAGCCAATATTTTCAGTCCTGCTACAGAAACTTTTGACAATGCCTCTTGCTGTGGAATTGCTTAAGTCAAAGAAACTTGCCTTCTGGGAAGATTTCTCCTTTATCCTCCACATTTGTTTCAGCAGAAAAGTCATCCTCAACCTATTCAAATATTGAAGCTTCTCTTGAGTTTATAGTATGTACCTCTTGGGTCTAGGGTAGGGTAAACTAATATCTCTGCTATGTGCTCCCAAGACATGGAAATTTCTCACAATTTTAATGTGCTGAACATGAATAACATTTCTCTTGTTATTATATCTTTTTCTACCTCAATTGTCTCTCAGTTCTTTTCAGGAAGTTGAATCTGCTTTTTAAATAGATCCTTTTCTTCTCTAACCAATATAAAATTAGTACCATTTACAAAATCTCAAGAGCTTGGTTTTTTTCGCTATTACTCTGCTCTCTGGACAGACATTTATTTATCTAACCATTTTTCATAAATTTGGTTCAGTGAGGATCTTTCATAATAAGAAATAGGAAATGAGTGAGCTCTGGTCCTGCCAAAGCAACTATTTTTCAGATAAGTCTTGGCCACCTCCGTGTCTGTGAATTGGATATTCTCACCCAGGAGGAATTCTCCCAACAGACCAACATCTGTCCAAAGCCTGACGTTGGTCTATTATTTTCCAGCTTGGCTTCCCTTGAATAATTTTGTTGCACCTTCTCTTGGAATCTCAATTACCTAAATTTCTTAATCTGGTTCCCCCAGGACACAGGCAATAGTTGTTGCTTCCCCACACAGAGTAAGAGTTTCATTTCACTTTGATCCTCTGTAATCCTTTGAATATTTTATGATGGTCCTCTGGTCTTCCTTTTGCAGACCAGTGCAATTTATTTTAACCATTTCGAACCGCTGTCACAATCTTTAAGGGGTAATTTCCAGAAAATTCTTACTGTAGATGCTAATTGTGATTTTAACAGGGTTTCCTTCTGTACTGCATTTTCCTAGATTTCTATCCCTTCTGGGGAAGTGTATTCCAGGAAGCTTTCTGAGAACTTGTCTCTCTTTCTTGGCTAGATTCTGTCATAACCCAGCACAGTTTTCAGTTAATTAGTCAAATATGAGCCCCAATCACATTTTTTTGTTTGTTTGTTTTGGGTTTTTTTGTTTCTTGCGGTAAGCGGGCCTCGGGCCTCTCACTGCTGTGGCCTAAGCGGGCCTCGGGCCTCTCACTGCTGTGGCCTACTCCCGTTGCGGAGCCTGTGCTCCGGATGCGCAGGCTCAGCGGCCATGGCTCATGGGCCCAGCCGCTCCGCGGCACGTGGGATCTTCCCAGTCCGGGGCACGAACCCGTGTCCCCTGCATCGGCAGGCGGACTCTCAACCACTGCTCCACCAGGGAAGCCCCCCAATCACATTTTCAGAACGGTTAGAAGCATACTTATCTCCCCTGTGCTTTTATCTCTTTCTGACTTAGCCTTCATCATTTTTCCATTCCTATCTCTCTGCTTTAAAATTTCAACTTCCTCCTAAGGAAAGAGTAATTCTCCCTCTAGCTTAATTCTTGGTTCTTATCTTGCTGATCCCTTTCTGATAATAAGACTGAAGGATGTTTTTTAAACTACTCTGGTTTCTCCTTGATTTCCTGAACAAAACGAGTTCCTAGAACCAGAATATTCCAGGCACAAGACTCTCAGTTACTTTAGTCATTTTAGAAGCCTGGAACTCTGTATGGATACCAAGTACCCCTGTATGTGTGAGTTAACACTTTGTATCTCCAAAATCTAAAGACGAAGTCAGAAAACATATCTTCAAGTCCAAAGCCAACCTGGTACCACATAATTGAAGAAACATTTAAGGGTCTGTAAACAAATGGCTTGAAGGCAAGGAGTTAGCCCATCAACCTGGGGCAAAAATCAGGTTTTATAGGTTCGAAGCTTTATATAATTTTGAGGCCCCCTTTTAAGAAAAGAACACAAAAGTTTGGGCAAAATTAGATAAGAAAAATATATAGCCACTGAGAATGAGAAAAAAATCACAGTGTATAAACTTTTAAAATCTGAATAATGTCACCAAATCTAGAAAAATAGTATATTTTATTAATTGCTTAAAGCATCTTTAATAATTTTCTCTGACATTTTTAGTGGCATGCTTTTTGATCGCCTCTTCTTACGATAACGATACATTCACAGAATTTTCTATAGAGAGTATAGAAAGATAATTCAGCCTATTCTTAGGTTGATTGAATTTTTTTTATTCTTTATAGAACCCATCAAATACTTTACTTCACACACAGGTATATTTAGTATTCATCATACTGCTATGGAGTTGTGGTCTACAGAGAGGAGTTCTGTTTTATTATTTTCTACCTGAATGCCATCAATATAAGGAAAACAATGATTACTAGGTATATTTATGAAATGTATTTCTGATGTTTGGGAACTTCCATTTTGACCAGGGATTAATGAGAAAGGAATAACTGTATCTAATTTTCTATGTTTATAGGTGGAAGAATAGTTCACATGTCAAGCCTTGTTTTTCTTCCTCTGCTCACATGTTTCTGTTCTGTCGTGATATGAACTTTGGGCCTGCACCTTTGTATATGTTTGCTTAGTGAGTCAGAACAGTGAGCACTGAAGAACTCCCAGAAGTTATTCCTACCCAGGGATTACAAGCAATAACTTCTTTGAAAGTGACTATGAACCACATAAATATATCTCACTAAATCCAATTCCAGTGTATCTCCAAATCAGTTACCCTAAGCAAGACTCCAGAGCAGCCTGCAACAATTTGTCAAAAGAAGCAGTCTCTAAGCAACTGCAGTGAAAATGTCTTAATTCTCAGATTCCATAAAAACAGTCATGTGAGCATATTGGAAGGGGCCCATGCAACTGAAGGGCCCTGAAACAAAAACTTAATTAGCTTCAGAATGAATCTGCCCCTCTCCTCTGCAGTTTCTTCCCGGGGTCCTAATTGGCAGTTGAAAGCACAGGAAAATGGCACAGAATCCAGGGCAGCATAGCTTTTCTCCCTTACCCAGGTCTAGCCCAAATGACTTGAAGCTAGAAGAAATAGAACTCTTGTAACTCACAGAAAACGTAGCTGCTGTTTAAAACCCTGGCTTACCTAATTTATCTAATAATGTAAATAGAAAATATTTCTTTGGCCTCTGTTATTCAAAAGTTATTCATCAAAACTCTGCCCAGGCCACACCATCTTAGGGAAGTCGATACCTGCATATTTCAAGGTTAAACCAAAGCAGCCTGAGACTTGAGTGTGCTCTCCTAAGGCTGATTTGGCTGATATTAAAACTGCCTTTGCTGGTGGATAAGGCAAACAAGGCTCAGTGACAAGCCAAGGTGGGAGGAAAATCCTCACCCAAATTCTCGTGCTCAGTATTATTTTGATCCTCAAATTCCACTAAATTCTGTTTCTCAAGCTCCCTGGTTATCAAAGACGCTGGGGCAAAGGAAAGGCATAAAGAGGTCTCCACTTTCTAGCTTCTCTTAGCCTAGGTTGCTCCCTGACAGAAGAGTCTGACATGTGGGTTTGCAGGCAGATACTTCATTCCTGAGAAGTGATTCTAGAGAATGGTAGTGAAGGCTGAAGACTGAGCCCCTGACATGAAGGAAAGTCCATACAACAGTGCTTTTTTTTTTTTTCCTATATGATACTATTTATATGTGGAATTCAAAATCTAATACAAATGAATGTATATACAAAACAGAAATAGACTAATCTTAAATTGTTGGATATCTAGGTTGTTTCTAATTTTTCACAATTATGAAAATTCTTGTAGAATAATCTTTGTGCATCCTCCTCAGAATAAAGTCCTAGAAGCAGAATTGTTGAAGAGTGCATGCAATTTTAAGTTCTTTAATATGTATTGCTGTAACAGGGCATTCTTGAAAAGTTCATGACTGGGAGCAAATGGGTCTTGATCTCATTTGGAACATATGAAGATCCATGTAATATACACCTTAGAACCGTGCCCCAGAGAGAAGGAAGTGTTATCTACCAGCTCCTGTTCCCCCATTGGTCAAAGAGCATTAACTTCCTTGCACATCATGTTGTGTATGCATGAGGGCAGGGCGTACGTAATTGACATGCAAGCTTGAGTGCTAGGAGAGTTTTCTTAGGCATCCAAAGCTGTAGAGTTTGAGAAGCCCTGGGGCAGAGAGTGAGAAAGGAGTACAGCTGAGGTGAATTGCTGTCAGGGTACACTTACACAGAGCTGGTTACTGCAGCATGGCTGGCATAAAAGGAGGGCCAAAAGGATACGAGGCTGACCACAAGAGGTATTAGACCCACTGCTAAAGCTCTGAACCAAGAAGGAGTTTAGACAAACTGGCTGATGGGGGAAAACACCACCTTTTTTTTTTTTTTTTTTTTGCGGTACGCGGGCCTCTCACTGTTGTGGCCTCTCCCATTGCGGAGCACAGGCTCCGGACGCACAGGCTCAGCGGCCATGGCTCACGGGCCTAGCTGCTTCACGGCATGTGGGATCTTCCGGGACCGGGGCATGAACCCGTGTCCCCTGCATCGGCAGGCGGACTCTCAACCACTGCGCCGCCAGGGAAGCCCAACACCACCTTATTAATATTAAAGGTGATACTGAAAAATATGGCTTAGGTGCATGGCCACAATGTACCTCCTTATATTGAACCTCAGACTTAGACACTCACAGGTGACACTTGGCCACCACTGAACTTCCCACTGGGGTCTGCCCCTACAAGACGCAGCACGAAGGAACAGAGGAGAGTGTATGCTTCCTGCAGGCAGCTGTCTCTCAAAAGGAAGAGCGAGATGTAGGAGTTGACTGAGCTGCGCATGCTCGACCCTTTGTCCAAAGGCTCATGCAGTAGAGGGAGTTGTGGGGTTGAAAGAGAGAGAACGTTTCTGCCAGTGACATTTTCTTCAGGAGTAGGGAAGAAGCATTCCTTTCTAGCAGGGTATTATCCTTGTTTAAGATTGTTCTCCACCAAAAGGAGAGCCAGGTTCACATAGGGTTTAGGAGAGAAGAACCATGGAGGCACTACCTCTGCCCCCGACCAAGGAAAGCAGTCACCTGCGTGGCTCAGTTTAGCTCAGGCCTGGAGCGCTGCACTGTGCTCTAGGGCCAAAGCCTCAGAGTGATAAGGGCATGCACACAGCATGGGCTTGTCTTCTTGGTGACCTCTAGGAAAGGGTGACTTGTGGAAGGATAAGACGGGGTATTCGGGGTCTCAGGTCCTTCCCTTCTCTTTCTCTGTCACCAACTCTAAAATAAATTACAGCCATCTGACAGTCAATAAGTGGTCAGAATTTCCGGATTAAGGGGGTAAACTCAGAATTATCCTTTAGAAAGAAAGGAGGAAAGTCACAAATATTTCTTGGCCTAATATGTATCAAGAATAATATTAAGTGTTTCACAAATTGTCTCCTTTAATCCTTACAATAAAACTGTGTATTATCAACTTAATTTTACAAATGGGGAAACTTATACCAGGAGATACTGGAAAACTTAACAAGTGATAAAACATTGAGCTGAAATTAATATTGTTTGACTCCAAAACCTATATTTCCTAAACTTTATTATATCTAATATAGGAACATTAAAGAGTATTAGTATGACCTTTTCCCTATTAAAAAAAAATCCCAATTGGATTCATTATAAAGGAAAGTATCTTTTCCTTTCTCTCTCCTCAAGTTGCAATATCAAATAAACTTTTGACAAAGCTGGAACTCCCATTGCATGGGGTTGTTTCCATATGCAAGAGTCTGGGCTTAACATGCTATGTAATTATTTTCAGGTTCTAAAAATAAAAATCTTGTGCCAGTAAAGCACATAGGGGGAAGTTTTCAGTCTTTAGCATGAGCAAAGAGCCTGAGCACTTAAATGACATCTCCAAAATTCTTAACATTTCCAGACAACTGAAATGCTAGTTCATACAGCTCATTTCTAGTTGTCAAAATTTCACATTGCCATTAACGAGAGGAAATGAATGCAAGATTCTTTTCTGAAAATGCTTCATGTGTTAAGAATCACTCAAGAATTCATGACATAGTACGCCCTTGTACTTTTCCGGCCATAGAAAGAAAATAAATTGAATTGTAGTGGTAACTATAGCTATCTCTAGCTACATGATAAGCCTGTCTGCCCTTCTACAAGAAATTTTCACTTTGCAAGAAGTTTTCCAATTTATTTTACTGAACTGTTGAAGCAAAAGCAAGCATATCTGAGCTTTTTATAAAAGTTTAAGCAAATTTATTTTTTTAAAAAGAAGAAAGGAATATTGCTATGAACCTATATTCTCAGAAAGAACCCAAGAACACAAAATAACACAGCAAAGGCCAAGGAAAACAAAACAAAACAAAACAAAAAGCCTGGGAAAAAGTTTTTTAAAAAAAGTCAGGCACAAGTCCAAAAGCATGATGGAAAGGCAAATTTATCCCATTGAAGAAATGAGAAAAGCAATAGTTAATCCTCAATTTCCTTTTCCTGACCTGGAGATAAGGAATCACACAAGTATCAAAAAGGCAAATGATAAAAGACTACGATTCATCCCCAGCATCCCCCTCCCTTTCAGTCCTTCCCTGATCTCCCTAAGCAGAACCCACACCCCAGCTTCCTCCTACCCAAGACATGCATACCTCCACAATTGCCAAGAACAAGGTCCTGGGCACTCTTACGTTTGGTGGTCCCACCCCACATTATAGCAAACATTAAAACACATCCAGGGACTTCCCTGGTAGTCCAGTGGTAAAGAATCCACCTTCCAATGCAGGGGACATGGGTTCGATTCCTGGGCGGGGAACTAAGATCCCACATGCCGCAGGGCAACTAAGCCCGTGCACCACAACTACTGAGCTCGTGCACCTCAACGAGAGAGCCCACGTACCGCAAACTACAGAGCCCACATGCCCTGGAGCCCATGCGCCACAAATAGAGAGAGAAAACCCACACACCTCATCTAGAGAGAAGCCCGCGTGCCACAAGGAAGAGCCCACACTGCAACAAAAGATTCTGCATGCCTCAACGAAGACCCCATGTGCTGCAACTAAGACCTGACGCAGCCAAAAAAGAAAATAAATAAATGTTAAAAAAAAAAACACACATCCACATCCTGCAAAGTTGACATGATTTAATAATAGTTACCTTTTTGGAGCACTTACTTGCTGACAGGCACAGTCAGAACACTTTATGCCTGTTCCATTGTCAAACCACCCTATATGTAAGTGTTATAATTACCCATGTTCCACCAGTAAGGAAAAAATGACTAAATAACTTGCCCAGGATCACATAACTAGGA
Organism: Globicephala melas; assembly: GCF_963455315.2. Taxonomy (NCBI): domain Eukaryota; kingdom Metazoa; phylum Chordata; class Mammalia; order Artiodactyla; family Delphinidae; genus Globicephala; species Globicephala melas. The sequence goes on along the minus strand of NC_083323.1, from coordinate 36,217,454 downwards.
AATTAGAGAACCAGGATTTAAGCCTAGGGCAGTATTATTCAAAACATCATAAACTATCACTAAACTATCATGACATAGTGGTATGTTCTATAGGTATTTAAATAAATATGTATTTTAGTTTTGCAGCTGTCTTTTCATAATTTGGAGCCAGTGCATTTTTTTTTCAAGCATCGTAATGTTTCACAGTCCCTTTAAAAAAGCCTATGGTCCCTTTGTTCTGTTCCTATAGTGACTATTAAGTAAAACAACAATACTTCCCTTATCACATCATGTTTTTCTTCCTCACCTGTCTCCCTTTCTAGAATGTCAGAAGTTAAATAGTACAGTGTCTTACACAGAGAGGCATTCAGTATGTGTTTAACAGTCAAACTGAAGAGTGGCGATAGAAGGGAGAAGAACTTAAAACTGAGTCATTTGCTAAGGACAATTTGCTTAAAATTAACTCAGGGTTGGTATTTGGAGGCGGGAAGTGCTCTAGGGAAATGGCCAATTAGCTAATCATGCAGTAATAGGGAAGGGGGTTATTGAGGCAATGGCTTGGATATCATGTTCCCAAATCAAGCTTATAAATTCAAAAGGAAGGTTATATTGAATATTTTCCTAGAGAACTTCAAAAAAGGGAATACATAATCCCTCAGAAGTTGGCCAACAGGCAGATGATTATAATTAACATCTCTCAAGGGGTCTTATATCTCTAATATTTTGTTGTCACATGCTTTGAAATTTATATTATTTGTATAATACCAATATTTAACCCCATAATTGTATTATATCAATTATAAGTGTTTCATTGAGCCCACAAATGTTATATATTATTTATAGCAGGTCATTGTCTTTTCACTTATTTGAAGCCATATCCTATATCTTTCAAACTCAAAGGATATTGTTAGAAATAATTCAGTTACCTTGTTAAGGTAATCATAGAGACTCAATAGTTAAAACAATTTAAGTCGTATTTATTCAGCTTCAACTATATGCTTATCATTGGTTCAGAAGTGGGGAAATACACCTCTTACTATTTTGATGAATGAAAATATATATGCATACCACTCAGTAAAATAACAATGTTAAAACATACCATCACTGTTTATATGAATGCTATAGAAACTAAGGGTCATAGAGGAAAGAGTATCAAATTAGTTGGACTGAAATTATTAAGGATGATTTTCCTGGGGAGAGCAACATTGCAGAGTTTTTTTTTTTTTTTTTTGATTATTCATATATATTCTTATCCTTTTTTTTAAACATCTTTATTGGAGTATAATTGCTTTACAATGGTGTGTTAGTTTCTGCTTTATAACAAAGTGAATCAGCTATACATATACATATATGCCCATATCTCTTCTCTCTTGCATCTCCCTTCCTCCTGCCCTCCCTATCCCACCCCTCTAGATGGTCAAAAAGCACCGAGCTGATCTCCCTGTGCTATGCATCGCAGAGTTTATAAGCATATGAATTTTAAAGCCCAAAAGACCTGGGTTCACATCAATTCCCACTACCTATTTTCTTTGTGACTTTGGTCAAAGTTATTTAATATCTCATGTCTCAGTTTCCTCACCCATGAAACAGAAATAATCATCACTCATTGAGATATGATAAAGATTCAAATGCGACAATTACTGCAAAGCACTCAGAATAGAGTGGGGCTCATCCAAGGAACTTATTAATGATGTTGAGGTAATTAATGATTAATGATGTTGAAGTAGTAGTTGCTGTCATAGTCCCAGTCTTAGCGGCAGTAGTAATAATAGCAGTAGCACTGGTAGTAGCAGGAGCAGTATTATTGATAGTAGTAGTAGTAATGGGAGTCATAAGAATAATCCGTTGAGCTGAGTTGTGAACATCAGCAAAGAGTAGAGGAGAGAACACTCTAATGGTGACAACAGGATGGACATAGATTAGGAAATAATTATGAGTGTTTTTTATTTTTATCAAAATATAGTTGATTTACAATGTTATGTTAATTTCAGGTGTATAGCAAAGTGATTCAGTTAAACATATATATAACTGGGTGTGTATATACATGTATGTATATATATTCCTTTTTAGATTCTTTTCCATTACAGGTTATTACAAGATACTGAGTCTGGTTCTCTGTGCTATACAGTAGGTCCTTGTTGGTTATCTATTTTGTATACAGTAGTGTGTATATTTTAATCCCAAACTCCTAATTTACCACCCCCCTTTCCCGTTAGGTAACCATAAATTTGTTTTTTTATGTCTGGATTGTTTATTTTTAGATCAGTGAGTTCACCTGAAGTGTAAAAAATGATTACAAAATAATGGGAAATAAAACTGAATAAGTAAATTAACAGTTGATTGCAAATTACTAAGACCAGTAATTTTCTTTTGTTTGGAGGTGAGAGTGGGTGGGTAATCGTGAAATAATTCCTCTAATAACCTTCAGTTGTCATTGTGATGCCTCTACCTGGCTGAATGGGATGGAGAGTAAGCTATTATCTTGAATGGAAGGAAAGGAATATTTGAGCGCAGTTTTGTTATCTCTCACTTAGTAGTCAAAGGAATAAGAAGTAACCTCGAGTAATTTAGGCTGAGGATGCAGGGACATTCTCAACCATTTGGAAGCGTGCTGGTAGATATTTCCTATTATTCGTGTGATATCTTCAAATCTCTTTTGGATCATAAAGATTCCTGAGGGGGAAAATAATGTAAGAAAGCAGGACTTGCAGGGAGCTGGAAGTTTCTAGCCCAGTTAACAAATAACTTTATGCAAAATAACTTTCACACTAACAAGCAGCTTCAAAAGCAGCTGGCAGTGGTTGCCATGCTACCAAAAGTGAGCTCTATGCCTGTCTTCAGTTATTTCTGCTTTGGAGGGTATTTTGTGCCATTTGTGCCTCAAGGAAAACCAGGCAGTCAAGGCTGGACTGGGTTGTTTGGTTCTCTGGGAAAAGAAGAAAAACACAGATCACTGCCCAGGGGAACAGGGCTCATTAGGAGACAAAGGTGACAGGTGTTTGCTCTCTGAAAAGACTAGTAGCTATAGAAAAACTCAGCTGTGGTGGATTTCCAGTATATGAAAGCTGTTAGCAGAGGGCAGATAGAACAGACTGAGAAGGGAGGGTGCAAATACTGTGACCAAACATCCTCATTTGCTTGGGACTAAAGGGTTTCCAAGGAGTTCAGACTTTTGATTTTAACGCTAGGACAGTCCCGGGCAAACTGGAATGGTTGGTCACCTAAGTACAAGCCGAGCCTTATTTTCTGGGCAGGTAAAATCTTATTCGATGGGCAGCAAAACCATATGCTGAATGTAGATGTACTAGCAGAACCCAGAGATGATGCATCAAACTAACACTTAAACCATGAGCCATCAGTGGGTAAAATCATAAAGAGTCCACCAGTTGCTTCCTACATAAGAATAAAGAGATGTGTAACATTTATTGATCAGTAATGATGAATCTGAGATAATATTCAAGAACATAATAAATTGTTACTTCTTGATCTTGAACAAAATTGCCCTCAATCACAAACTACCAAGTTACTGAGAGTGAGTCCGTTTTCCTTTTTTGCTGGGGAGGCTTAACATCATAGTGACTGTGCTCATGGGACTTAATATAAGACAGATCTGGCTTCAAATTATGGCTTTATTGCTTTTACACTGTGTGATCCAAGGTAAATTTCTTCACGTCTCTGTGAATTAATTTCCTTTTCTGTACAATTATAATACCTATTCCAAAGTGTTGTAGAAATTGAAATTAAATTAGAACAGTAAATGGAAAATGAGTAGTCAACAAATATTGAAGCCTCTCTTGTTTAGTCTACTTTTCTCTTGGCTCTTCTTTAAGTCGGGTTTCAATCACAGATAATAGAATCCCTTAACCTACTATAAACAGAAAGGGGTTTATTTCAGGGAATTCGGTGCTTACAATATCTTTAGATGTACTGAGGAACAGGTTCCAGGCTGAGCACACAGAGCAGATCCCCGATCTGCAGAATTGTTCTTCTTCTGCTATAATCAGGAAAGCTACCTTCACTTCTGTAGGACAGCTAAAGTAGCACGTTACCTGCTAAACTGGGAAGTTGTCCCTACAGCTGTTGGGTCCAGAGCCAGCCACTTCTGCCATGATCTATGCCAGCAAACTGGCTATCTCACACCCTGATTCTCTTCCCAGAGAATTCAATTCTGATTCAGTGTTTAATGAGAACATTTCGTTGGTGAAACTGAAGTCATGTGAAGAGCCCTAGCTACAACGTTGTCTAAGAAGTGTGTGTTTGTTCAGGCTCTTAGGCGTTGGAAATTGCTTCAGTTGAGCTAATCCATAGCTTCCACCACTGCTCTTATAAAATGGTTAGTTTTATGTGTCAACCCGACTGGGCTAAGGGATGCCCAGAAAGCTGGTAAAGCTTTATTTCTGGGTGTGTCTGTGAGGGTGTTTCTGGAGGAGATTAGCATTTGAATCAGTAGACTGAAGTAAAGAAGAGCCACCCTCACCCATATGAATGGGCGCCATTCAGTCTGTTGAGGGCCTGAGCAGAACAAAAAGGCAGAGGAAGGGCAAATTTGCTCTATTTGCTTGAGGTGGGAAGTTCATCTTCCCCTGTCTGTGGAAATTGGTTCTCCTGATTCTCAAGGCCTTCGTACTCAGACAGGGATGTACATCACTAGTTTCCCCAGTTCTCAGGTCTTAGGACTCAGACTGAATTACATCATTGATCTTTCTGGTTCTTCAGCTTGGAAATGGCAGATTGTAGGACTTCTCAGCCTCCATAGTCACATGGCCCAATTCCAAATAATAAATCTCCTATCTATCTATCTACCTATCTATTTATCTATATCCTACTGGTTCTGTTTCTTTGGCGAACCCTAATACAACTTCTGTTTTCCACCGTTAATTACACAAATGAGCAAAAACACTTATAACCTTGCATTGGAATTTGAGTAGAACCTTTCCAAGATAAAGCAGTCCTTGGGTTCTTTGGTTTAAATAGGAGAGATTCTTACTCTAAAAACATGTTAAGATAAATTTTTTGCACTGTGCTAGTGTGTGCTCATATCTTTCTGTGATACGGGTTTAGTGACTTCACTGGTACTCTTTCTCCCTTGATATTTGGCTGAGCTTTGAGTATGTCAAATCCAAAATTAAGATCAGGGTAGAACTCAACAGCCTTCTGGGAAGCAATCATATGTTCCCAGTAACCATGGTCTTTGTCAATGATAAACAAGAACTCAAGAAAAGAGAATGTAAATCATGTCACCAAAAAACATTTATCTGGCTTCTGTTGACATGAGCATCTTGGCCACTTTTACTGACTAAAGTGGCCTTATCTACAACATGCATTCATGCTGCTCCCCTCTGCAGAAATTATCATCCAGAAGGATTTCAAAGTAAAGAGAAATTTATGTTTGAAAGTTGTAGCATCAGAACTTTATGGGGTTATTTCTAGAGGTAGGAGGTCCTTAGAGATATATTGCCAACAGCAGAAACCTCATACAGAAGTCAGAGAACTCAATGATTAGCACTGTTTTTTATTTGTAGATTAGAGGAGTGTGATGTGAAGTGAAGAAGTCCGTAGGGGTGCAGCTCCAAATCTGCAAAGCAGGGGCTGAGTTGGGGGATAATTGGAAGCAATAAATGTCTTTGGGGGTCCAACCAAGAATGACCACATTTCTAATTGAACCATGAGCCTGGAAGGTACTGTTGGTGTATGTTAGCCATTTTCCTACCTCCCAGCCTTCATTATCTTCCTTTCCTTCCAGCATCCTCCTTCATCAGCTTCCTCTTCCTCCAGAAACTTGACTAATCAGGTGCAAAACTATATGGTCGATCAGTGTCTATTTCTTAATAATTATCTGTTGTTGAGTTGAAAGTCCACATTGGCCAAAGAACTTTGCAGCTCTTCAACAAAGTAATTGCCTTGCTAAAGGAGAAGATGTGAAAAAAAGAACAGAGAAATTTACTTTTTCTGAGTAAGTTAAGATCATCATGGAGAAATGTAAGAAAGGAAAACAAATGGAAAAAATATATATATATATATATTTGAGTGACAGTTTCATTCTGAGCAGAGGCATACATTTGACATCCTAAATCACAGTTGGATATGACAATGAGTAGGATTAATTAAGCATCACCAGCCAAGAAAACAATAGGAGCACAAAAAAAATTTTAAGGTTATGCATATCTTCCAGTTAACAAACTTCTCTCTAGTGTGTTATCTATTTAAAGATGTACCCGAGTCTTTTCTTTGAATTCAAAAGAGTCAGCGTTTAGAAATAATGATTCTACAATGCAATGGCTCTTGAGTGCATGTAAATGATGTGTGGTTGCTCCAAAGAACCCTCATACCAGGTGCAAATGACAGACACAACAGGCATGATGACAGAGAGTTTTTGTAAATAGCAACAGGAGGGTTACTTTACTAAGGGTTTCAGCATCCACAGCTGTTTCCCTTCAGCTGATGTGACTGAACTACTTTGTTAACAGACCTTATAATACTCTCTCTGATTATGTTACTCTCTTTCTCTGTTGCATTTTTGAGTATCAGGTTGATACAACACTGAAAAGGGACATTAAAAGATTCTGATGAAACCTAGAAAGATTTCAAACTCAGTGGTGTTTGCTAGGTGCTATGCTTTTCTCTGTTGTCTGTTTTAACTTAAATGAAACATGAAAGTTTCAGAACATGAAAGTCCTTCAAGTGTTATTTTTTACTGTGGAGTGAATGAAATTTTATTTGAGACCTGCGAAGTATACGGTTCAATTGAATTTGGCAATGACACAGTCTTTGTTCAGGGATTTGAGTCAAATCACTTTCATCAGATCGATTGTATTCATGACTGAGATTACTTGAGTTTGCTTTTGTTTCAGTATTTGATACGACGCGTGCTGACATGTTCTCTAGCAGGGTTATTGTTGGCCATAGAAACCTGGGTCAGCGCTAACAATAGCAGACCCGTCTGGATGCGTGGTTGAGTGTGTTGATTCACCATCTGAACTGGTAGAGGCTCTTCACGTACCTAGGACAGCACTTATGTATTCAAAATGGTACAAAGTGAAGAGTCAACATCAACGTTTAAAAACAGCATTTATCATCAGCCAGTTAACAGAATAAAATGCCTAATATATCAGCGCTGACTAAAGCAGATTGCAGTATGACTTGCTGGATACTGATGATTCAGTGACATTTTCCCATGACCTGGTGATGAGTTATTTCTTCACTAGTTTTATTAAGGTTAATAAAACAAGGAGGATGGATCCCACTGAGATTAAGCCTTTGTGAAGGTGAACAAAAGACCACTAGCTTCTGAAATACTGTGAGCATATATATTATTCTTTCCTCAGTAAATTTATGTTTCAATTAATGAAAATACCCCAAAAATATTCTTCTTGAACTTAAGCTATTCTAAGATTCAATTCAGTAATCTGATCTTTAATGAAAATTAAAATTTGAACTCAGGAATTCTGAAATATTAAGAAAATATCTGTTCAGTGATGTCCAAGGGATGACTGATGTGTTGAAGACATGTGGGAATATCTATTTTCAATTGTATACTCTTAGTTGCTGGAAAAATGCTAATCAAAATTAAGTTTAAGTGGTTGCTAAGCATCACGTCAAGGTATACACTTAATATTTTTAAGGGTTATAAGGAAATTTTGGACTTCAAGCTTACTCTAAACCCAAAAGGGGGTAATCTCTGATAACAATTTAAGCTTTAGGAAACCATTGACATGCTATAGTCATTTCCTGATACTTTCTTTAGGTTGCCTATAAATTTCTTTGTGACCAGCAGGGTCCAAAGACACTGTAAGATGTTCTATCTGCTTCACAGACACAATCTTTCAAAAACAAGATTCATCATCTTCTTCTCTAAAAGCATCCATCCTCTGAGTTCCCTAGCCTGGTAAAAGTTCTCCAAGTCAGACACCTAGACAGTATCCCCGATTCCACCCTTAATTCCTCCCCCACCTACAATCCACCACCAACTCCTGTCAATTCTAACTCTTAGGTATCTTTTCAGTCTACCCACCTCTCTTAATACCAATGTCCCTACTCTAGGTCACCATTGTGTGCTCCTGGATTAGGGCCACAACCACTTAGTGGATCTCCTTGCTCTTAATATTTTGTCCTTTTGATTTTCCACACAGTAACCAAAGGGACTTTTATAAAACTCAAATCTGCCATGCTTCTCTTTAAATTCCTTCACCAGTTTCCCATGTGTCTTAAGATAGGGTCTACACTCATTGTAAAATAAAAGACGTCCAGTACAGCCTGCTACCTTGCCTATAAATGTGAATTTTGGCCTCCAGATTCTTGTCCATGCAATTCCATATGCACAGAAATAATCTCCTCCCTTAGCTTAACTTTCACTAGTCCTTCAGTGGAAGGTGTCAGCTGTATTATTTTTCCAGGAATCCATCCGTAACTCTTCCTCCATCCCCACATCAAGGTCACTGTCCTTCCATTGTGTATCCACAGCACTCTGTGCTTATTGCTCCCAAGACACTCTGTATGGTAATTACCTGTTTATCTGTCTGTCTTTGTCCATTTGATATAATCTCTCCAAAGAGAGAAACCTTATCTCCTCTATATAGCTCCAGGGCATAGACATATCTCATATCTTGCACATAATCGGTACTTAATCGACAATTGTGGAATGAACTAATGGTGTGAAAATTGAGTTGAAACAATTTGTGGTATATAATCATCTAAATAATCTTTTAAAATCACTGTAAATACATAGCAGAATGGAGTAATATAGATTCTTTGAACAAGGGACTTAGGAATACATGGTGTCCACCTCTAGAAGTTTACATTCTAAAGTAAAATATGACTGCTAGCCATTCCAAAAGTTTGTGCTTGATAACAAAGCCATCTATGAAAATGCAGTTAAACATATCTAACCAACAGTTCCATGAAACTTAGAAGGGAGCCAAGGAAAGCAATGAACAGTTATTAGAGCACAATATTATCAGAACAAACTGAGTTCATGTCTGGGGCTCTGTTACTTACCAGGCATGTGATATTTAGTTAATTAATCTCTTTTTTTTTTTTTTTTTTTTTTGTGGTACGCGGGCCTCTCACTGCTGTGGCCTCTTCCGTTGCGGAGCACAGGCTCCGGATGCGCAGGCTCAGCGGCCATGGCTCACGGGCCCAGCCGCTCCGCGGCATGTGGGATTTTCCCGGACTGGGGCACGAACCCGCGTCCCCTGCACCGGCAGACGGACTCTCAACCACTGCGCCACCAGGGAAGCCCAATTAATCTCTTTTTAAACAAGGATATGGTGATCCCTACCTCATGGATTATGGGCAGTATTAAATCAATATTATGTATGTAGTGTTGACAATGCCTATCTTCTAAATTGGGAACTTATATTTATGTCACAGCACTCTACTTTCTACCTCAAGCACCGAGCCCATAATAGGTATCCATTAAATCTTTGAGTAATATTAAGATGACAAAGTATTAACTTGCACAGAATCCTAAAATTGGTATAAAATGACAAGATGGGGAGGGAGTCACTTAATGTCAGATATCCACAGAAAAGTTTCCAAAGAAAGTTATAAACTTTCTTGCCATGAATGTCAATGAGAGTATTTGAAATTCTAATTTTAAAATGTTTTCCATTAATTTTTCAGCAAATTTTTTGATTCAAAAAGTTTGAAAATCATAGGAACTTTCCAATCCATGGACTGCTCTAATAATTCCAGAGTTGAAGGACAAGCATACACCTGAAAGGCTAGCCATATAGTACAGAAACCTTTATAGAAGAAATATACTCCTTTCTTAAAATGTATTCATTGAACCCTTTTTGTCCTTACATTTGGTCCCAGGCACTGCATTGATGTTAAGAACGCTAAAGTGAATACTAAACATTCTTGTTTGCAGGAACTAACAGTTACATGGCAGAGATGGACAGATATACTGAGAAACACTACCATGTGATAAGTTCAGTGATAAGAGTTATATACAGATGCAGCTGTGTGGCTGTAGGTAACTTGGGAGATACTGCCCTAAGGAAATGTGTCTAGAGTGGAGTCCCAGTGTTGTCCAATGTTGTGGAGGGGCATAAGGGAAAGATATTCTGGACATAAGGGGGGGTGAAAATAGTGTGGTGCGTGCGCATGTGCGTGTGTGTGTGTGTGTGCATGTGAGTGTGTGTGTGCGTGTGCGTGTGGGTGTGCGTGGGTGTGGGTGTGAATGTGCGTGTGGGTGTGCGTGTGGGTTGCGTGTGTGGGGGTGTGCATGTGGGTTGTGTGTGGGTGTGCGTGTGCATGTGAGTGTGGGTGTGCATGTGGGGGTGGGTGTGCGTGGGGGTGTGTGTGGGGGTGTGTGTGGGTGTGTGTGTACTACAAGGTATACAATGCTGATGGAGTGGCCAGAGATGAGACCGGAGAGAAGACAGGGGCCAAATCCTGGAGCCCCTCAAACGATATGTGAAACCTTGGACTTTGTTCTGAAGGCAATAGGGAACAGTGATATGTTTTATGCAGAGGAGTGTTGCCAAGGACATCTGTGCATTTTAGATAGAGCATGTATTCTGTAAACCAAATGTAGAAGACATTAGAAGCTTCCTCCTCTCTGCTCCAATAGGAATTTATACATAACTCTTATCAAAATATTTTGTAAATCTATTTGCTTTTATTATTTTCCCTAGACCTGTGGTTCTCAAACCTGAGTATAGATCAGGATTACCTGGAGGTGTTGTTAAAACACAGATTATTAGGTAAAGTTGGGAGCCTGATTTTCCATTTCTAATGAGTTCCAGACTGATGTTAATGATTCTTACCCTTGGCCGTATTATGAATATCCCAGTTTTAAACTATGATTTTGGCTTACTTATTATTTATCTTTGTTTCCCAAACATCTAGTCAAATGTCTGTTACTGAACAGGTACTCATTAACTATTTTCAAATAAACGAGTGAAGGAATGAAAAAATTCCAAGTACAGGGTAAATAAATACATTAAGTAGAATAATTTTGTTTTCCTCTTCTTCAGAAATTACCATAAAGGATAGAGGTGCATATGTTAGTATAAACTGTGGGAGAAAAAACAAAGAATAACAATAATAATGGTAAAGAAGAGAGCTAAGTTAGGAATCTGAAGATCTCCATTTGCTTCCAGTGCCTACGTGAATAGAGTAGCTTTGAGCAAAACACTTTACTTTCCACAGTACTATATCCGTGCCTTAGTTGGATTAAGTGGACATTAGCAATACTTCTTTGAATAGGCCCTTTGAAAAAAATCTCAGAATTTATTCATATAAAGCCTATTGAATTTAACTTTCCTATAATGAATAGTGCAAATTGAATAAAAGTTCCAAATGTACTACAGCAAGCGTTCTCTTACATCATGTCCATAAATTCTTTTCTACTTGATAAATTATCTTAAAAAGAAACTATATTCATTGTAGCACTGTGCTGTGCTTCATAGGTGAATGCTTCAGTTACAGACTATACTTCATATGGGTGGATTCTGTTTTGATTCAGAGGGTGAAGGACCCACTCTTGGTGTTTCTTTTTCCAGGATGGGTCATGTTTATGTCAAGTAATCCTTTCTTTCTCACTTTATACACAGTGACTAAATTTTCAAGATGACAGGAATGCTTCACTACTGCTATATATAGCCGGAATTTTTTACTTGGTTAAGAATGAAATCTGCTTATCGCATAGTGTATTCCAACTAACTAGAATCAATAAGCAGAGATGCAGTGTAATCTCTCAGTTAAAATATTTTTGACAAAAATTCAAACATCCTCTTGGACATTGGTGTGAATTTACCCACAGTACTAGAGTTCAGATAATATCTCATTCCCTGAAATTTAATCTGGTTCAGGCTCTACCCACCCAGATAGTAGAAAGCCCAACTTAGTCTGTTTCTAGAAGATACTTCCTCTTCTCTTAAAATTATTAAAGAACAGGAGGATTTATAAAATCTAGAAGAGGAAAGACTTTGGGTATTAAGTCCATAATGGTCATGATTTGAGATTCTTTTCCAATCCACTGAAGAGCAGCTCAAACCCACCTCCTCCTGTAATGGCATCCATTCCCAGGGTGCCAAGCTCAACCACTGACCCTAACATCTATGGAGCTGTCCACAACTTCCCCCCACCTTGAAGTCCTTGCGCTTCAGATATTTCCACAACAGAGCTGACCTACCATCTCTGCCAGATCCTTCAAGTCTCAGGAAATACATTCTACCCTCTAGGATTATATTACTCCCTTTTTCCCAATTTGAATCACCAACCTCCACCTTGCCCTCTCTCTAATCACTCCAGGTTCATTCTCTGATAGAACTAACTCTGTAACAAAGGCTACCTTGTCACCTAGTTCATAGTTTTCCTTTCTTAAGGTGTAAAGCCTTAAGTCTCAAGACTTTCAGTTTCTCGTCTACAGTGAACCAACTTCAACTGGGATTAGTGCAGTGGTCTCCTAGTAGCTCTCCTTGCTGCCTCTCTCTTTAATCTACTGCTCCTTTTGTACTTGCTCTAGGTAATCTGGAAACATAGAACTGATCGTTTTAGAACAGTGGTCAGCAAAACGATGATCAAGTGCACAGGTCAAACCTGGCCTGCCTCTTTTTAGATTTTTTTTAAACCATCCTAAGCTAAGACTTTATTTTTACATGTTTCAGTGATTGAAAACACATTTAGTTAAAGAATAACATTGTCTGGGATGTAAAAATTATGTGGAATTCAAAATTCAGTGTCCATACACCCAGTTTTCTCGGCACATAGCCACGTTCATTCATTTGTGGATTGCCTGTGGCTGCTTCCACATGACAATGGCAGAGGTGACTAGTACACACCAGCTGGCATGCCAAACCTGATATATTTACTAACTGACCCTCTACACGAAAAGTTTGCCAACTCTTGTCTTGAAAACCTTCAGTGAACCACATCACTCAGTAAATAAAGTCCAAAGCCGTGGTCTTCCCCATGAAGTACCATAAACCTGTTTATTACTCAGCCCTCCCTCCTCCTTCCCTCTGCCTTTCACAGTCTCGACATCCAGCTTTCCAGTCACACAGTCCTTACCATTCCAAAAAATGACCTTGATTTTTCATTTCAACTCACTCTTGCAGTGTTTCTTTTTCCCCCCCATTTGCCTGACTTATTTCTATTTATCTTCAAGACTTAGCCTAAATATTGTATTTAATCGAGTTAGAAACGTCCTACTCTCTGATTTTACTCCCTCCTAATTCTATTAGATGACTCATCACATTGAAATACATACAGGTGGCAAACATTAGCTTTGTCGCCTAGGGTCCATTCCCTCGTCTCGTGACATTAAGATCCTGATTTAGGTTTTTCTAGCCTCTACCTCCTTGCCTCCTGTGTAATCCCCACCACCTGGCTAAGCCAGTGGGTGCATTCCATCCACTTAGCCATAACGACTGCTTCAAAGTACACCCAGGCCAAGCAAATCGGACCTAGTAAGGTTCGATTCCAGGACTTTTGTCCTCCTATGACGTTATTTGGTTTCTGTCAACCTCTCATCTGTAGGACAAAGTAAAGGCAAGCACAAGCCTGAAATCACTGGGGGCAGTGAAACATCTGGTGACATTGTTTGAGCTCCAGATGAAGCCATACCTGAAACCAGAGGGCCCCTTGAACATCTCGGTGACCTCAGTTAAGATCTCAGTAGGAACTCTTTGCTTGAACTAGTTTGGGACAGGCATTCCATCACTTGCAGCCAGAGGAGTGCTAACTGACACACTGTCTGCTTTTTCTCTAAGACTCACCTCTGTATCCCTGGCACATGCTTCTCTCCCTGACACATAGGATACACTCACTACATGTTTTTGAAATAAATTATTTTTACTTTCTTATGTTCCTGAGCTGCTTGGAAGTAGGATGGAAATGTCCAACCTCCTGAAGTTACGTGCCGTCACTGCCTTCACTTTACCGCTTATCTACTTCAGTGGTTTTATGTGGGCTCGAGAGCTGACCGGCTCCCGAGTGCTCTCTTAGCTTGAACTTGAACTGTGATTAGTTCAACCTTACTGACATAGGCACAGGTTCTAGACGCTTTCTCTTTCAAACATCATTCTTTCGTTTCTGGTCTCAATGTTATATTCTTATCAAAGCTGTAAGATGCCTAAAGTAAGAACATGGCCTTTAAAAGTGTGTGGTCCTAGGCTGGAATACTGGACTGTTACATAATACTCATGATACCTTAGATATTTCTGACTCCTCCTTGTAAAGTGAAGGGAACTGTATCTATCTTAGGTTGTAACAGTGAAGGGAAGATTGGCACAGGCCTAAGCACAGTCACTGGGACCTAGTTAGAACCCAATACATAGTTTTATTATTTTAATATAAAAAAACCTTGCTTTTTATGTTTTAGATGCAAAGCTTGTGGCATGCATTTAAATTTTTATAAAGAATTAGATTTTTTTTGCTTTGAGAAGTGGGTGTTTTTAATTAAGAATGATTTTGAAAAGGAAAGTCTGATCCCTTTCAGCTTCATTGTATTCACTCACTCTAGGTCATTTTGACATTGAGGCTGATTAATATGCTTACACATGTGAATTAATAGTTCAGGCTCTCGTGTGAGATTGTACACTTTCAGAGTCAAAATAGGTTTCCAAAAATCTAAGTAATATCATAAATCTAACTCCAAATTGTATAGATCTATGCATTGATGCCTTATGAAAATACCTAGAAAAGTTCATTGTACAATATACTTCTAATCACATTTATTCCTCTTTCTCTCCTCTCCTCTCCTAATTTCTTTTTTCTTCCTTTCTACAAAGGATCTGAGGAAGAAGAAAATATTGTAAAATTCTTTAGAAGTATAAAAAATTTCAAGTAGTATTACTTAAACTTAAGTAATACTCTGTAGGCCAGATTCCAGCAAAAACTGCCTCTCAAAAATACTTCCCTCTGGGCTTCCCTGGTGGCGCAGTGATTGAGAGTCCGCCTGCCGATGCAGGGGACACGGGTTTTTGCCCCGGTCCGGGAAGATCCCACATGCCGCGGAGAGGCTGGGCCCGTGAGCCATGGCCGCTGAGCCTGCGCGTCCGGAGCCTGTGCTCCGCAACGGGAGAGGTCACAACAGTGAGAGGCCCGCGTACCACAAAAAATAAAATAAAATAAAATAAAATAAATACTTCCCTGGTAGTAAAGTGACCACTACCACTGATCTGGAACCCCTATTCCACTGCTAAATTTATAGAAGGCCAAATCAGCAATTCCACCACACCTTTTCCTACCTGCCACCACGGCAGAGACAGAGTTGTGGATTTTCTTCTTAACAGACACATCCAGCTGGATGTAAATGATTAGCATATAAATAATTCCAAAGCAAATAAACGTTTTCCATAGAAATTTCATTTGAAAAGAGACCTCTTAAACATTTGCCTTCAAGGGTAATAAATCTTTGAACTTACCAAATCGCTTAGCCAGCATGCATTAAAGGCATTTTTGTTTTGTTTTCATATGTATTATTCTTGCAATGTCTAGGACTGGAAATGAAATATGGATTCCTGCCAAGGATTACAGGGAAGGGGATTGTGTGGGGGCATATATACATGTAACAAGACAAGGAGGTGTTTCAGGTGAGGATGACAGGGACCGGATAAAAGGCAGGAATACATTGTTTACCAGAAGGAGATATCTAACCCCTTTACAAGGCTTTCTTCTGAACCAGAAACTGGCAAAAAAGAGAAATAGAAAAAAAGAATACATAAAATTTAGGAGTTGAGTAATCAACAGTCACCCTTAAGTTCAGAAATGCCAAAGCTGTCCAAAGTCAAAGTTAAATGCTATGTTCCATGAAAATAGCTGTGAAGATGATTTAGGAAACTGAGCAAATTATAGAGTTTGTACCCCTCATTTATTCACACTACTATTTGTATTCCATTCCAAGGCCAAATTATATTCCTTCGCACATCAGTTCATTGATGTCTAGACTTTAAAATAGTGCTGGCTTCAAAGCTCCAAAGTTTAGCTTTTGATTCTCAAAGAGGTAAACTATCACAGACTGCCTTGAGTATCATGCATTCTTAAAATTCCCTCTGGTGTGTTTGATTATCCTTTAGTTCAGTGACTGAATATCCTTGTCCTACCTGAGATGTAAATGAAGTCGATATGATGTCTCTTTTGCAGGAGTAACTATAAATGCTGTTCTCTTACATTCAATTGCTTTGATCTCTAATAATTGCATTAAATATGTCCAGGTTATAGAGAGTTAATAAAGAATAAAGGATATAGGAAGCTTCAATAGGAAAAGTAGACTCTTAAAGGCCCAGAATGTTTCTAGTTCATCTATTTTTACTTTGGATCAGATTATGGAAATGAGACCTAGAATCACACAAATATTAAAACCTAGATAAAGCTCATGAGATCTGACCCTAAATCCTTTCACCTCTTGCAAAAATAAACTCAATTTCATAAAGGGTCAGACTGAGCTTATAAAAAACTCCCTGGGAAGCCAAAGATGAATTAGCTTTGGGAAAGTAAAGGCTCTTTAAGACCCCACCACACTTCCCTCAAGGTTTGTTATTGTCATATAAACTTATTTCTTTCCCTTTTCATGCCCTTTCCCCTACACCCTTTCTTCCAAGCCAGACCTTTGAACCAGCTTGCCAGAGAGGAGGTTCGTGTTAGAGGACAAAGAGCAAATGTTGCTTACGTATAATCTGCTTTCTGGGCTTTAGAAACATATTGGAGGAAGGGAGAAGGGGAGAGTGTGTTTTGTATAGTGTGAGGTGGAGGAAGAGAAAAAAGATGGGTGAGAGAGCAAGAGAGAGAGAGAGTGGCAGTGATGCCTGGAACAAGCAAGGCCTTAGTGGAGGATGGTTGAGAAGCAGACTTAGAGGAGCTGGACCTTGGGCTCAGGCCACCCAGCATCAGCAAACCTACCAGCGTTGGAGCCACAGAGCTGCCTGCCTGCAAAAAGCCAAGGGGGCCTGGATGGTGATTTCTAGCTTATTGATGTGTCCTTAGTGCCTAGAACAATGCCTGTCCATTAGTAAGTTCTCAATATTTGTTGAATGAGTGAATGAATGAAATCAGTGGAGAACATCATGAACTGAAGTGAACACTTTAATTTCTGAGGCATTATATGTTTCTTGAATTTTTGTGGGATTCTGAGGAATGACAAGCACCCCTCCCCCCCCCCCCCAAATAGTGACTTATATTGACTTCCTACCATCCTGGCAAGATGGAAGTTCAGAGTCAGATTTAATTTGATTTCTCTCACAACTACAGTTTTGGAGTGGAATGCATACCCATGCAAAGGTGTCTCCATGGTTGCTTCCATGTGCTGGCTATTGTAAACAGTGCTGCAATAAACACTGAGGTGCATGTATCTTTTCAAATTATGGTTTTCTCCAGATATATGCCCAGGAGTGGGATTGCAGGATCAAAGGGTAGCTCTGCTTTTAGTTTTTTAAGGAACTTCCATACTGTTATCCATTGTGGTTGTACCAGTTTACATTCCCACCAAGAGTGTGGGAGGGTTCCCTTTTCTCCACACCCTCTCCAGCATTTATTATTTGTAGACTTTTTGATGATAGCCATTCTGAAATAATGCCATTTGCAGCAACATGGATGGACCTAGGGATTATCACACTAAGTGAAGTAAGCCAAACAAAGACAAATATCATGATATCACTTATATGTGAAATCTTAAAAAAAATAAATGATTAAATGAACTTATATACAAAACACAAGTAGATCCACAGACATAGAAAACAAATTTATGGTTACCAAAAGAGAAAGCGGGGGCTAAGTTAGGAGTTGGGGATTAACATGTACACACTACTATATATAAAATAGATAACCAACTAGGACCTAGTGTACAGCACAGGGAACTACACTCAATATTTTGTAATAATCTATAAGGGAAGAGAATCTGAAAAAGAATATATATATATATATATATATATATATATACACACACACACACATATATATAACTGTATCACTTTGCTGTATACCTAAAACTAGCACAACATTGTAAATCAACTATACTTCAATTAAAAAAAAAAGAATCATAAAAAAAATGCATCCATGGGACACTAAATTCTACAGGAAGAGTCTTCAGAGCCTCTTGATCGCCCTGGGAGGGCAGATCCAGAATTTTCACTTATGTGGTATTTCTGAGTCTTAGGGTTGGCCATCTAGTTAGAGAAAGAGGTGAGATGAATCATGAAGCTGCATTTGCATAGCATTTCTCCTATGATTAAGGAACTACCAACCATGCATAAAAAAACATAGAAAAGGGTTTGTTGGAAATGGGGAAGGGAGGCTAAAGTTCTCTCAAGCCACCCTGGGGGCCATCAATGCTTTGTCCTACTTCATGGAAAGATACACACGTGTTCTCAAACACACAATCACGCTTGAACACATACACATGCACGCACATACAATGGAGTATCAAACCTTTATCCTGAATATTTTTTATTCTGCTATATTAATAAAACCCTGCTGAACTGAACTAATTAAGATGAAAACAGTGTAAATTAGTTTAAGCCTACTTTAAAGATATTTACCAGGCCCCAGCCATGGTGGGGTGGGGCTAAAAATAGTCCCCAAAATGTATACAAATGACCATTTCTCAAGTATTTGAAATGTTTTATTAAACATTAAATTAAATTTATATTTTAAAACTCTCCCCTCCACTTTCACAATATTTTTATTGATGGGTAGCTCAAGTCACCATTTAATGACCACAAATTCTCCACCTGGAATAAGTAAATGAGTTTCCACTGATTTAATATGTTAAAATTAGTGCCCAGAATAGTAAATAAAGGACTGAGAATCAATGGGTCTTGAGCCAAATATGGTTATCTTCAAATTCTACTATATGTCCCATTTCTCAAATATTTATTGGAAAGCATGCTTCTGAATATTTCATTCATGTTATGAAATCCACACATTAACACACATGGACACTGGTTAATTCAACAACCTCAAAAACACTGAAAGAATTTATGTTGTGCTCTTTGGTAATCTTTTATAAAATTATAATTTCCAAATAAAATAGGGTAACACCAGATAGAGAAAGCAAAGATCACTGTATCACAATGTTATAGCCTCTGCAGATCTGTGGCTCTCTTTCCTATTACGTAATAATTATGGGATGACAAATCATTGACATACAAGTACACAAGCAATAAATGGATAGATACATTATGTATGCTTGGGTTCAAAGACTAGTGGAAACCCAAGCTAGAGTATGAAACTGGTATTTGTAAATATCAGTAACAAAAATTCAAAAGGAACATGCAATGGTATATGCTTAAAATATACAGCCAGATTTAGACATTCTCTAGTAGGTCATGTACGTTTTTATACAGTATTTTGTTTTCATAAAAAGAAATCTGGAAACACATAAAAATAGGAAGAAAAAGAAAAGAAGGATGTTCATAGCCCTACCAATCTAAACACATCCAAAGTTAATATTTTGATTAATTTCCTTTGCCGTTATATATATTTTTTTATATAAATTTATTTATTTTTGGCTGCTTTGGGTTTTCGTTGCTGCGTGCGGGCTTTCTCTAGTTGCAGCGAGCAGGGGTTACTCTTCGTTGAGGTGCGAGGGGTTCTCACTGCAGTGGCTTCTTTTGTTGCGGAGCATGGGCTCTAGGGCACACGGGCTCAGTAGTTGTGGCTCGTGGGCTCTAGAGCACAGGCTCAGTAGTTGTGGCACACGGGCTTAGTTGCTCCGCAGCATGTGAGATCTTCCCGGACCAGGGCTCGAACCCACGTCCCCTACATTGGCAGGTGGATTCTCAACCACTGCGCCACCAGGGAAGCCCCTATATTGTTTTTAAGGCATATTTGTACTCTATGTTACATCTTTTAAATTTTTCTATAATGTAATAAGCATTTTTCACATTATTTATGCTTTTCATCACATTTTAATGGTTGAATAATATTCTGTTTAGTTGATATATCATAGATTGCACAACTATTGTCTTCAGTACTTCATAAGCCTTTTAGAGTTCTTTGTTGTATATGTTTCATGTTAAGATGATATTCTCCCTATCTCTCTCTCTCTCTCTTTCTTTTTCTTTCCCCTCTCACCCTCTCTATCTCATTATTGGAATTAACAATAGAATTTTGTGCTCTTTTTGTTGTCTGCATTTTGGTTTCTCACCCGTAAAATGCAAAGGGAAAGATGTGTCCCCTTAGAAGAGAGCTTAACAAACCTCAGTGCATAATAAGCATTCACTAAAGATTGTAGGATAAATAATTGAATGAATTAACAAATTATGACAGGAAATTCCTATTGGGCTTTAATTGTTTGAATTAGGAGATTAGAGGAAGAACAGCATACCAGCATACTTCCCTTATTTCCATTCTGACTCCATCCCATCCTGAGCTCTGTCCCATGGCTGGTCACCATCCATCTCTATACTCACCTCTGCCTTCTCCTATATTCACTTTGGATTTTAGATATATCAATGGGGAACCCTCCAGAGCAGCATGCATGTACTCAGAAATGATGAAGTAAAGTGAATATTGTCCATTCCCTTAAAAAATTAGCTAGGGGCTTCCCTGGTGGCGCAGTGGTTGAGATGCAGGGGACGCGGGTTCGTGCCCCGGTCCGGGAAGATCCCACATGCCGCGGAGCGGCTGCGCCTGTGAGCCACGGCCGCTGAGCCTGCATGTCCAGAGCCTGTGCTCTGCAGCAGGAGAGGCCACAACAGTGAGAGGCCTGAGTATAGCAAAAAAAGAAATAAAATAAAAAAATAATAATAATTAGCTAGATCCTGTCTCTTCTCTTTCCTCCTACCTGAAATCTAAATTCCATTATTTTCTCACTGCAGAGAACATGCACAGCTTTCCACTGGTTGTCCTGTGCTCCTCAAACTAAGATATCAAATGTTCCCCTGATCCTGGCTACATTTCTTTCAGCTAGAGACATTAGACAGGTGATTTGAGTTACTATTCTAAGTTCATAACAAATGTTTTATCACAGTTGCAGCTTCCCCCTTCTTAGATTGCTAAATTATAGCTCACAGTCCCCAGCTTCATATTATGAGTCACATTTATCATAATAAGCTCCTGTATGTAAAATATGCCATTATATCTACTATTACTTTATCACTTCGAAGAAATTCATGTGTAGGAATTTGGGCCTTCCTTCAAGACGAATTTCTTTATTAGGCTGTGGTTATAAAATGCAATCAATTAGCAGAGCCTGCTATCATCCAACCATTAAAATGTGATGCCCGAGGCTTTTAAATTGGCTCATTATTATCTTTTGATTCCTTTGTAAATACAGTTTGCCATTTGAAGTGCTTTGCTAATTACTGGGAACCATGTTCCATTTCTGCAAGCTGGTGAAATATAGAGTTCTTCACTGAAATGGAAGAAGGGTAAATTTGACTCTTCAGCATTAGGATAAAATTGATGGGAAAGATGACTTGATGGGCTAGTTGCAGCACAGAGACTCTACAGACTGACAGATACTATGCCTGTTCCTCCACATAGACCAATGCTTCTAAAGCCTCATCAAGGGATCAGCTCTCACAGATACATAGGGTGGTTTTCATAATGTACATTGAGGATCTCTGACACCAACCCACTGAATCAGAATCTCTCTCATGAACACGAAGTTTGAAGAATTATTGCAAAAGGATTATAAGCTTACAGGCTCTAAATTGAAAAAAAAAAGACAAAAATAAAACAAACCAAATATCCTGTGTTAAAGCTCTTTGGTTTTTCTACCTGCCTTTCTGATGGAAGATGTTTGAAGATCACAAACTTATTTTTAGACTCAATTTATCATTGACTCATTGACAATTTTACCAATCTAGAAGGCTAGTGATTATGCCATTCAACTTGTATAAATATTAATGGAATTTATGCACAACGTACAGATATTAAAAATATCTTCAAATACCAAGAGAAGGAAAATGCAATATATTTCCTTCTGCTACATATTTTCATGCTGTGTGACCTCAGCTGGGATCTCACAGCAGCTCAGAAATATTTTCAGTCATCTGAAGGATTACCTACCACTTCTCCACAGCTGTTTCTGCCGACTGTTCCTCCATCTCTCTGAGCATCTGTTTCTCTCTCCTATGTGTCTGAGAAACTGGAGGCTGTACCACATGAGTGCTTCCAACTTCCCTCCTCTCCAACCTCAACATTTCTCTATAGCATTGTATTGCCTCTGCACCTTGTGTGCATGGAAAAGAAGTACCGTCTTTCTTTCTTAAGGTTAATCCTGCCAGAATCCTAAAACTTTAAGTCTTTTTGAGATAATAACATATAGGTTTCAGGAGGAAGAATGATTCCTGCTGCCCATGGGCAGATGGAGGCAAGAGAGAGATGATGGAGAGTACTGGGAATAATTGTGGGGTGAGAGGGTTGAGATATCAAAGGAGAGCACCTGAAGGGACAGGTGTGGATGACAGGGTACCTAGAAACCAGGACGAATCACAGGATTGAGCACGCTAGGATTTGAGAGACCAAGAGAGGCACCAAACCTGAAGCCATGGAATGAGAACAGAGCTGCAATAGCTGAATTTATAGCCAAGTGGAAAGATATTACAAATCAAGGATGGAAATATGTCTAGCCAGAGCAGCCACAGGGATCAAAGAATATAAGTGTAAATTGTGCTGAAAGCCTTTTTTGTCATTGGTGACCCAGAGGTTTTTGCTTCATCCTTTTAGGTTTTTTAAAGTTCCTGTCCTTATGTGGCTGAAGAGTTTCTTAAGTCCTACAAAATCTTTCTATCTAAACCCTTGACCTCATCGTCTCCTGTCTTTTCCAGGATGCTACACTATGTCTGTAGAATATGAAGAGGATGCTTAGACTACAGGGGATATCTTCTTTTCCTCTTGTTGATACTGCATCCCCTTTGCATAATCCCCAACCCTTGTTGTTGTGGTTTGAACAAAATTGGCCTTAGCTCCTGGCTCCCAGGATGAGCACATAAGTCGAGTCTGGCCAAAGTACCACATCTCTCTGGTCCAGTGATGGTTCAAGGATGGTGCATGACTCAGGTTGTGCCAATCAGAGATGATGAGCTTCTGCCTCAGGACTTTTTTGAAGCCAATATAGAGAAAGTAGAGCAGAGATATGGAGAGAAACAAGAGCCACATGAAAATATTTGAGTCCTAGACCTAGTTCTGCCTGAAACCAAGACCTGTTTTTTCTATTATAGGAGCTAATAATTTCCCTCTTTTGCTTAATGAAGATTTAGTTAGGTTTGTTTAACTTGAAATAGAAAGTCATCTAATCAAAATTGAAATGTGGTATAATCCTAGTAAACAACCAGGTATTTTCAGGGGAGGTATAGTCACAGGCTCTCCAGATAATATTGTGTTTCTGTGATTATTCAGGATTATATAATGTTCAACCCTCTGTCTTTCAGCCTGATCTCTTTTGGATTAGAAGGTTTCTTCCTTCCTCTGGTTGATATGTAAAATTTGCATATTGTTTGTTTTAATCCTATGCTATTCATGAGAGACGACCCAAACTAAATGTTGTTCAGTGAATATTTTATTAATACCCAATGTCTCTTTGTGGACTAATTCTTCCTTCATACTTAGCCCAGTTGTTTTAGGTGGTGCTGACTCTACCCCAAGCACCAGGTGCTTGGGGCACATGACTCAGACCAATCCAATTAGAAATTTCCCTGAGACTTTTGCTGAAGAAAGGATTACCCCATCCTCTGATATTGCCAGTTATAAGTATATGTAAGTCTAAAGCTGTCCGTGGATATCTTGGGGGCACTCAATGCATATATGAGATTGAGCCCATCAGAGAAAAGCAGAAATTAGAGATGGGGAAAAGGGAGTAGTTTAATGAAGACATCTTTGAACTTGGATTTATCAATGCCTAAAGTCATCATTGCTTAGACCTCCCAGTCACATAAGTGAACAAATTCCCATTCTTTGCCCTAACCTGGTTTACGTTGGGTTTTTGACACATGGAACCAAATCTTGACTAACTATACCTTGGCATCAAAATGTTGATGCTTATGGGTTAGTGTCAGCTGTCACAAGATTCCAGAAACTCTTGAGAAGAGGTGAGGCTTCTGAAATCCCATGTCTCAGGATTTGCTGAGAAGATACTAGTGACTTGCTGACTTCTATGAAAATACAGTTGGTTGTTACAGTGATGGAAGGATGCAGATACTAAGAGAGGATTTTAAAATATTTTTATATAAAACCTGAACTGGGGAGGAGACATATCTAACACAGCCCTGAAAGTCCTCTGAACATCATGGCATTGCTCGAACCTCTTGAGATTCTGAACTACACTGGTCTTGGTTTCTCTGTATTGTGCAAGGATTTGAAAGGGTCAGCGTAATTGTTAAGAGATGACAGACAAACCTGATCTTGGGTCTTTGCTAATACTCAGTGCTGGGTGTCGAATTTTGGTACCCCCTCAGCCCTCTAGACTGCCACATATACTCTCCAGGGATTTTCCCTCTACTTTGTAACCCTGAAAAAATATAATGCATAAGTAATAAGGCTAGGCTTTTAGGTTTTTTCTTTTCCAATATTTTATTTTATATTTATTTTTGAATTTTATTTTATTTTTTTTATACAGCAAGTTCTTATTAGTTATCTATTTTATACATATTAGTGTATACATGTTAAACCCAATCTCCCAATTCATCCCACCACCACCACCACCCCACCCCACTTTCCCCCCTTGGTGTCCATATATTTGTTCTCTACATCTGTGTCTCTGTTTCTGCCTTGCAAACTGGTTCATCTGTACCATTTTTCTAGATTCCACATATACGTGTTAATATACGATATTTGTTTTTCTCTTTCTGACATACTTCACTCTTACGACCGTCTCTATAGGTTCATCCACGTCTCTACAAATGACCTAATTTCGTTCCTTTTTATGGCTGAGTAATATTCCACTGTATATATGTACCACATCTTATTAATCCATTCATCTGTCAATGGGCATTTATGTTGCTTCATGACCTGACTATTGTAAATTGTGCTGCAATGAACATTGGGGTGCATGTGTCTTTTTGAATTATGGCTTTCTCTGGATATATGCCCAGTAGTGGGATTGCTGGGTCATATGGTAATTCTATTTTTAGTTTTTTAAGGAACCTCCATACTGCTCTCCATAGTGGCTGTATCAATTTACATTCCCACCAACAGTGCAAGAGGGTTCCCTTTTCTCCACACCCTCTCCAACATTTGTTGTTTGTAGATTTTCTGATGATGCCCATTCTGACTGGTGTGAGGTGATACCTCATTGTAGTTTTGATTTGCATTTCTCTAATAAGTAGTGATGTTGAGCAGCTTTTCATGTGCCTCTTGACCATCTGTATGTCTTCTTTGGAGAGATGTCTATTTAGGTCTTCTGCCCATTTTTGAATTGGGTTGTTTGTTTTTTTAATATTGAGCTGCATGAGCTGTTTATATATTTTGGAGATTAATCCTTTGTCCGCTGAGTCTGTTGCAAATATTTTCTCCCAATATGAGGTTTGTCTTTTCGTCTTTTTTATGGCTTCCTTTGCTGTGCAAAAGCTTTTAAATTTCGTTAGGTCTCATTTGTTTATTTTTATTTCCATTACTCTAGGAGGTGGGTCAAAAAAGATCTTGCTGTGATTTATGTCAAAGAGTGTTCTTCCTATATTTTCCTCTAACAGTTTTATAGTTTCTGGTCTTACATTTAGGTCTTTAATCCTTTTGAGTTTATTTTTGTATATGGTGTTAGGGAGTGTTCTAATTTCATTCTTTTTCATGTAGCTGTCCAGTTTTCCCAGCACCACTTATTGAAGAGACTGTCTTTTCTCCATTGTCCTTGCCTCCTCTGTCATAGATTAATTGACTATAGGTGTGTGGGTTTATCTCTGGACTTTCTATCCTGTTCCATTGATCTATATTTCTGTTTTCATGCCAGTACCATATTGTCTTGATTACTGTCACTTTGTAGTAGAGTCTGAAGTCAGGGAGTGTGATTCCTCCAGCTCCGTTTTTCGTTCTCAAGATTGCTTTGGCTATTCGGGGTCTCTTGTGTTTCCATACAAATTGTGAAATTTTTTGTTCTAGTTCTGTGAAAAATGCCGTAGGTAATTCGATAGGGTTTGCATTGAATCTGTAGATTGCTTTGGGTAATATAGTCATTTTCACAATATTGATTCTTTCAATCCAATAACATGGTATATCTCTCCATCTGTTTGTGTCATCTTTGATTTCTTTCATCAGTGTCTTATAGTTTTCTGAATATAGGTCTTTTACCTCCTTAGGTAGGTTTATTCCTAGGTATTTGATACTTTTTGTTGCAATGGAGAATGGGATTGTTTCCTTAATTACTCTTTCTGATCTTTTGTTGTTAGTGGATAGGAATACATGAGATTTCTGTGCATTAATTTTGTATCCTGCAACTTTACCAAATTCATTGATTAGCTCTAGTAGTTTTCTGGTAGCATCTTTAGGATTCTCTATGTATAGTATCATGTCATCTGCAAATAGGGACAGTTTTACTTCTTCTTTTCCAATTTGTATTCCTTTTATTTCTTTTTCTTCTTTGACTGCCATGGATAGTACTTCCAAAACTATGTTGAATAATAGTGGTGAGAGTGGACATCTTTGTCTTGCTCCTGATCTTAGAGGAAAGGCTTTCAGTTGTTCACCATTGAGAATGATGTTTGCTGTGGGTTTGTCATATATGGCCTTTATTATGTTGAGGTAGGTCCCCTCTATGCCCACTTTCTGGAGAGTTTTTTATCATAAATCGGTGTTGAATTTTGTCAAAAGCTTATTCTGCATCTATGAGATGATCATATGGTTTTTATTCTTCAATTTTTTAATATGGTGTATCACATTGATTGATTTGCATATATTGAAGAATCCTTGCATCCCTGGGATAAATCACACTTGATCATGGTGTATGATCCTTTTAATGTGCTGTTGGATTCTGTTCTCTAGTATTTTGTTGAGGATTTTTCCATCTATGTTCATCAGTGATACTGGTCTTAAGTTTCTTTTTTTGTAGTATCTGTCTGGTTTTTATATCAGGGTGATGGTGGCCTCCTAGAATGAGTTTGGAAGTGTTCCTTCCTCTGCTATATTTTGGAAGAGATTGAGAGGGATGGGTGTTAGCTCTTCTCTAAATGTTTGACAGAATTCACCTGTGAAGCCATCTAGTCCTGGACTTTTGTTTATTGGAAGATATTTAGTCACAGTTTCAATTTCATTACTTGTGATTGGTATGTTCATATTTTCTATTTCTTCCTGGTTCAGTCCTGGAAGGTTGTATCTTTCTAAGAATTTGTCCATTTCTTCCAGGTTGTCCACTTTATTGCATAGAGTTGCTTGTACTAATCTCTTATGATGCTTTGTATTTCTGAGGTGTCTGTTGTAACTTCTCCTTTTTCATTTCTAATTTTATTGATTTGAGTCCTCTCCATTTATTTCTTGATGAGTCTGGCTAACGGTTTATCAAGTTTGTTTAGCTTCCCAAAGAACCAGCTTTTAGTTTTATTGATCTTTGCTATTGTTTTCTTTGTTTCTATTTCATTTATTTCTGCTCTGATCTTTATGATTTCTTTCTTTCTACTAACTTTGGGTTTTGTTTGTTCTTCTTTCTCTAGTTCTCTTAGGTTTAAGATTAGATTGTTTATTTGAGATTTTTCTTGTTTCTTGAGGTAGGATTGTATAGCTATAAACTTCCCTCTTGGAACTGCTTTTGCTGCATCCCATAGGTTTGGGATCATCGTGTTTTCATTGTCATTTGTCTCCAAATATTTTTTGATTTCCCTTTGATTTCTTCAGTGATATCTTGGTTATTTAGTAACATATTGTTTAGCCTCCATGTATTTGTGTTTTTTACGTTTTTTTCCCTGTAAGTAATTTCTAATCTCATAGCACTGTGGTCAGAAAAGATGCTTGATATGATTTCATTTTTCTTAAATTTACCAAGGCTTGATTTGTGACCCAAGATGTGATCTATCCTGGAGAACATTCCATGAGCACTTGAGAAGAAAGTGTA
This sequence comes from Globicephala melas, assembly GCF_963455315.2. Classification (NCBI taxonomy): domain Eukaryota; kingdom Metazoa; phylum Chordata; class Mammalia; order Artiodactyla; family Delphinidae; genus Globicephala; species Globicephala melas. The sequence continues at coordinate 36,189,547 of NC_083323.1, read as the reverse complement.
ATCTGCTGTTTTCGGATGGAATGTCCTATAAATATCAATTGTATCTATCTGATCTATTGTGTCATTTAAAGTTTGTGTGTCCTGGGCTTCCCTGGTGGTGTGGTGGTTGAAAGTCCGCCTGGCGGTGCAGGGGACATGGGTTCGTGCCCCAGTCCAGGAAGATCCCACATGTCGCGGAGCGACTGGGCCCATGAGCCATGGCCGCTGAGCCTGCGCATCCGGAGCCTGTGCTCCGAAACGGGAGAGGCCACAACAGTGAGAGGCCCACGTATAGCAAAAAAAAAAAAAAACAGTTTGTGTTTCCTTATTAATTTTCTGTCTGGATGATCTGTCAATTGGTGTAAGTGAGGTGTTAAAGTCCCCCAGTATTATTGTGTTACTGTCGATTTCCCCTTTTATGGCTGTTAACATTCACCTTATATACTGAGATGCTCCTATGTTGGTTGCATATATATCTATAATTGTTATTGTTTTCTTCTTGGATTGATCCCTTGATCATTATGTAGTGTCCTTCCTTGTCTCTTGTAACATTCTTTATTATAAAGTCTATTTTATCTGACATGAGTATTGCTACTCCAGCTTTCTTTGGATGTCCATTTGCATGGAATATCTTTTTCCATCCCCTCACTTCCAGTCATTATGTGTCCCTAGGTCTGAAGTGGATCTCTTGTAGACAGCATATATATGAGTCTATGTTTTTGTATCCATTCAGCAAGCCTGTGTCTTTTGGTTGGAGCATTTAATCCATTCACATTTAAGTTAATTATCAATATGTATGTTCCTATTACCATTTTCTTAATGTTTTGGGTTTGTTTTTGTAGGTCCTTTTCTTCTCTTGTGTTTCCCACTTAGAGAAGTTCCTTTAGCATTTGCTGTAGAGCTGGTTTGGTGATGCTGAATTCTCTTAGCTTTTGCTTGTCTGTAAAGCTTTTGATTTCTCCATCAAATCTGAATGAGATCCTTGCTGGATAGAGTAATCTTGGTTGTAGTTTCTTGCCTTTCATCACTTTAAATATATCATGCCACTCCCTTCTGGCTTGTAGAGTTGAGAAATCAGCTGTTAACCTTATGGGAATTCCCCTGTATGTTATTTGTCATTTTTCCCTTGTTGCTTTTAATAATTTTTCTTTGTCTTTAATATTTGTCAATTTGATTATTATATGTCTTGGAATGTTTCTCCTTGGGTTTATCCTGCCTGGGACTCTCTGCACTTCCTGGACTTGGGTGGCTATTTCCTTTCCCACGTTAGGGAAGTTTTCTACTATAATCTCTTTAAATATTTCCTCACGTCCTTTCTCTCTTCTCCTTCTGGGACCCCTATAATGCAAATGTTGGTGCGTTTAATGTTGTCCCAGAGGTCTCTTAGGCTGTCTTCATTTCTTTTCATTCTTTTTTCTTTTTTTGTTCCACGGCCATGAATTCCACCATTCTGTCTTCCAGGTCACTTATCCGTTCTTCTGCCTCAGTTATTCTGCTATTGATTCCTTCTACCATATTTTTCATTTCAGTTATTGTATTGTTCATCTCTGTTTGTTTGTTCTTTAATTATTCTAGTTCTTTGTTCTTTAATTCTTCTAGGTCTTTGTTAAATATTTCTTGCATCTTTTCGATCTTTGCCTCCATTGTTTTTCCGAGGTCCTGGATCATCTTCACTATCATTATTCTGAATTCTTTTTCTGGAAGGTTGCCTATCTCCACTTCCTTTTGTTGTTTTTCTGAGGTTTTATCTTGTTCCTTCATCTGGTACATAGTCCTCTGCCTTTTCATTTTGTCTGTCTTTCTGTGAATGTGGTTTTCATTCCATAGGCTTCAGAATTATAGTTCTTCTTGCTTCTGCTGTCTGTCCTCTGGTGGATGAGTCTATCTAAGAGGCTTGTGCAATCTTCCTGATGGGAGGGACTGGTGATGGGTAGAGCTGGATGTTGCTCTGATGGGCAGAGCTCAGTAAAACTTTAATCCAGTTGTCTGCTGATGGGTGGGGCTGGGTTCCCTCCCCCGTTGGTTGTTTGACCTGAGGCAACCCAGCACTGGAGCCTGCCCAACTCTTTGGTGAGGCTAATGGTGGACTTTGGGAGGGCTCATGCCAAGGAGTACTTCCCAGAACTTCTGCTGCTAGTGCCCCTGTGCCCATGGTGAGCCACAGCTGCCCCCTGCCTCTGCAGGAAAACCTTCAACACTAGCAGGTAGGTCTGGTTCAGTCTCCTATGGGGTCACTGCTCCTACCCCTGGGTCCTGATGTGCACACTACTTTTTGTGTGCCCTTCAAGAATGGAGTCTCTGTTTCCCCGATTCTTGTCGAAGTCCTGCAATCAAATCCCACTAGTCTTCAAAGTGTGATTCTCTAGGAATTCCTCTTCCCATTGCCAGACCCGCAGGTTGGGAAGCCTGATGTGGGGCTGAGAACCTTCACTCCAGTGGGTGGACTTCTGTGGTATAATTGTTCTCCAGTTTGTGAGTCACCCACCCAGCAGTTATGGGATTTGATTTTATTGTGATTGCACCCCTCCTACCATCTCATTGTGGCTTCTCCTTTGTCTTTGGATGTGGGGTGTCTTTTTTGGCGAGTTCCAGTGTCTTCCTGTTGATGATTGTTCAGCAGTTGGTTGTGATTCCAGTGGTCTTGCGAGAGGGAGTGAGTGCATGTCCTTCTACTCTGCCATCTTGAACCAATCTTCTCTCTTTTCCAATATTTTAAATTTCACATAAGTATCTACAGAGCTCTTATTGAAAGACCAAAAGATAGATTCAAATTTATTCTCAATTTTCTAAAATTTCCAAACAATGACACCCTGAACTAAATATGAAACATCATTTGTGAAAATTCCAAGTTTCTATAGAATTTAGATGTTGCTGAATTTCTTAGAGCAAACTTACAGCTCAACTTTTTCATATAATATCACATCTGAAATGGTTTAGTTCCTTGTTAATCACCTATTCAAATGGTAGTTTTTATAATGAAAACTATCATGATAAATTCTGAAATGTCATACACTTGGTGGGATAAATTTTATGAAGTTAAGATTTGGGGGTACGTTTTCATCATTTTCCCTTTTTAATGAGTTTTTTATAAAACGTATGTTATCTTTTTTAAAATAGGAATTAAGAGATGAGTTCTTGCCCTGGTTCTATCAGGTAATCCTAGATGAGAGACTTTACCTCTATGAGCCAGTGTTTTCAGATGTAAAATGCAGGAATTGGACAAATTGAGCTCTCGAGTCTTTTCCAATTTTGAGTCTATACTTTTATGTAACATAAGCAATTCTTACAAATAGGAATTAGCAGCTATTAATAAAAAATTTTCCCTATGCCATAAAGACAGATTCAGTTCTAAAACTACTTGGCAAATGTGTTATTAAAGCGATTGTTTAACTAGAGGGAAGACGTGATAGCAAATGTAAATGTGCTTTGTTGGATGTTACATAAGCTACTTCTGGGAGATGTTTTAATTGTTGGACTTGATGACACCACTAGAGGAGTTGGCTCCTTGGCCATGTTTCTGTAAATGAAAGACTGGAATAGACTCCTGCTGTGGTGGGCATGGAGATGTTCTGCCCAGATCCCCCTCCAAGAAAAGACTCACTACCCAACTGAGGGGAATGAGGTCAGCCAACAGCCTGAGGCCGCCAGCTCCTTCAAGGACAGCCACGGCTGCCTGGAGACACCGTGCCTGTGTCATGCTCCTTCTGGGGACAGAGTGACTTGCCTGACCAAGTGGGCTTCTGAGGGCTCCAGGCAGGACCCTCCCCAGGCACCACGTGCCCCAGGGCTCCCTGCTGGGTTGGCCAAGGCTTTTCCTGTGCCTCCATCACAGCTTTTACCTTTTCTCTTTGCCCATTGCTGCTTCCTCCCCTTTCCCTTCATGAGTGCTGATCCCTTAGGAATATGTTGCTCCCCAAATTCCATCTTAGCCTCTGTTTCCAGGGAACCCAGCTTTGAACACCTGTAATTAATTTAGAAATGACAAATTGATATATTGATCTTTTGTCACACATGAGAGATGATGGGATTAACGCCCAATTCAATATTAACAATGGTTGTTTCTAGGTAGTGGGATTTTTTTTTTTTTTTCCGGTACGCGGGCCTCTCACTGCCGTGGCCCCTCCCGTTGCGGAGCACAGGCTCCGGATGCGCAGGCTCAGCGGCCATGGCTCACGGGCCCAGCCGCTCCGCGGCATGTGGGATCTTCCCGGACCGGGGCACGAACCCGCCTCCCCTGCATCGGCAGGCGGACTCTCAACCACTGCGCCACCAGAGAAGCCCGGTAGTGGGATTTTTTAAAAACTTTTTTTGTACTTGTCTGTATTGCTTCAATTTCTCAAAAATTATGAACAAACACAATTTTTACCAAAAAAAAGTCATTATAAAACAAGAATAATAAACAAATATGGTATTGATTCCACAATGGGATAAGAGAGGTAAGGGATGAATACATAAAAAGAGAATCAGCAGTAGATTTTAAATCAGAATTAAATTGTATTTATTTCTGACTTTTACTACAACTAGAAACTTTTTAAGATTGCTGTAGAGTGTTCCCAATATTTGTATCTCATGTTAGTTTTCTTATAGAAATTAATACTAAAGGTGCTTTGAGAAAACTGCATACACTGAACCATTTTACCAAGATATAAGATAATCATACATACAGTGTTGCTATGGATGTAAAAATGTTTAAGTTTGACAAAGTACACCTTTCTTCTATTTATAAATCAAATTTTGTCCATGCTTTGAGAGGGCTCATGTTACTAACTAGACATATTCTACCCAGTGTGGTTGGGCATATCTAATATTTTGAACAGGCAATAACTTTTGAGATTCTACTAATCTCCACAGATTATGGAAAGAAGTTGAACAGAGATAGTCATAGGGATTATATAACATAAAAGTCTTCCTCAGGCAAACCTCAGATGTTTAAAGTTTTCATTAGGATCATATGTGGTAACTGATGGCCAGTTGGTCCTCTCAGCCATGATCATGGTTCCTATAACATTCTGGATTTCCAGAATCTTAGCCAATTGCTATAGTCTCAATCCAACCAGGAGCCATTCTCAGCATGACTTTTGAGTGTTTTCTTCACTGCTAAACCAAACATTGACACTGGCAAATGAAATCCTTTGGTCTTAGGTGAGAGTAAGAAGTAAAAATATCTCTTCAGCTCTATCCCTAGAGTGTTACTGTTATCCACTAATTAATAGAAAAAACAAAAAACACCTTTGTTTTCCAAGGGCTACAATGTAGAATTCTGACAATAGTTTGGTAAACAACCATCACACAAACTTTTCTTTCTCCCTTCCTTCACCAACACAATTACCAATGTAACCTTTCTCTCTCCTCCCAACACACCCCTCCCCAGAATGTAAAGGGCACTATAAAGATCAAATTCCCTTATATGAAAACTTCTTGTAAAGACACACACACACACACACACACACACACACACACATTTGTTTGAAATAACATTTGATGAATGGACATTCCCACTACAAAGAATGCAAACTTTCTTCATATTCATTTGTATGAGGTTTTTAGCTGCTTGTTAAAAATAGACCAAGTGAGAAACAAAATCTCACTAACTGAAATGGATGGGCTCAGAGCAAGTGTCCATGGTCAGAAACAGTGTTTCCAAAGGCAGGATTTGTTAATGTCTCACTGTAGCCACATTTACCAGGCTGCAGCATGTATGGGAACAGCTTCCCACCTTTACAAAAGTCAGAGTAAAGCTGTGCCCAGTGGGGAATAATAGCAATAGTTCCAAGCAGTGGCATTCCAGAGCTCTAAAGTGTATCTGAGAATTCAATGAAAAGTCCCTACCTACAGGTGCTGCCCTTAGGGCCCTTGCTCTTTCAAGAGCCAGGAAAATGACCAACCATCTACAGGGCTTTGTTTTCCGGGTGTGTTGGAAGACAGTGGAATAATGAATAGCAAACCTTACTGGTGCCAGAGCTCTGTCACACAAGCCTGGCATCTGGGAGTCTGGTGTTTTCACTTGGAGCAGCTGTGTAAGTTTGGAAAGACATTCCAGTTTAACGATCCATTAACCCCTGCTTAGGGCCACATTTTAGTATGAACATTTTTTCAGGGATAAATAAGTGTTGAATCCTGTTGAACCCAAGCCCAGACTGTGCTAAAAAAGAGTTGCACTAAATAATCTTCGAGATTTCACAGACTCACGTACTTCGAAGCTCACATTTTGAGGGGTGTTGGCAGTTATCTTGATAATGTAGTTAGAGTGGTTTGCAATGCTGTGCTTGGTTCTTCTGATGTGTTTGGGGAAGACATTTAAATAATGCCCTTCACTTAGGATGTGCCTGGTCCTTATATGAATGAGGAAATAGTTTTACAGTTCCCGTGAACTATGATACGGAAGACTGTGCCTTTTTAATTCATTCAACAAATATTTGCTGAGCACTTACTATCCCGAGCACATTATTAGGCACCTTGGATTGGGCAGTAAGGAAAACAAAGTCCCTTATTACTCCTATAGTTGCACATACACTAGAAGTGTCACTTCTACACTAGTTGTAAGTCATAGGCATATGAAAAATAGCAACTGGGAATCCTAAAATATTACTTAAGTCCTTCAATTCTTTGGACCCCTTATAAAGAATAAATTTATCTTTTTTTTTTTACTTTTAAATTTTTGCACCTTTTCCTCCTTACTTCTAGAATATTATCATCCCCGTCTTTAATTTGCAAAATCTACTGGTACATCAAAGCCCTATTCAAAACTCCCTGCTCTGTGCCCACCATCCAGATTCCTGAAGGTAAAATGTATTCTTCTTCCTCTGAGCCCTTAGAGCAACTTGTCTGAACATACCCTAGGCATGATGTATTTATTATATATGACCTATCATCCCTCTCTCCTTCGTATCCTCCCAAACATCCAACAAACTCCACATACACATGATCACTGAGACTCAGTTGGCATAGTCCCATTGTTTTTGGTAGATATATCATAACCTTTACACATCAGTCTAGATCCTAGACTACCTAATTATTCTACATAATTTTAGATTGACATTTTGTGCCATGGTTAGAACAAGATTTGGGGCCATCTATGACCTATTCTTTACCATTATCAGTCAGGATGAGTCAGGAAAGCAGAGCCCACATCAGATAGCTTGAGAGTGGGTGTTGGAAGAGCTGAAAGGTCTACAGACGATAGTGAGGCAAACCTGAAAACAGCAATAGCAAGAAGCTAAGGGAAGGAGGTAGGGTTAACCAAGCCTAAGAGTCGATGTCTCCTGATGAGAACCAGACCTTGACAGAGGCTGTCCAACGTGAGCTTGTACCACAGAGGGAGCAGCTGTTTGGTGGGAGCTGGAAATATGGAGAAAGGGCTGTTATTGCTAGAGAAGCTACCTGAAGTAGAGAGGAGAGGGAAAAAATACCCTGGCTTCTTCGTCCCATATGCCGGTCTCTAGCCAATGCCTCCCACTGGTAGAAAGCAGCCTGAAGCAGCTGGCGAGGGAGTCTGAGAAATAAAGTTGGCAGGGTTCAGTTACCTGCAATACAGAGCAAAGCAAAGGAAGGGTGGATAACAGATTTGGAGACAGTCAAATCATTAGCACAGCCTGCTGAATCAAATATTAACTGCATATGCTCTCTTCAAATGATAGATAATTGTTTAGTTTATGAATATTGTGTCTTCCGTTAGAAGCCTATTTGATTATAAGATCTTTGAACACGGACCACTTCTGAGCTATTTGTGAGCTAGACTAGTCTCAGAAAATCATGCAGTCTAGTGTGGGTTATTTCCACTGTTCCTCCGTCTTCTTTTTCAAGGTTTTCTATAATTTGGTTTGCTCTTGTCTTGGGTTACTTGCTGTGGTAGTACATACAAGTCTTACTTTGGGCAGATTTGAGTTTTCTTTCTCCTTTCTCTGTCAAACGCCATCTGAGAACACTTGATAGTCTACCACATAGAAAAATATAAATAGCTAAGTGTTGGTAGTAAGTCTCCTAGATCGCTCTCAATTATTCTCATGTACTGGAATTCACACTCTTGGGTAGTACCATCTGCTTTGAATCAGAGTTCAAAGTGGAAGTGATCATGTGTCACTTCGAAGGTTAGGTCACAAATAGTGAGGCAGCTTCACCATGGTCTCTTGGGTTGCTTGCTATGTGGATGCCAACTGTCACACTGTCAGGACACTTATGCAGCCCAATGGCCCATATGGAGAGGGGCTGAGGCCAACTTGCCAGCCCTGGAATGAATCACCTTGAGTAAATTCTCCAGACCCAGTCATGCCTTCGGATGACTGAATAAGCTCCACCAGAAATCTGATTGCAGCCATGAGAAATCTTAAGCGAGCAGTGCCTGGCTGAGCCCTTCCCACATTCCTAATCCTGAAACTTTATAAGTATAATAAAGTTTGGGGATAATTTGTTATGCAGCGTTAGATAACTGGTGACTTTTGTTACTATTTTCGTGATAGTTCTTCAAGGTTTATAAAGTTGATGCTTTAATAATGTTGATATTCCCCCATCTCATCGTACTTTGCAAGTTGCACACTAAATTTCTTCCGAACAAATTACATTCATTCTTATATTAAACTTGGGAGTTAGGTGTGGTAATTTTTTAAGTTAACGTTGTCTTACATGTGAGGAAAATGATACTCAGAGTTTAAAAAACTTGCCCAAGTTTCCTCAGCTGCTGAGCAGCAGATCCTGAAACCAAACCTGTCTTCCAATCCTTCCACTGTACATTACTGGGGATTTTCAGCACTCGAGCAAGGCAAATATGGAGACTTGGCGTCGGGACTTTCTTTCTGTTTGGTTTTTTTTTTTTTGCGGTATGCGGGCCTCTCACTGTTGTGGCCGCCCCTGCTGCGGAGCACAGGCTCCGGACGCGCAGGCTCAGCGGCCATGGCTCACGGGCCCAGCCGCTCCGCGGCATGTGGGATCCTCCCGGACCGGGGCACGAACCTGTATCCCCTGCATCGGCAGGCGGACTCTCAACCACTGCGCCACCAGGGAAGCCCTCACATGATTTCTTTATGAAGGTTTTTCTTTGCTTTATAGACTTGAAGGTATGATCAACATAGAAGAAATAGTTGGAATGTATCCGTCTGCTATTTTTTTATTTTTTATTTTTTTGCAATACGCAGGCCTCTCACCGTTGTCGCCTCTCCTGCTGCGGAGCACAGGCTCCGGACGCTCAGGCTCAGCGGCCATGGCTCACGGGCCCAGCCGCTCCGCGGCATGTGGGATCCTCCCGGACCGGGGCACGAACCTGTGTCCCCTGCATCGGCAGGCGGAGTCCCAACCACTGCGCCAGGGAAGCCCCTGGGACTTTCTGATGATCCTCAAAATTTAGAATGTGTGTACCTGGCTGGTCCACCTTTGCAAGTAAAGAATCAAACGCGACAACACAATGTGCAGCTGTGGAGCTGACCTATAGCGGTCAGCTAGGCAGGAGTGAGCTCTAGCTGTTACTACACACAACTGCTCTTCTTCATTTCCCTGTCTACTAATACTTTCCAGACCCTCACATCTAGGCATCTTGAAAATCTAGTTGCAGCTTTTCTTTTCCAAGGATTTGGTTAAGATTATAGACATATGTGCTTGGAATGTCCAGACTCTGTGCATGTTACAATGTGTTTCTCATTTGTGATTTTTACTGAAGATTTCTAATATCTAGAACAGTCCCATAGGCTCCAAGACACTTAACACCAAGGCCTGTTTGATAATGAAGACATTTTTTTTCTCTGACAGCCCACAGTAAATGCACACACCAAGATTTTCTGCCTGTTATTCATTTCATAAATATGAAAATTTGCAATCCCTGCAATACATTTAGTTTCATGTCCTTTGTCACTTTCCAACCTTAAATAGCTAATTTCCTGATTTGTTCCAAGTTGGGCACTTTGGACAGAAGTGGATTTGCCACTAGGTTGTGAAGTCCAGTGTGGATGACACAATTACACTCCATTGCCTCTTCTCCCAATACCCTGAATGCCTTTACTTACAGGAAATCAGATTCAAATAAATATCAAGGGTAGCATTCAAGGGGAAAAGTCACAAAATGATGTCTTGAAAGGATTTTTTAAGAGCAAGGCTTGGCTCAACCCCTTTACTTGGGAATGTCAGTCTTCTTTGCCTAGAATAGTGATTAACCACTTTACCTGCATCTTCGAATCACCTGGGAAAGACAGTACCAAGCAATGATCCGGGTCCTACTTCAAAGCAATTAAATTAATTCAGAATCTTTGCGATGGAGCTCAGGCATCAGTATTTTTAGCCCGTTCTCTAGGTATTTCCAATATACAGCCAGGGTAGGGAGTACTAGCCATAAGTATGGTTCGGGGGTTGACTGAAGACAAGAGAGCCTTCCTACTTTCCCCCCACCAGCTTGCTTTCTGGTGACGATCTGCCTCAGGCAGCAGGCACCAGGGTTGGAAATGACCAGGTCTGTCTCATAGGCATGCTTTATAGTAGGGCCAGTACTGAGCAACACACCAGAGGTTTATGTTTTCTACCTTGCCCCAACAAAGCTTGATCTCGTTGACCTGAAATAGATTGTCAGCTATTTCTCCAGCAAAGATGGGTTCATTCAGGATCAATAAAAAATTGCAATTTGGTGTCTGCAACCATGTAAGTACCCGCCCCCACCCCACCCCCTTATGGCAAGAAAAGGAGAAAGCACTTATAAAGGGGAAAAGGAAGCTGGGAGGACTGTAGCAAAAAGTCCATGGCTTTTCATTGGCTGAGTCCTTGCCAGGGAAGAAGTCTTTCTTCTTCCTGTTGGGCTCTGCTATAATCACAGGCTGTAAGAGCTCCCCCTTTAGTCCCCTGATTGTATTTAATTGAAGTTTCTGTTTAGTAATTTTTTACAGTCTTAAATTTCAGGACACTGTACAAATTTTACTGGCTCTCTTTGCCTTCATTTCCCCCCAGTCGTGTGGATAAAGTTATTGTGAGAACACAGTATATCTTAGTTAACAGGTTGAGGGCAGTGACAATAATCACTGTAGCCTGTGTTCGTTGTGGCCGCATTGTAGAAGTAATTGTGTTTAATGCTGCCCATGTTTTAATAACAGGCAGCCTATCATTATAAGCGAAGTTCATTGTTGCTTTAAAATGACTCCCATGTGCAGGCTCTTGCTGCGGCCTACTTATTTAATCCTGGCAGACACTTACATGCCTGTATGGATCACTTATAGAAACCCCACATTGTTTCCTCTCCTGTGAGAAAGGCTTTAGAGCGCTTTTCCTAAACGTCGCATATGTTATCAGTGGGTTCACAGATAGGTCATCATCCCCTTTGACTTTAAAAGCTCTTAATGTAGTGATCTGTTTTTCATAATTCTTTGTGTTCGAGTGACTATACAGTAATCCGCCCATAACGGATGTTTAACAGGTGCATAAAATAAAAGCGTGCAAATGTCTTCTGCCTAATTTCCCCTTGTAGATGGGCAGTTTTTCTCCATTAGAAAAAGGCAAGTCTGGTTATAGAATGGCAAGACTATGTAACAGATCCTTTTCTGCATTGTGTCACTTTCCAGAATTTAGGAGAAAGAAACAGTATAAATCCTCGAACATGAAAATTATATAAGCTTCAGCTTCTAAATAAGCCAAAGCATGAGAATGACAGACGTTAAATGTAGCTGCCTTGGCAGTGCTGTATTTAAACGGTGGGCAGAGATAGTTGACCTCGGCTTATCTGCCAGATTCCTTGGGCTAATTTAACATCTTTCAGTGCCTATACTCATTTGTTAGAAAACTAAATTGTAAATATGTTTCCTCTAAAAAATTTACTTTAAAATGTTTAACATTCAAATCCACACACATGTTTTGGGATGTTCAGGATCATAAACAGAGGTACTAATAGAGATCAAGTGGTGATTTATTATCTTATTCATAGTTTTCACTTTAATATATTAAACTGAACATCTCAGCAAGTAAATATCAATTGCTTTATTTGCCATGCCCACTGCAATCTTCCACTATCTGTGTAACAAACATAATAGAAAATTGATTTTTCTCTTTTTTATGAAAAAAAGATCAATAAAGATTAAGTACAGGCTAAATAGATTGAATAACGGGATTTGACTCAGGGCAACCATTAGCTACGGAGAAAAGGAATGTTATATAGAGAATTGTGTAATATAATAATGGTATCCCCAAATCCCCCCATAGCATGGTATTAATGATATAATTCTTGCTTAAATTCACAACTAGAAGAAAAAAAACAGATGAAAAACAACTATATGGTTATGCATTATGGTTAATGGGTTTTTTTTCTGTGTGCCTATTTATGGAAAGTTTTCTGTTTTTCTGATAATAATCCTTTTAAACCAAATTCCTACAGAGAAATATATATATATTTCTTTGCATATCAAAAATCTGGTGGAAAGAGGACATGGTTTTAGAACTCTTACGGTTCTAAGAAAAAGTCTTATAATATAATCAATGACTTTTCTTGTGCTTGGTTAAAAATAACAGGGGGTAGTTTGTGTTTTAAAGAGATATCACACACACCCCATTTTAAAATTTTGTTTCACTGAGTTACACATATTTATTGAGCACCTACGGGACCAGGGATTGGAGACAGTGAAAATGCAAATATGGTCCTTCCTCCCATAAATATATTTTCTATAGAGACAAACAATAGCAAGTAATCAAATTTATAAATGAGATAATATCACATGGTGGTAGGAGTTATGACAAATAAAAGCATAGCGTGATGGGCAGGAGATACTATTTTAGATAAGGTGGAGAGGAAAGTCCTTTTCAAGAAGGAGATATTTGGGCTGAAACTAGAATGTTGAGAAGGAGCTGGCCAGGCAAAATTGCAGAGAAGCTTGTTTTCAAACAGGGGAACAGCAAATGTAAGGGCCAGCAGGGAGCTGCCCGGTTCACCGCACAAATCATTGTTTATGATGTCTGTTTGAATTCCATTTGGAATTAGAAGAGAAATGCTGCTGTAATCATCAAAGCACGACTTACCTATGAGGTCAGTCAGTACCTGTCCTGAGAACAGTGATGATTTGCATTTAATTGGCCACTTTAATTTTCATATCCTTTAATTCAGCAGACAATTTGCAATTTTCTGTCCAGCAAAATCTCCCTAACAAATGCAGCGTACAGATGAGAGGAAGCTTCTGATTCATCATTCAAGTCATTCAGGGCCCAAATCACAATCTTTTTTTTTCTCCCCAGTAAAATAATATAACCAGTTCACTGCACTGGCTGAGGGCTTTTCAGGACTCCATCCATCTTACAATTGCCCATTTCAACAAGATTTGGCTGTCCCCCATCTGCAATATGCATTTTGTCAGGAAAACAATGCCAATTCCACATCAAACAACACAACCGTGACAGTCATGGAAGGGGACCATACCCCCAACAACTGCTAATAGGTCCTTTGTACTGCTGTTAGAATTTTTCTTAAGAAAGATCACTTTCTAACATTAAAGCCAGAAACCGTAACTCATTAACAAGAACGAGAGACTCATTTGTTTTTTAGTTAAAAATGAGATGAGAATGTGTTTCAAAGGAATGAAAGTCTAAAGTAAAAGGGGGGAAATGCAAATAACAAAGAAAACCTGTCTTCAGAAATTGTAGGCAAGCTGTCTCAGCAGGAAAAGGGAAAATAAGAGAGAATAAAGAATTAAACGTTTTAATGCAGTTTCTGCCATTAAGTCATTACTGCTTGTACTAATTCAACGGTATTATGAATGCAGAGAATTATAGCGTATTTCCTCCACCATAGGTGTGTTGTGACACATAAATAATGAAAAGTAAAATGTTATTTAGCCACTTCCTAAAACATGGGAGCATCTGCATTTACACCTCAATAATTCCAAATGCTTCAAAAGTAATTAAGGGATATCTATAAAGATATAGATTTATTATTATACTTTCAAAGGTACATTCTCACTTAATGCAATGAATAACAAAGTTCTTCCATGCAGAGTTTATACAAGGGTCCAAAATTTAGGAGTATTTGTAATTAAGAGCATTGATTATGTGAAACGTCTCATAGAGTATTTATAAAAATTTAATCTTCTGAAATGCCTATATATTTCCTTTATAACCTTAAAACAAATTTGGTTTTGCATTTAGATACATGTAGCAACATACAAAAATAAACTCCAATGCCCATATTTCATAATTTTGAATCCCGCCAATGTGAGAATGTCAATCACCACCCATATATCGAGTGGCCGTATTTCCAGAACTAAAATTAGGACAAATAATAGAGTCATAAATATTGGAATTTTGAAGACCTTAAAAACAATTTTTAAGGAGAATAGGTCTAGCTATTAATCAAGACTATTCATCAACCCCCAGGACACATAATAGACACAAAGCAATATGGGGTGCTGACCCTCCATACAGTTGAAAATTCAAGTATAATTTACAGTCGGCCCTTTGTATCGGAAGTTCCTCTGTATCCGAGGATTAAACCAACCATGAATTGTGTAGCACTGAGGTATTTGTTATTGAAAAATATCTGTGTATGAGTGGGCCTGCACAGTTCAAACCCCTGTTGTTCAAGGGTACTTTAGTTTTTAGGGATTTGGCCTACACTTTCAAATTTTCAGCCGGATTGACATACCCTTTCATAAATTCATATTTTTCTATATCCTGGCCCCAGTCACTAACCTTCACCTTGAACTCCTTCACCTAGTGAATTCCTCCTCATTCGTTAAGTCCTGGCTTAAATAGCAACATGTTAAAATTAGCTCAACTATACTCCAATAAAAATTTTTTAAAAACTAAAAAAAAAATAAAATTAGCTCGTCTGCTGAATGGCTACTAAGTGTCCAATGGCTGCTAACATTATCTCACTTATTATTTGCAATAAATTTGTGATATTTCTCCAATAAGAAAATACAATAAATTGTTTAATGCAAGTGCTCTCAAGCTACCTGTGGTAAAGAACCATTTTATTTTTATTTGCAGCCCATCATTAACCAAAACTTTTTAAAATATAAAAGTAAATAAAAATATGAAATGAAAAAGGCTATAAAAATACAAGCCCCAATTTATTTATTATTATACCGAACAGACAGAAAATCTCTCTATCAATCTGCTGTTAAGTTTAGAGATTCTATGTTTCTGTACTTTCTCAAAACTGACTGAGAACACACACTTCTTGGACCAGCTCTGATGCATGGACATCAGAGCAGCCCAGTTCAGCAACGTGTTCTCAATTAGCAGGTCAGGATTCTTTTGACTCCAAGGTTTTGTTCTGAACTTGTAAACCATAAGACTTCCTTCCACACTTCAGAAATCTGGACAAAACTGTCAATAGGCCCTGGTGAGAAATGCTTTTCTCAGATACCATTTCACACTAAGTCTTGCCTCATTTCCTGTCCCCATGCTCACCTTTCTCTGTGTGAAGGACAGTGAGAACATTAATTAAGGAAGTATTAAGGAAACGCAGCCACAAGGGTGTGGTCCTATGACTCAAGAGAACAAACTAGAGCCCTGTCCTCTAGCCAAGTTATTCAGTCTTAGATAAGCCACAAACGAAGCATCAAGTTCTTCTGTCAGGGTGTCCTCTGGAGTGAGCTGTCTGCCCGCTGCTGTTTCCAATACTCCCCATGACCTCAGTTACAGATTTCCTGTAAACAGTTGCCTGAAGGAGAACACCGACAGTTCTCTGAGACTAAGCAATAATCTATAGCACTGGGAAGATTTTAAAAATGAAAATGTCTCCCAGAGAGAACTAAATTGGCAGAAGCCACGTACTCAGTTTACATTTCAAAACAGAACAAATGACTTAGACCCGAAACATCTACATTCAAGTCATTTCCCTGTCTTCAGGATACTGTGAGGGATCTAGTTTCGCAATTTCCTCACTAAAAAGCCTATTGTGGTGTGTGATTCTTTTTCCCCCCAAAGTAAATGTGTGACCTGACTCAAAGGTAAATACAAGTGTTCAAATTTTAGAAGACAGAAAAGTGTAACATCGTTTACTGTTTGGTTCTTTCTAATCTCACTAACAGTTTTAAAAAAATCTTAAAGG
This sequence comes from Globicephala melas, assembly GCF_963455315.2. Classification (NCBI taxonomy): domain Eukaryota; kingdom Metazoa; phylum Chordata; class Mammalia; order Artiodactyla; family Delphinidae; genus Globicephala; species Globicephala melas. The sequence continues at coordinate 36,173,568 of NC_083323.1, read as the reverse complement.
GGCTTCCCTGGTGGCAGAGTGATTAAGAATCCGCCTGCCAATGCAGGGGACACAGGCTCCAGCCCTGGTCTGGGAAGATCCCAAATGCCGCGGAGCAAATAGACCCGTGAGCCACAACTACTGAGCCTGCGCGTCTGGAGCCTGTGCTCCGCAACGGGAGAGGCCGCGACAGTGAGAGGCCTGTGTACCGCGATAAAAAAAAAAAAGAGGCCGCGATAGTGGAAGGCCCGCGCACCGCGATGAAGAGTAGCCCTTGCTTGCCGCAACTAGAGAAAGCCCTCGCACAGAAACGAAGACCCAACACAGCCAAAAAATAAATATAAAAATAAATAAATACAAAAATATTTATAAAAATATAAAAAAATAAATAGGTCTTTTTTTAAAAAGACCTAAAAGAAGAAATACATGGCGAATATCTAAAAAAAACCCCTTAAAGTCCTGTTTCAGTGAGTCATTTTAATTCAGAATTTAATACACACAAACTATTAACTTCAGAATCTAATAACTTGCTATAAATATCAGTTGCTTCCTTCCCTTGAAACAGCCAAAACCTAAAATAAACACTGAAATATATTTCTGACACATTGAAAAGCATGGTGGGGGATTTATTGTCATTTACACAACTGAATATTATCACAAAAGAAAAGGTCGGTGGATAGATGCAAGTAATTGGATGTGGGTCGCCTGACCTAATGATTAATCAGGCCCTGAGCACGTGTACTGACTACTGCCCCCACCTTTACAATTCTGTCTCTGAGCACACAGATCTATACTTCAAATAGAAGACCAGCACAGGGCAACAACCTCCCCAATCATGACATATTTGTAAACTGTGATGGAAGAAGAAGCTTTATTCTGAAGTCAGCTTCAAAAAGACTATTGCTGGCAACAAATGATCTTGTTCGTGGTCTCTATAACTGGGTTACATTTAAAAATGTGGTACCATTTTCACTTATAGAGACCACCAAGATAATTTTAGCATGTTCTAGAACGTTCTTCATTGTTGTTATTTTAATTATGTACATGTTCCACTACCTGAGATGGGGCTCTGGACATGCTACCCCAAAACATGGGACCTTGGCATATTGAAGATTTTAAAATGAAGGAGTTTAAGAAAACAGCAGAAGCAGGAAAGTCAATGTGACCTTCCTCACTACTTCTCCCCTGAAATGGGTCATAAAAACCTCAGGTGAGAGGTGCTCTTCCTATCCCCGGAGGAAAGGAGGAGCATCCTTATCTCCAAAAACAGGACTCTGAGAAGAATCTGAACAAACAGGCCTCGCTAAATGTCTCCAGTTTTTTATATTTACCTTATATTCTTTAACTTATCATATTCCTCCACGACTGTTGCTGATGAAAATAAACAGTCACTAACAAGAATAGAGTTTTATTTGAGCAAACTGAGGACTAGCCTGGAAGCCTGCTTCCCAGATTACTCTGAGAAACTTCTCCGGAGAAGCAGGGTTTTCAGCACAGTTTTTTATCTGGTCAAAGAACGTTAAACACGTCAGGATTATATTTCTTCAAGCTTTCAAAAAAAAAAAAAAAAAGGAACAGTCCAGCATATACACAGCAAGTCAACATGGCCTTGACACCTGGGAAGGGAATCAAAGGAGTACCAGTATTGGCGTCTCAGGAAGAGAGACATTTAATCTTTATTTTTAATATGGACCATCTTTACTTTTGGTCATGTGTTCTTTCCTCTAATAATTAAAGCAGATGTACAATGTATGTTTGATAGGCCACAAACAGGCTATGTTAGCTAGCATAAAATTCAAGTTAGCTCAGGTATAAGCCAGAATGACTTCCCCATACCTCGGTATGTGAAAATTTCTTTTATCACTGTCCTTTCTTCATCAAACCTAGCATAAACGCTCATGCCTAACTGCTTTTGTGGGTCTTCATTTCCTATGAAGTCTCCTGTGTCACATAAAACAATTTTTTATGCTTTTCTCCTGTTAATCTGTCTTTGTCAGTTTAATTTTCAGATCCAGCCAGAGACTTTAAGAAGGTCGAGGAAATTTTTTTTCTTTCCCTACACCTGATTATGGCCAAGATGTTGGTTTCAACTTCGGCTTTTCCTTTTTTTCTCTCCATTCTACTACCGCATGAGACAATAATTCCCTCTATCCATTATCAAGTCACCGCTCAGTGACCTGGGATAAATTTTCCAAATTGAGGATTACCCATTCTTTTCCTTTTTCTCTTCTGCTTCGTGTCCTTTCACATTCTAGTAATTAATCAATACTTTCAAAGATCCAGTGGAAAGTGGGGGAGGGGGTAATGAAGTCAATTCTGCTGCTTATTAGGAATTCTCATAAAGTATAACAGAAACCAAAAGCTAAAGTGAGATTTTTCTCTGCACTGCCGCCACATCATTAGCATGAAGAATCAAGAGCTAGCTGAACACTGATAAGTGAGCCAGTAGTTTAGAATTGTCCTGAGGCAATTTTCAATTTTCTGGTTCCTTTCTTTGTAAGTAATTCTCTTCTCTATAGATGCACTTAGTATTGCTTTCACATTTACCCCTCTTTCAGGAGAGTAGGTCTTCATCCTTGTGTAGCAAAGATTTGTAGTATTTCTTTTAAGCTTTTTATCAAGACCTCAAAAAAACTTGCATCTGTAACACATATTGTATTAGTTTGGATTTTTTAGTTGTAAGTAACAAAACAGCTTGAACTAGTTAAGGTGCAAAGGTTGATTTATTGGAAAGACACTGAAGTGTCTCTCGAAATGAAAATAACTAAAACAAACAGGATGGCTCCAGAGTCAATGGGAACTAAAAATGAAGAGTCTCCTGTAGCATCTCTCTTTTTTTTCGCTTTTTTTCTGGATGTTGGCCTTCTTCTTTCAGGCTTTCTCCCTGGAGAAAGGACATGGTCGCAGTGACTTTGGGGGGGTCACACCCTTAAGGTTCCATGACCAGAGAGGACAGGGAACTTTCCCCATAAGATATAATTAGAAAATCTGGGGACGGACAACGTTCTGGTTCAGGCTGGTTATCTTCTCATTCCCAGCCTTATTACTAATCAGATGTTATTGGGGAAGTTTCTTTTTATCCTTATTAGTTGTTCTTTAAAACAACTAATACGGATAAATTTTTTAAAAATATTTTTATATTACTTTTTTTTAACTACAAAGCAATTTTATTTTGTTTTCCTTCCAGTTTTATTGAGATATAATTGACATACAGCACTGTATGTTTGAAGGGTATAGCATAAGGATTTGACTTACATACATCCTAGAACAATTACCACAATAAGTTTAGTGAACATCTAGCATCTCATATAGATATAAAAGAAGAGAAAAAAACATTTTTTTCCCTTGTGATGAGAACGCTTAGGTTTCACGCTCTTAACAACTTTCATATATAGCATACAGCAGTGTTAATTATAATTATCATGTGGAACATTATATCCCAAGTGCTGATTTATTTTATAACTGTAATTTTTAATCTTTTGACAGCCTTCCTCAAATTACCCCTCCACCCCATGGTAACAACAAATCTGATCTTTTTTTTCTATGAGTTAGTTGGTTTGTTTGTTTTTGAAATATAATTGACCTACAATGCTATGTTAGTTCCCGTAATAAAACTTAGTGTTTGGTATTTCTATACATTTTAAAATGAGCATCATGATTAGGTCTAGTTACAAAATGTCACCATACAAAAACATTGCATAGTTATTGATTGTATTCCCCACACTGTACATTTCATAACTGTGGCTCATTATTTGGCACCTAGAATTTTGTACCTCTTAATCTCCCTGGCCTATTTCTCTCCTCTTGTCTCCCTAACCCGCTCCCCTCTGGCAACCACCTGTTTATTCTCTGTATCTATAAATCTGTTTTTGTTTAGCTGTTTTTTCATTTGGGTTTTTTTAAATTCCACACATACAGTGTTTGTCTTTTTCTGTTCAATTTGTTTCACTTAGCATAATATCCTCTAGGTCCATCCATATTGTCACAAATGGCAAGATTTCATTCTTTTCTATGGCTGAGTAATATTCCATTGTGTATGTGTGTATATATATATATATATATATATATATATATATATATACCTTATCTTCTTTATGCAGTCACCTATTGATGGGAACATGGATTGCTTCCATATCTTGCCTATTGTAAATAATGCTTCAAAGAATATTGGAGTGCATGTATCTTGTCTAATTAGTGTTTTTATTTTCTTCAGATAAATCCCCAGGAGTGAAATTACTGGATCATTTGGTAGTTCTCTTTTTAGTTTTTTGAGGAATCTCCTTACTGTTTTCCATAGTGGCTGCACCAATTTACATCCTCGGCAACACTTGTGTTTTGTTGTTGTTTTGATCAAAGCCATTCTGACAGGTGTGAGGTGGTTTTCTCACCATGGATTTGATTTGCATTTCCCTGATGATTAGTGATGTTGAGCATCTTTTCATATGCCTGTTGGCCATCTGTACGTCTTCTTTGGAAAAATGTCTATTCGGATCTTCTGGCCATTAAAAAAATTTTTTTTTGATGTTGAATTGTATGAGCTCTTTATATGTTTTGGATATTAACCCCTTATTAGATATATTGTTTGCAAATATCTTCTCCCATTCAGTAGGTTGTTTTTTCATTTTGTTGCTAGTTTCTGTCACTGTGCAAAAGCTTTTAGTTTGATGTAGTCCATTTGTTAATTTTTGCTTTTGTTGCCCTTGCCTGAAGAGACTATCCAAAAAAATATTACTAAGACAAATGAGAGTACTGCCCTATGTTTACTTCTACAAGTTTTATGGTTTCAGGTCTTATGTTTAAGCCTTTAATCCATTTTGAATTTATTGTGCGTGGTGTGAGAGGGTAGTCCAGTTTGATTCTTTTGCATGTAGCTGTCCAGTTTCTCCAACACCATATATTGAAGAAGCTGTCTTTTCCCCATTGTTTATTCTTGACTCCTTTGCCATAGATTAATTGCCCATGTAATTATGTGTTCATTTCTGGGCTCTCTATTCTGTTCCACTGATTTATGTGTCTGTTTTTGTGCCAGTACCATACTGTTTTGATTATTGTAGCTTTGCAGTATAGCTTGAAATCAGGGAGCATGATATCTCCAGGTTTGTTCTTTCTCAAGATTATTTTGGCTATTTCGGGTCTTTTGTATTTCCATACACATTTTAGAATTATTTGTTCTAGTTCTGTGAAAACTGTCATTGGTATTTTGATAGGGATTGCATTGAATCTGTAGACTGCCTTGGAAAGTATGACCATTTAAACAATATTAATTCTTCCAAACCATGAACACAGTATATATTTCCATCTGTTTGTGTCATCTTCAATTTCTTTCATCAGTGTCTTATAGTTTTCCAAGTACAGTTCCTTTACCCACTTAGTTAGATTTCTTCCTAGGTATTTTATTGTTTTTGATGGAATTAGAAATAGGATAGTTTTCTTAATTTCTCTGATAGTTCATTGTTAGTGTGTAGAAATACAACATATATCTGTATACTAATTTTATATCCTGCAAATTCACTGAATTCATTGATGAGCTCTAGTAGTTTTTTGGTTGCATCTTGAGGATGCTATGTATCATACCACGTCATCTGCAAACAGAGACAGTTTTACTTCTTTCTTTCCAATTTGGATTCCTTTTATTTGTTTTTCTTATCTGATTGCTGTGGCAAGGACTTCCAATACTATGCTGAATAAAAGTGGCGAGAGGGAGCATCCTTGCCTTGTTCCTGACATTAGAGGAAATGTTTTCAGCTTTTCACTGTTGAGTATGATATTAGCAGTGGGCTTGTCATATATGGCCTTCATTATACTGAGTTATGTTCCCTGTATACCCACTTTGTTGAGCGTTTTTCTCATAAATGAATGTTGAATGTTGTCAAAAGCTTTTTCTGCATCTATTGAGATGATATGATTTTCATTCTTCAGTTTGTTAATATGGTATATCACATTGATCAATTTATGGGTATTGAACCACCCTTGCATCCCGGGGATAAATCCCATATGATCATGGTATATGGTCCTATTAAATTATTGTTGAATTCAGTTTGATAATATTTTGTTGAGGATTTTTGTATCTATGTTCATCAGTGATATTGGCCTGTAATTTTCTTTTTTTGTGATATCTTTGTCTGGTTTTGTTGTCAGGGTGATGTTAGCCTTGTAGAATAAATTCAGAAGAATTCCTTCCTCTGCAATTTTTTCGTATAGTTTGAGAAGGATAGGTGTTAACTTTTCCCAAAATATTTGGTAGAATTTACATGTGAAGTCATCTGGCCCTGGACTTTAGTTTTCTGGGAATTATTTTATTAATGACTCGATTTCATTACTGGTAATTGGTCTACTCATATTTTCTTTTTCTTCCTGGATCAGGCTTAGGAGATTGAACATTTCTAGTAATTTGGCTGTTTCTTCTAGTTTGTCCATTTTATTGGTGTATAATTGCTCATTGTAATCTCTTGCAATCCTTTGTATTTCTGTGTGTTGCTTGTAACTATCCCTTTTTCATTTCTGATTTATTGATTTGGGCCCTCTCTTGCTTTTTCTTGATAAATCTGACTAAGGGTTTATCAATTTTATCTTTTAAAAGATCCAGCTCTTAGTTTCATTAATCATTTCTAGTGCTTTTTATCTCTATTTTATTTATTTCTGCCCTGGTCATTAAGATTTCTTTCCTTGTACTGACTTTGGGTTTTGTTTTTTCTTCTTCTAGTTTCTTTAAGTGTAAATTTAGGTTGTTTATTTGAGATTGTCCTTATTTCTTGAGGTAGGCTTTGATTGCTATAAATTTCCCTCTTAGGACTGCTTTTATTGCTTCCCATATATATTTTTTAAAATTTTAATACCTTTATTGGAGTATAATTGCTTTACAATGTTGTGTTAGTTTCTGTTTCACAACAAAGTGAATCAGCTATAAGTATACATATATCCCCATATCCCCTCACTCTTGAACTTCCCTCCCATCCTCCCTTCCTCCCTATCCCACCCCTCTAGCTCATCACAAAGCATCAAGTTGATCTCCCTATGCAATGCAGCAGCTTCCCACTAGATATCCAGTTTACATTTGGTAGTGTATATATGTCAGTGCTACTCTCTCACTTTGTCCCAACTGCCCCTTCCCCACCATGTCCTCAAGTCCATTCTCTACGTCTGCATCTTTATTCCTGCTATGCCACTAGGTTCAGCATTACCATATTTTTCAATTCCATATATTTGTGTTAGCATATGGTATTTGATTTTCTCTTTCTGACTTACTTCACTCTGTATGACAGACTCTAGGTCCATCCACCTCACTACAAATAACTCAATTATTTTTCCTTTTTATAGCTGAGTAATGTTCCATTGTATATATGTGCCACATTTTCTTTACCCATTCATCTGTCATTGGACATTTAGGTTGCTTCCATGTCCTGCCAATTGTAAATAGTGCTGCAATGAATATTGTGATACATGTATCTCTTTGAACTATGGTTTTCTCAGGGTATATGTCTAGTAGTGGGATTGCTGAGTATATGGTAGTTCTATTGTTAGATTTTTAAGGAACCTCCATACTGATCTCATAGTGGCTGTTTCAATTTACATTCCCACCAACAGTGCAAGAGGGTTCCCTTTTCTCCACACCTTCTCCAGCATTAATTGTTTGTAGATTTTTGATGATGGCCATTCCGACCAGTGTGAGGTGATACCTCATTGTAGTTCTGATTTGCGTTTCTCAACTGATTAGTGATGTTGAGCATCCTTCCATGTGTTTGTTGGCAATCTGTATATCTTCTTTAGAGAAATGTCTATTTAGGTCTTCTGCCCATTTTTGGATTGGGTTGCTTGATTTTTTTTTTTTTTTCTTGTGGTACACGGGCCTCTCCCTTTGTGAAGCACAGGCTCCGGATGCGCAGGCTCAGTGGTCATGGCTCATGGGCCTAGCCGCTCTGCGGCATGTGGGATCTTCCCGGACCGGGGCATGAACCCCTGTCCCCTGCATCGGCAGGTGGACTCTCAACAACTGCGCCACCAGGGAAGCCCGGGTTGCTTGATTTTTGATATTGAGCTGCATGAGCTACTTGTATATTTTGGAGATTAATCCTTTGTCAGTTGCTTCATTTGCAAATATTTTCTCTCATACTGAGGATTTTCTTTTCCTCTTATTTGTAGTTTCCTTTGTTTTACAAAAGCTTTTAAGTTTCATTAGGTCTCATTTGTTTATTTTTGTTTTTATTTCCATTTCTCTAGGAGGTGGGTCAAAAAGGATCTTGCTGTGATTTATCATAGAGTGTTCTACTATATTTTCCTCTAAAAGTTTTATAGTGTCTGGACTTACATTTAGGTCTTTAATATATTTTGAGTTTATTTTTGTGTATGGTGTTAGGAAGTGTTCCACTTTCATTCTTTTACGTGTAGCTCTCCAGTTTTCCCAGCACTGCTAACTGAAGAGGCTATCTTTTCTCCACTGTATATTCTTACCTCCTTTATCAAAGATAAGGTGACCATATGTGCGTGGGTTTATCTCTGGGCTTTCTGTCCTGTTCCGTTGATCTATAGTTCTGTTTTTGTGCCAATACCATACTGGCTTGATTACTGTACCTTTGTAGTATAGTCTGAAGTCAGGGATTCTGATTCCTCGAGCTCCGTTTTTCTTTCTCAAGATTGCTTTGGCTATTCAGGGTCTTTTGTGTTTCCATACAAATTGTGAAATTTTTTGTTCTAGTTCTGTGAGAAATGCCATTGGTAATTTGATAGGGATTGCATTGAGTCTGAAGATTGCTTTGGGTAGTATAGTCGTTTTCACAATGTTGATTCTTCCAATCCAAGAACATGGTATATCTCTCCATCTGTTTGTATCATCTTTAATTTCTTGCATCAGTGTCTTATAGTTTTCTGCATACAGGTCTTTTGCCTCCTTAGGTAGGTTTATTCCTAGGTATTTGATTCTTTTTGTTGCAGTGGTGAATGGGAGTGTTTCCTTAATTTCTCTTTCTTATTTTTCATCATTAGTATATAGGAATGTAAGAGATTGATGTGCATTAATTTTGTATCCTGCTACTTTACCAAATTCATTGATTAGCTCTAGTAGTTTTCTGGTAGCTTATTTAGGATTCTCTATGTATAGTATCATGTCATCTGCAAACAGTGACAGCTTTACTTCTTCTTTTCTGATTTGGATTCCTTTTATTTCTTTTTCTTTTCTGATTGCTGTGGCTAAAATGTCCAAAACTATGTTGAATAATAGTGGTAAGAGTGGGTACCCTTGTCTTTTCCTGATGTTAGATGAAATGGTTTCAGTTTTTCACCATTGAGAATGATGTTGGCTGTGGGTTTGTCATATATGGCCTGTATTATGTTGAGGTAAGTTCTCTCTATGCCTACTTTCTGGAGAGTTTTTATTATAACTTGGTGTTGAATTTTGTCAAAAGTTTTTTCTGCATCTACTGAGATGATCATATGGTTTTTATCCTTCAATTTGTTAATACAGTGAATCACATTGATTGACTTGCGTATATTGAAGAATCCTTGATTCCTGGGATAAACCCCACTTGTTCATGGTGTATGATCCTTTTAATGTGCTTTTGGATTCTGTTTGCTAGTATTTTGTTGAGGATTTTTGCATCTCTGTTCATTAGTGATATTGGCCTATAGTTTTCTTTTTTTGTGACATCTTTGTCTGGTTTTTGTATCAGGGTGATGGTGGCCTCGTAGAATGAGTTTGGGAGTGTTCCTCCCTCTGCTGTATTTTAGAAGAATTTGAGAAGAATAGGTCTTACCTCTTCTCTAAATGTTTGATAGAATTCACCTGTTAAGCCATCTGACCCTGGGCTTTTGTTTGTTGGAATATTTAAAATCACAGTCTCAATTTCAGTGCTTGTGATTGGTCTGTTTATATTTTCTATTTCTTCCTGTTTCAATCTCAGAAAGTTGTGCTTTTCTAAGAGTTTTTCCATTTCTTCCAGGCTGTCCACTTTATTGGCATATAGTTGCTTGTAGTAGTCTCTAAAGATCCTTTGTGTTTCTGCAGTGTCAGTTGTTACTACTTTTTCATTTCTAATTCTGTTAATTTGAGTCTTCTCCCCTTTTTTCCTGAGGAGTCTGGCTAATGGTTTATCAATATTGTTTATGTTCTCAAAGAACAAGCTTTTAGCTTTATTGATCTTTGCTATTGTTTCCTTCATTTCTTTTTCATTTATTTCTAATGTGATCTTTATGATTTGTTTCCTTCTCCTCACTTTGGTCTTCTTTCTCTAATTACCTTAGGTGTAGGGTTAGGTTGTTTATTTGAGATATTTCTTCTTTCTTGCAGTAGGATTGTATTGCTATAAACGTCTCTCTTAGAACTGCTTTTGCTGCATCCCATAGGTTTCGGGTTGTCGTTTTTTCATTGTCATTTGTATCTAGGTGTTTTTTTATTTCCTCTTTGATTCTTCAGTGATCTCTTGGTTGTTTAGTAGCATATTGTTTAGCCTCCTTGTGTGTGTATTTTTCCAGTTTTTTTCCTGTAATTGATATCTAGTCTCATAGCATTGTGGTCACAAAAGATGCTTTATACAATTTCAATTTTCTTATATTTACTGAGGCTTGATTTGTGACCCTAGATGATGTGATCTATGCTGGAGAATGTTCCATGAGCAACTGAGAAGAAAGTGTATTCTGTTGTTTTCAGATGGAATGTCCTATAAATATCAATTATGTCCACTTGGTCTAATGTGTTATTTAAAGCTTGTGTTTCCTTACTTATTTTCTGTTTGGATGATCTGTCCATTGGTGTAAGTTGGGTGTTAAAGTCACCCGCTATTATTGTGTTAGTGTTGATTTCCCCGTTTATGGCTGTTAGCATTTGCCTTATGTATTGAGGTGCTCCTATGTTGGGTGCATAAATATTTACAATTGTTACATCCTCTTCTTGGATTGATCCCTTGATCATTGTATAGTGCCCTTCCTTGTCTCTTGTAATAGTCTTTATTTTAAATTCTGTTTTGTCTCATATGAGAATTGCTAATCCAACTTTCTTTTGATTTCCATTTGCATGGAATATCTTTTTCCATCCACTCACTTCCAGTCATTATGTGTTCCTACATCTGAACTGGGTCTCTTGTAGACAGCATGTATGGATCTTGTTTTTCTATCCATTCAGCCAGTCTGTGTTTTTGGTTGGGGCATTTAATCTGTTCACATTTAAGGTAATTATTGATAAGTATGTTCCTATTTCCATTTTCTTAATTGTTTTAGGTTTGTTTTTGTAAGTCTTTTCCTTCTCTTGTGTTTCCTGCCTAGAGAAGTTCCTTTAGCATTTGTTGTAAAGCTGGTTTGATGGTGCTGAATTCTCTTAATTTTTGCTTGTCTGTAAAGCTGTTGATTTCTCCATCGAATCTGAATGAGATCCTTGCTGGGTAGAGTAATCTTGGTTGTAGGTTTTTCCCTTTCATCACTTTAAATATATCTTGCCCCTCCCTTCTGGCCTGTAGAGTTTCTGATGAAAGGTCAGCTGTTAACCTTATAGGGATTCCCTTGTATGTTATTTGTTGCTTTTCCCTTGTTGCTTTTAATATTTTTTCTTTGTATTTAATTTTTGATAGTTTGATTAATATGTGTCTTGGCCTGTTTCTCTTTGGGTTTATCCTGTATGGGACTCTCTGTGCTACCCGGACGATTGAGTATTTCCTTTCCCATGTTAGGGAAGTTTTCGACTATAATCTCTTCAAATATTTTCTCAGACCCTTTCTTTTTTTCTTCCTCTTCTGGGATGCCTATGATTCAAATGTTAGTGCATCTAATGTTGTCCCAGAGGTCCCTGAGACTGTCCTCCATCCTTTTCACTCTTTTTTCTTTATTCTGCTCCCTGGCAGTTATTTCCACCATTTTATCCTCTAGCTCACTTATCCATTCTTCTGTCTCAGTTATTCTGCTATTGATGTCTTCTAGAGTATTTTTAGTTTCAGTTATTGTGTTGTTCATCACTGTTTGCTCTTTAGTTCTTCTAGATCTTTGTTAAATGTTTCTTGTATTTTCTCCATTCTGTTTCTGAGATTTTGGATCATCTTTACTATCATTACTCTGAATTCTTTTTCAGGTAGCTTGCGTATTTCATCTTCATTTATTTGGTCTTGTAGGTTTTTACCTTGCTCCTTCTTCTGTAACATATTTTTTTGTCATTTCATTTTTTATTCTTTTGATGGGTGGTGCTGTATTCCTGTCTTACTGGTTGTTTGGCCTGAGGCATCCAGCACTGGAGTTTGCAGACAGTTAAAGGATAGAGCTGGGTCTTGGTGCTGAGTTTAGGACCTCCAGGAAGCATCACTCCAATTAATATTCCCTGTGCTGTGACGTTTTCTGTTAGTCCAGTGGTTTAGACTCAGAGCTCCCACCACAGGAGCTCAGGCCTGACCTCCAGCCTGGGAACCAAGATCCCACAAGCTGCATGGTGCGACAAAAAAGAAAAGAGAAAGAAAAAAAGGAGCAGTACAATATCAAAAAATAAAAAACAAAATAAAATTAGAAAGATAAAAAATATATTAGGAAAAATAAAAATATAATTGAAACAACTGCAACAAGGTAAAATAAAACCACAACAGAAAAAAGAAAAAAAAGGGGGGAGGTGTGGGGGGAACAATCCAAAAGAAGAGAAGAATAACAAAGTATAAAGAATAAAATAAAATTAGAAAAATAAAAGATTTATTAGGAAAAATATAAATGAATCAACAACAATCAATCAACAAGGTAAAACAGAATTCCAATCTAAAAGAGGAAAAAAGAAAAAAAAAAAAGCCTTGGCTATGGGGCCGGAGTTGGAACTTAGTCAGGGGCAGGCTTTAGGGTGTTGCAGGACCTAGGTGGGTTGGGGGGGTGACAGAGCGTGGTGACAGGGGGGTGACAGCCAGAAAAGGCCTTGGGGTCAGGACCTAGGCAGGGCAACGTTAAAGTGTGGAGTTGGGCCTCTGCTTAGGACCTGCACAGAAGGGGAGAGGCAGCACATCCAAAGATGGGCCTCTGGAGTGTGGAGTTCTGGAGTTTGGAGGTATGGCCCTGGGTGAGGGTGTGTGGGTGGGGTTTAGGCCCAGCACATTGGAGGGGGTCGCCGAGTGTAGAGGTAGAGCCCTGGGTGGTGGTGTAGGGGTGGGGCTTGGGCTCTGCGTGGCAGGAGGGAGGCTCTGAGGGCCGAGGAATAGGCCTGGGAGCCCAACTGGCTCTCTGATGCCCAAGTGGACAGGGAAAACGCTGGCCGCGTTCCCTTCTGTTCCTCTGCACCCCTCCCCCACTGTCTCCCCCAAGGTCTCCCCCATCCCTGCTGGACCCCTAACAGTGGGTCGGTTCTGCTGGGTATGGGAACTCCTCCCTTCCCCCAGCCAACCCTCAGGGGTGCTGGTCATGGAGGTCCAGCCTTTACTTTTGCTCTCCCTTCCCTCCCTCCCACTCCCTCAGGACCCACGTGGCTGGAGGGGGCCTCAGTGGGCAGAGGATCAGGCCCAGGATTTCAGCAGGTTCCTGGGGGCCCAAGAGGGCAGGGGAAACCTGGCCACACTCCCTTTTGATCCTCTGTCCTCCCAGTGGTCCCCCAATTCCCCCTCTGGTTGTGGGATCCCTTCCCCTTCGCCAGCCGCTGAGAGAGTGTGCAGAAAAGGGAACCCTCTTGCACTATTGGTGGGAATGTAAATTGATACAGCCACTATGGAGAACAGTATGGAGGTTCCTTAAAAAACTAAAAATAGAATTACCATATGACCCAGCATTCCCCCTCCTGGGCATATACCCTCAGAAAACCTCACTTCAAAAAGAGACAGGTACCACAATGTTCATTGCAGCACTCTTTACAATAGCCAGGACATAGAAGCAACTTAAATGTCCATCAACAGAGGAATGGATAAAGAAGATGTGACACATATATACAATGGAATATTACTTAGCCATAAAAAGAAACAAAATTGAGTTATTTGTAGTGAGGTGGATGGACAAAGAGTCTGTCATACAGAGTAAAGTAAGTCAGAAAGAGAAAAACAAATACTGTATGCTAACACATATATATGGAATCTTAAAAAAAAAAATTGGTTCTGATGAACCTAGGGGCAGGACAGGAATAAAGATGGAGACATAGAGAATTGACTTGAGGACACAGGGAGGTAGAAGGTTAAGGTGGGACAAAGTGAGAGGGTAGCATTGACATATATACACTACCAAATGTAAAATAGCTAGCTAGTGGGAAGCAGCTGCATAGCACAGGGAGATCAGCTCGGTGCTTTGTGACCCCCTAGAGGGTTGGGATAGGGAGGGTGGGAGGGAGTCTCAAGAGGGAGCGCATATGAGGATATAGGTATGCATATAGCTGATTCACTTTGTTATACAGCAGAAACTAACATACCATTGTAAAGCAATTATACTCCAATAAAATGCTAAAAAAAAAAAAAAAAAAAAAGCAGTGTGCCAATTGAAGAATAAAGCAAGGAAAGAGAAGAAACCAATAAAAATGATTTAAAAAAATAATAATAAAATACAATAAAAAGGGAAAAAACACAGGACAACAGAAAAGCAAAGTAGTAAAAAAAAGAAAGAAAAGAAAAATATATTAATGCAAAAAAGGAATAAAATATAAGGGAAAAGAATGCAGAACAACAGAAAAGTAAAGTAAAAATAGAAATGTATAAAAAATAAAAATATGTTATAAAACATGGAGATCCCAAAATACTAAATAAAGAAAAAAGACTAAAACAACAACAAACAAACAAAAGAAGAAAGAAAAACAAACAAACAAAAGCTCGAACCAACAACAGAATGAATCAAAACAGTAAAATTAATTATAATAATTATGTTTCTCTGGGGTCTCTGCTGTGAGTGTCCTTGCACACGCTGTGAGCCACAGCCCACCTCTGCCTCCCCAAGAGGCTCTCCTCTGCCTCTGGGCTGGTCTCTAGACCTGCTGTGGGCCCTGTGGGGACCACTCAGACTCTGATCTGGCCCAGTTCCTGTGTGTGCTGCCCCCAAAGTCCACAGCTGCCAGAGCTAGACATTTTTCATTTGTGGGAACACTCATTGTCTACTCAGATATTCCGTAGATGCAGGGTCTACCTAGCTGATCGCGGGGATTTAATCTGCAGCTTGTACAGCTGATGGAAAGATTTTCGATCTTCTTCCTTGGTCACCCCGTCCCTGGGGTTCAGCTTTGGTTCTATCCCCACCTCTGCATGTTGTCCACCCACAGAAGCCTGGTCCTGAGGCTGCCTTGGAGGTCTTGGGTCACCCCTGTGAGGACCGGATGCAGAGGTGGTATGACTGCTTGGTTCATGGGAGCCCCGGTGGTGCCAAATGCAGGGAAGCTGGCGGTCATGGGCACAAGAGATATGGCCCTACTCAGGGCCTCTTCTGGGGGAGCTTCTTTTATTGTCGTCAGCACGCGCCAGCATGTGAGGAGAGAGAGGCTACAATAGTGGCTCCTCATCCTGCGTGTGACTCAGCAGTAGCGCCCTGCTCCCATGGCAATCCAGTCTTCCTCCACAGGTACTCCTGGCTGCAGATTTCCTCCCTCCTGTCCCCCCATCCATCTCCCTACATCCAACCGCAGCCCCTGCTCTGGGCCTCTTCTTCAAGCCCCATGCACTAGCCTCCAGCCCTCTTGCACATCTGAGAACACACCTCCCAGTCCAGGGCACGTAGGGCCAAGGTACGGACCATCTGTGTATTTCCCACTCTGTCCCATCTGCCTCAGATCGGCTGCTTCACCCTCTTCCAATGGCCTCAAATGCTTCCCTTCTGTCCTAATCGATTTCCCTGTGGAGAGGGCATTTCTGCAAATTAGGGAATCTCTCCTCTGCTTCAGCTCCCCCACCCCCAGTGTGCAAGTCCGGTTCGGCTTCCTCTCCTCCTCCGTCTCCCTTCTTTTTTTTTCCGTCCTACCCAGTTTTCTCCCTTCTTTCTTTCCATCCTACCCAGTTATGCAGGGATATTTATAGTCCTTTCCAGCGTCCAAGGTCTTCTGCTAGTTTTCAGCCAGTGTTCTGTGAGAACTGTTGCATCTATAGATGTATTCCTGATGCATCCGTGGAGAGAAATGAACTCCACGTCCACCTACTCCTCCGCCATCTTGAATCTCCATCTCCCATAGATTTTAGCTTGTGTGTTTTCATTTTCATTTGTCTCCAGGTATTTCTTGATTTCTTCAGTGATCCATTGGTTGTTTAGTAGCATATGGTTTAGCCTCCATGTTTCTGGGTTTTTCTGCAGTTTTTTCTTATAGTTGATTTCTAGTGTTATAGCATTGTGGTAGGAAAAGATGCTTGGTAGGATTTCAATTTTTAAAAAAATTTACTGAGACTTGTTTTGTGGCCTACCATGTGAGCTATCCTGGAGAATGTTCCATGTGCACTTGAAAAGAATGTGTATTCTGCTGCTTTTAGGTGGAATGTCATATATATATATATATATATATATATATATATATATGACATATATACATATATATAAATATATTCCTTTTTGGTCTAATGTGTCATTTAAGTCCAGTGTTTTCTTATTGATTTTCTGTCATTCTGCCTGGATGATCTGTCCATTGATGTAAGTGGGCTGTTGAACTCCTCTACTATTATTGTGTTATTGCTTTTGATCTCAATTTATCAATTTTATTCCCTTTTCTATCACAAATTAAATAATGACAATTTAAACTGTGGCACTAATTTCAGTAATATATTAGATCTAACTTATTGGAATGTTTACTGTGTGCCAAGCTTTATGATAAGTGACATGTATATAACCACTTTTAATCCTCAAAGACTATGAGATGGGCCTTAGAGAGAAAGTGGAAAGCAACCAGTTTCCACTGATAATTGATAGTCAAACAATGGCTTTACTACTGAAACCTCAACTAATTATTGTTGAAGTCTCAGAGCTGAAACAATGATCACATGATTTTTTTTATATAGACAGTGCCAGGTTTTTAGCTTTTGTTTCATTATGCATGAGGTAAAGACCTCTGGCTATTCATAAAGTTCCATCTCTCTTCTTTGTGGACTCACATGCAGCTAGACTACATTTCTAAGCATTCTTGTAAAGTATAGCTAAGTGATTAAGTTTTAATACATGGTAAGGGATATGTGCATCTTCTAGACCCTACCCACAAGCCTCCCCAATGTGCACGCTGCTCCAAGCTCTTTCCTCTTCCACTGGCTGGATGGACACAGTGATAAGGCATAGAAGAAGGTGGACCAGAGAAGGACAGAACCCAGAGGACAGTTACTCTGGCTACTTGAGTAGCTGCCCTGGACTGTAATATGAGATTTCAAAATCTATTTGGTACTGCAGGCTACTCTACCCTAACTAATTGAACACATTAGAGATTTTACTTTGTATTTTATAATTAATTTTATAAACATATGCAGTTTTTTTCTTGTCACTAACAATAAATAAGTAATAATACATAATTAATTAATTTAAAAAATAGGAACATGTCTGGCTGACTGATTTAGAGCAGTTGTGCTCCACAAGCAGGGAAAGAAATCTTTTAAACAGACTTCTCTGTAATTCAGCCAGCTATGCATTTAGAGAAATTTTCTGCTCTAGAAATGAAGACATGTCTTTATGAAGCCACCTATCTTTTCATAAGCCTCAATTCTTACCATTAAAATATTTGTTTTGAGGAGGAGCTGAGTCATATTTTAAATTTCTTCTCAAGAGCAGTATTATTAGCCCCTATTCCACAAATGAGGACACCGTATTCACTTTCTGTTTGTGCTGTAAAAAAATTGCCACACACTTAGTGGCTTAAAAGAGCAAAAATTTATGATGTTACAGTTCTATAGGCCATACTTCTGATGGGTTTCATCAGGCTATATCAAGGTGTCTCCAGGCTGGCATTCCTTTCTAAAGGCTCCAGGAAAGAATCCATTTCCTTTTCTTTTCCACCTTCTAGAGACTGCTCACATTCCTCGTCTTGTCAATCTCTTCCTCCATTTTCAAAGCCAGTAATAGCAGCTTTGAAGTCCTTCTTATACACCATCATCCTGACCTCCTTTCCTGCCTCCCCCTTCCACTTTTAAGAAACCTTGCAATTACATTGGGCCCACATTGATAATCCAGGACAATCTCCCTATTTTAAGGTCAACTGATTAGCAAATTTAATTCCATCTGCAAACTTAATTCCCCTTTGCCATGTAACCTAACATATTTACAGGTTGCAAGGATTTGAACTTGGACATCTTTGAGGGGCCACTACTCTGCCTACTGCACTACCAGTGTTTAGATTCATTCCATAACTATGTTTGTATCTTTGCTACCTGTCCTTTAGCCCTTCATTGCTGATTAAATTAAATTCATTCTTCTATCTCTTTTCACTAAGATAAATCTTTTGGTTTTGGTGAAGAATGCTTTGTTTTAAAAGAATTTGAATTTTTATTAAAGTCTTCCTATGTGGCTAACCCAACTTTGTGACACAGATTTGATTAGTACACAGATACTGTGAACCACATTTCTCCAGGCTTTCAGACCTTTTGACCTTTTATTTATTTACTTGTTTGTTTGTTTAATTTTTTGGCTGCACAGCATAAGGAATCCTAGTTCTCCCGCCAGGGATCAAACCCATGCCCCCTGCAATGGAAGCCCACAGCTCTAATCACTGGACCGCCAGGGAATTCCCATAACTTTTTTTTTTTTCCCCATAACTTTTGACATTTTAAACACCCCTTTCCTGAAGTAAAATGAAAGTCTCCATTCCTAACGGGGATACTTTCTCCCCAATGGCAGAAATAGAAAATATGCGCCTATGTCCACTCTCGGCCCCAGATCCAATCTCTGCTCTTGTTTCTCATGCATTGTTTGTACAAGAAGCTGGCTCCTGTGGACTATAAATCCCCGGCTTGCTTACATTTGGCTTCTAAATGTGTTCAACCAATGGGAGATAAGGGTGGAAAGAGAGAGAGCATAGAGTATTTTTTCCCCTGCACCTTCCCTACTTTGGCGCTATATTTACATAGGGCTGATTCCACATTCCTCTTTAACCATAGCTTTCACTGGGAGGCCCCTGGTCCATCTTTTCCCTTTGGTACTAAGGGTAATGGTCTCCAGCTGATGTTGGTCTCTGGCGCATCACCGTCCCTTGTTTGTTTCCTTCATTTGCCCATAGGTACTTCTATGAGAAGTTTTTCAACAGATCTCTTCATTTGAAATGAATCCTGTTTTCTGCTGGAAATCTGACACAATATCCCCAGGCAAATGTTTTTAAAGGGCATTTTTACCTTTTGTTAATGGTAAAACAAATAGATCTGTTCAATGGAGCTGAAAGTTCTACTTTGATGATATATAAAAATAGCCATGAAGAAAGGAAAGGAGGTAGCCAGTAGGGTTTTCTGCACTCTCCCTCTTTATGCATTTTGGCTCTCACCCTCACAGTATATAGTTTCCTCATAGAGATCAGAACCACTCATTCATTCATTATTCAATATTTATTTGAAATAAAACAGTGGTTTTATTATACTGGTGTGTGAAACAGACAATGCTGGATCTTATAGCTGAGTAGGAGGAGGTGGAGGGAGACAGTCCTCAAATAATCAAACAAATGTACAACTACAAACTGTCTTACCTGTTTTAAAAGAAAAATAGAGGACACTGTGAGCATGGAAGTAGGGGTGCTACTGACCTTGGAAGGGGCCATTGGAAGCTTCCTCATGAAGTGATGTATGTGCCAAGGTTTGAAGGAAGGGAATGGTAACTCAGAGCAGAAGTGGGAATAGGTAAAGCATGTAGTGTGGTTGTAGGAAAGTCTCAAGCAAAGCACAAAATGTACAAAGGCCTTGAGGAGACATAGAACTGAACAGTTTTGAGAAATCTAGAAACCATTGAAACTGGATTGTAGGGAGCAAGGAGAATGGTAAAAGATACATGAGGAACACTGGCCGGGATTTTGCATCCATGGTAAACATTTTGGTCATCATCTCAAGAACTGTTGGAGGCTACTGAATGGTTTTAAACAGATATGTGATGACGAGATGTATGTTTCTGAAAAACTCTGGCTGCCACAGAAAGAATGGTTTGTCAGAAAGCAACAGGCATGAAGCTAGCAAGATAGACTGTTTCTCATCTAGGCAAGTGATAATGGTAGCCTGAACCAGGATGGAGATAGTAGAGATAGAGAAAGGAGGATAAATTTGAGAGATGTTTGAAATTGGCAGGGATTTGTGAAAAATAGAATATGAGGATAAGGGAGAGGGAAGTATCCAGTATGGGCCCTCAATTTCCAGATTATCCAACTGTATGAGGTTTTTAATGAGACAGGAGCAATTGGAGGAAGTCCAGATTTAGAAAGGGGAACAGCGTATGTTTCCTTTAGGACATGCTCCTTCAATATGACCTTTATCATATTGTATTTTTTCTGTGTGGTAAGAATACCTAAAATGAGGCCTACCCTTTTTATAAATTTTTAAGTGTATATACACTATATATTCTATGTTGTGCAGAAAAAGAAAAAAAAAATCCTGAAATTCATATGGAGCCACAAAAGACCGAGAATAGCAAAAGTAATCCTAAGAAAGAAAAACAAAGTTGGGGGTATCACATCCTGATTTCAAGATACGTTACAAAGCTGCAGTAATTGAAAATAATATGGTACTGACATAAAAACAGCTATACAGGCCCATGGAACAGAATAGAGAGCCCGGAAATAAACCCATGTATATACAGTCAGCTGATATTCAACAAGGGAGCCAAGAATATACATGGGGAAATGGTGTTGAATAGTACACATTCAACAAATGGTATTGGGAAAACTGGATATCCACATGCAAAAGAATGGTAAGACTTTTAGACGAGACACCCAACTAGTTGAATCACAAAGTAGAGGTACACAAAATTCTGCCTCTTTGAAGCGAGATCTAAGCATGAGAAATATAAGGATCTTTAGAGAACAAATAGTGGTGGACATTCTGAGTATGGAGGAGAGAGAATAGAATGAGAATTGAAGATGACTTTTAAGAAGTTTAGAGTTTAGCAAAAGTGGGTATTGTGTTTAATCCGGGAGATATTGGATGAAAGATATATGCTTTAGGAAAATTTATTGAAGGTTTTAGTATTCCTTGACTCTCTATCTTTCAATCTTTCACCTAAGTTGTAGCTATACTACCCTTTTCTAAAAAGAAAATATTCTTCTTCTCTTTTTCTGTTCTTTACCTGGTTGAAAGAAAATTAGTCAAAAAAATCATAATTTTTTCCTCATATTCCAAAGAAAATAAGTATTTCAATTTCCTAGCATTTAATTGTTACTTTAGTAATAATAATCCAAATTTTTATTTTCAAGCTTTCAAATGGAGTTTCCTTTGCAGTGGATCTTAATTTTGAGATGTCACGGACCTTTGAGAATCTAATGAAATAGTAGACCCTTGTCTCAAAGGAAAGTGAATATGTCCACGTCTAAAATTTTGTAATCAAATTCATGAGGCTTAGGGATCCCCTGAAGTCCATCATCCAACATAGATTCCCTAGAGATAGAAGATTAAATCCTCTTGCTCTAAGAAACATAGAAAGAGTGTTTTGCTCTTTTTGCCTTAATTTTAATGATACAACAGACTGCTTTGATTTTGGGTACATTAGGTATTTTTTTAAGGACTTGAATTCCTGATATTTTACATATGTTTTGTTTCAGAACTCATGGCTTTTAATGATTATACATTTTGATACTTTTCATGACATTGAACTTCTCCACAAATGACAAAATTGAAGATCAAAGACGTTTTGAAGGGGAAAAAAAAGCAAACCTTGATTTCACAAAAACTATCTCTAGAGAATAACTTTCAACCTGATAAATTTTCCCTTTGGCAAGCAAATTATTTGTTCCTTATGCACAAACATGTTTATTTGATTTTTTCTTATTCTTTTTCCATGGAGGAATACACTGAAACTAAGCTGCACACACAGTATGAGAAATATTTTCTAGACCTTTATCTGAAACATAACAGATTGTAAACACAGTAATGTAAGACATGCAAAATTAATGTCTCTGCTTTTCCCATAATTTTTTAATAGCAACAATTCTTCCTTCTGATAGTCCCTTAACTGAGACTGCAAAGCCACTGTTTTTTATTGCGGTTTTTACTTCTTGGCATCCCATTTTATAGCAATATATTGATGTCTGTTGGCTCTCTAGCTGCAACGTTACTATAGATGTAGAAGATTCTTCAAGGTATGCGTATAGTCAGAAATGCTTTATTCAGGTCCAGACCAGTTCTGGCCACTGTTCCCCGGCCCCTGAATAAAGGAGAATTCTATTACCATGACCCATGCCTGGGACACAACAAGCCCTCAAGAATTAATTGCTGCCACTAACCAAGCCACGTGTGACTTGGTGATGGTCAGAAATCTGACTCAGGGTCACAGCAGCAACCCTGTCCTCTCACAGTTGAAAGGCGGGGGGGGGCACCCTGAGAAGCATCAGGTTGGTGAGACCGGCATGCTTTATTAAAACATTTCCTTAGAAAGATAGCCTTGTGGGCTTCCCTGGTGGCGCAATGGTTGAGAGTCCGCCTGCCGACGCAGAGGACACGGGTTCGTGCCCCGGTCCGGGAGGATCCCACATGCCGCGGAGCGGCTGGGCCCGTGAGCCATGGCCGCTGAGCCTGCGCGTCCGGAGCCTGTGCTCCGCAACGGCAGAGGCCACAACAGTGAGAGGCCCGCGTACCGCAAAAAAAAAAAAAAGAAAGAAAGAAAGATAGCCTTGTAATTGAAATGAAAATGAAGACCACAAGATTTCCCAGGCTCAGCCTTTACAAAAGGAAGTGGAGGGGCTCTCAGAGTTGGCAAGCAGAGAGCTTGTGAGAACAGCAATGGAGGCAGAGATTCACGGGGCTAAAGAGAAAGCAGAACAAGCTGAATGCTGTACTCTTGACCGCATGCAAAGAATATGCCAACATTTAATTTTCCCACCTAAATATGATAATCCAAACGGAGGGGCAGGCAGAGGACTGCCAAATCCGTCCATATTTTCAACTTTGCTTAAATATGTGTTTTGGGAATCATATAAGAGGAGCATAAACAAAGTTCTTTCATTTTTTTGAAAACCTTTAGATTCTTCAAGTGCAGCATTAATGCAAATGCCTGTGGTAAGAATTAAACACAGATCCAGCAACATTTTTTTTTTTTGTGGTTAGCTCTGAGGGCTATGGAAAGGTGGTCCCAAGAATTTGAATACTGGGGAATTTCGAGACCGACAGATAGTAGATCCAAGCATAGATATGCAAAGTCACCTAAAGTGGTCCATTGTTTCAAGGTACATGTGGAGTGGTGGGGTGGAGGTGGGGGGAGATACCTACAGGAAATACTGACTTTATTTTTTTATTTAAAAAAATTTTTGAGGCTTAAAACAGAAATTTATTTTCTCACCATTCTGTAGGCTAGACGTTCAAATTCAAAGTGTTAGCAGGAATGGTTCCTTTTGAGGGGTTGAGAGGGAAAGTCTGTTCCATGCCTCTCTCCCAGCTTGGGGTGGTTGCTGGCAATCCTTGGCATGCCTGCGTAATTCCAATCTCCTTCTGTCATGGCCGTCTTTCTTTTGTGTATCTGTGTCTTCACATGGTATTCTATCTAAATCTGTCTCTCTGTCTCTTTTATAAGGACATCAGTTATGGTGTATAAAGTGTCCATTCTACTCCAGCATGACCTCATCTTAACTAATTACATCTGCAATGACCTATTTCCAAATAAGTTCACACACTAAGGTTATGGGAAGGACACGAATTGAGGGGGCAGGAGACACTATTCAGTCCAATACGCGTTCCCTGACTCTCGATTTAAAATGAGGTGCACTATATATATAGTTATGGAGCTGTATCTATAAACATAGTCACTAGTTATTTATTACTGGCCAGTGGTGAGCAAGGTACTTCATTAGACCACGTTTCAAGCACTGTACTCAGTTCTGGGCACATCATCCCTGAGAGGGAATGTAATTGAACCAGGTTGTGAACATGGTTATGAAGATTTTAGAAATAGTGTTATATGGGAAATAACTGGGGTTGCTCTGTTGGAGAAGAGGTTTGGGAAGTCATCATATCTCTCTGCAGTAGGACCCGCCCTTCAGAGGAGAGGTAGTAAGGAAGATCAGATTGTAAATTACATAGATCACAAGTCCGTTCTCCTGTGTGTGAGAAGCATGGTGCCGCCTTTTGGGCGGGTGGGGCTGGGGGTTATCCTTTTACATTAAACCAGATCCAACTTCCATCTCTCAAAGGACAGGGGATACTGACTTTAAATACTAATGTAATTACAAAAAGACTAAGTCAGTCAGACTATGAAGCCACTGATCGAACTTAGAAGTACAGAAAAAGAAATGAAAAAGAAGTACAGAAAAAAGAGAGAAACTGATCATGTTAATAACAGCTAAAGTGTTGAGAACCGAGTGTGTGCAGCCACAGTCCTATTTAGTTCTCATAGCCATCCAATTATTTAAGTACCAAATTATTCCTGTTTTATGGATGAGAAGACAGAGGCTTAGTTGCAGCTAAATAACTTGCCCTGGCCACACAACTAAGTGATGGAGTATGAGTTCTAATACAGACAGTCTGGCTCCAGGACCCATTAGCAGGGCATTCTCGGATAAGGAACAAAGATACCTGCCTTCAAGTGTCCTGTTTTAATGCGTGCCTGTGGTTAGAGTGAGACAGGTGTATCGGGCAATCTCATCCTGATGCCTCCAGCATATATTTCATTCATCATTTTTTTTTCCCCAGTTTTGCCACCTTTATTATTTTTTTTAATTTAAAAAATTCTATAGTGGTTTACAATTTGCAAAAGTTTCACACACATAATTTCATATAATCCCAAAATGACTTTTTTCCCTGCTACTGCTACGTTGCCCCTCTCTCCTTCCGTGTCCCCACTGGTAACTGCTAGTTTGTTCTCTGTATCTGTGAGTCTGCTGATTTTCTGTTTTATTCACTAGTTTGTTGTAGTTTTTAGATTCCACATATAAGTGTATCATACAGTATTTGTCTTTCTGACCTATTTCACTTAGCATAATGCCCTCCAAATCCATCCATGTGGCTGCACATAGCAAAATTTCATTCTTTTTATGGCTGAGTAGTCTTTCATCGTCTATATATACCACATCTTCTTTATCCATTCATCTGTCGATGGATACTTAGGTTGCTTCCATGTCTTGGCAATTGTAAATAATACTGCTGTGAACATTGGGGTGCATGTATCTTTTTGAATTAAGGTTTTTGCTTTTTCGGGTAAATACTCAGGTGTGAAATTGCTGGGTCGTATGGTAGTTCTATTTCCACTCATCATTTTTTATTTACTAATTGACAAACACTATCGAATAACTTTTATGGGCAAAACTGTGCAAATCATTGGGATACAAAATCATGAGTAAAAACAGATACAATTCTTCATATCACGGAGCTTACAGATGTAAGACAGCAATGGTGACAAACGCTAATGGTGAAAAGGTAAAGGCAAAGGTAAATGGGGCCAGGAGAGCCTAGACCAGGGCAATTTGTCCAAGTCAGTGAGGCCAGTGAAGCATTCCTTGGGGATGCTCTATGTGAACCAAGATCTGAAAAAAGCTGTGAAGCAGTGACTCTGTGAAGAAGGGATGGTCGCATGAGGGCGCTAGAGAGGAGGAACTGCGCATGCCGCGTTGCTGGGGCTTGGGAAGCTACAGCAAATAAGAGACCCAGAAACACCAGGCGGTGGGAGCTGTGGGGCTGGGGCACGTGGAGGAAGATGAACTTGGAGAGGGCCACTGAGACCAGGTAGAACCTCAAATGGCATTTCGGAGATTTGTATCATGTGTCCGAATAGCAGTGGGAAATCATTGCTGGAGGGGGCGTGGGGTAGTGATAAATGTTCTAATAAACCATTATAATTATAATATGAAGGATCGATTGGAGAATGGAAGCATGGAGATCAGGCAGGCTATTGTAATTGCCCAGGTGAGAGATGAGGGTAATTGAAACACCATTTTGTTGACAGTGATACATTGAAGTATAGACGTCGGTGAGATTTTTTTAGAAGCTAGAATCAACAGGACTTGGAAAAGAATAAATTATGAGGGTTGTAAGGGAGAGAATCTTATCCAGGGCGACTCCTGCGATCCTACATTGTGCAGCCGGATAAAGGCAGTGCCGTTCGTCGAGACAGAACCCTAGGAGAGATGGTTTTGACGGGAAACTTCATGAGTTTGTCTGGGAGATGTGCATATTTTGAGATGCCTTTGAGACATTCAAGGGGAAATGGCAAGCAGGCAGGCAGATAGAGGGGTTGCAACTCGGAGAAGAGGTTGAGGCCGAGATACAAATTTGTGAGTCATCTGCCTCTATTCCGTGATATAAGTTATGTGCGTGGGTGAGATAGCCTGGAGAAAGATACAGAATAAGAAGAGGGCCGGGGAGGAAAGCTGGAGGATGTCCAACATTTATTCCAACCCCCCATCCCTGGTTCCTGCCTTCCAAGCAAACTTCAGATTCAAGGTGAGCTAACTCCAGGGAGAGAAAGCCCTCATCCTGGGGAGTTTGAGTGGCCTCAGCCCTGTGCCAGCATTTCCACAACATAAATTCAAATGTTCTTCCTGAGAATGATGTCGATTCTCATGTAAATGTGCACATGAGGGGAGAATGTACAGATTGTGTGGATGAGATGTTTGTATTTTAAATTAGTAAATTGGCACTCTGCTGCTGTCTCACTTTTGTACATTTCAGATACGGTGAGTCAGTCTCTCAGAGCCCACAGGAAAGAGTCTCAGAGCCTTGGTCACTTTCAGAGGGACACATCTGACCAAACTCTCCCTCCTATAGACCCCACTTTCAGCTCCCATGATAGTTATTTTCACATCTCAGCTTTCAGTATCCGTGGAGCTGAAAGCAAGATGCTGCTCCCTAGAGATTCTGGAGAGACCCAGACCTTGAGTAAGATGGAAGTGCTTGGTTAATAAGCATTATATGAAGTTCTAGGGAATCAACACGAGGTATGAATTAGTAATTGCCTGGCAGTAAAGACCCAGTTTAAGGTAGAGATTCTGAATTTGTGGAAAACCTGGATTGCACTATGACATGAACTTCTTCCCCCAAACCAAGGAGGCAAGCCTTAATTTCTTTATTGTGGCCTCTAGATGTTCTTTTTGAGAGAAAAGCAGCTCATTGTTAAATAGTTAACAGGGATTAATGTTTATAGTAGGGAAGTATAATGGACAAATCTGTATTTGTCCAAATTCAAACCAAATCTGTATTTTGGTTTATTGTTTTCTTGTCAAAGGCATTTTGTTTAAAAAAGCTCTTCCCTAATTTTGGTCTTTAGAACATGAATGTATGTTCATATCTCCATAATTATGTTCACATTTGACATATTTTGCTTTTAGGCCTTTTGTTTTGGGCCATGCAATCAAATTATATCTTACAAATAAAAGTATAAATAGAAGCAAATGTAGAAAAGGTACTTAATCTCTTTGTACCTCAATTTTCTCAACTCAAACAAGGACAATAATACCTACAGAATGGGGAAAACAATTTTCTCACTGTCCTCACATTTCTGCCTAAAATAAAAAATAGAAACTTCTCTCTCTTAGATATATTGGCTTAAGGCTTTCTGCTCTTCCTTTCACCTTTCTCATTCGCTTGTCCCCACAGGATGAGAAGGAATTTATATAATTGGTGAAATGAAGAGTGTCTGGCATCCACTAATCAATCCATTGTGCTCTATTGGGCAGGGATAACGTGTTAAAGCTTGGTGTACATATATGGGCTTTCTCTCTCTGCTCCTCTATTTTGGTTAGGGTAAAGCTAGCTGCAGTAACAAACAGACCCCTAATGTGTGCTGTGGCTCAGTTACAATAAAGGTTTATTTCTCTTTCTATAACAGTCCAAGGCAGGGGTTCCTTGTTGCCGGGGTTAGAGGGGAGTGCATTTCCAACACATCGTGATTCAGAGGTTGAGAAGCCTTTCATCTGTGGTTCTGCTGTTCTCTAGCCTTGTTGTTATCTACATCCCACTGGAAGAAAGTGAAAGACAGTGAGGAGGGACAAAAAACCCTTCTTAGAAACCTTGGTTCAGAATGGCACACCTCAGAGATGTAGGTAAAAATCCAGTAGTTTCTCAGGTTTTCAGCCTTTTGGCTTCTCTGAGCTTGGTGGGCTTTGAGGCAGGTGGTAATTCCCCAGAATGCTCTGGAAGCCCAAATTCATAAAGTGTGAGTCCAGAGATCTACATCTGGGCTGTTATATGAGGAGGCCTCTTCTGGATTCAGGGTTAAATTCTCCAGTCCAACTTCACAACATACTGGTTAAGCGCCCTCTCCTGAAGCCAGAGTTTTGGGGTTCAAATATTGGTCTTCTACTTACTATATGTCCCTGTTTCATTCCTTTGTAAAGTCAATCTCTCTCTCTCTCTCTTTCTCCATTTCATCCTCTGTGAAATGAGAATAAAAATAGAATATACCTCAAAGCATTATTAGGAGATTAGTTTAATTAATCCCTATAAATCACTAAGTAGATGCTCAATAAAAATGAACACTTGTTATTACTAGTAAGATCTTGTTTCTCTCTGACTTCTGTCTATAATTTCTCACTTGGACTGAATGCAAAAGGAAGAGAGTCACATCACTGATCATTTAACACTTAACCTTCAAGTATACCTGGCACTGTGCCTGGTACATGCTAGATATGATAAAAATAGAAAATATTACAGATTTTCTGGTTTTTATCCTCCTCAATTTAGGGCCTTAATTTTTTGTTTGTATTTCATTCTGTCTTTAGTCATAATACGTCGTGTCATTCTACTATCATTTGTAGTCTATAACTTCCTCTGTCAGAATGCTTAGACTTTTCAATTTGAATTTAATGTGCATAGATTCTTCACAGATGGCTCTTCACTTGGTTTCTGCATATTTCTTAATTGATTTTCAGCCATGCTTGTAGACTATCTCTTGTATCTTTAGTAGTCGGGGATCACTGAACATGATTTTTTTTTCTATGTTTTAATTGAAATATAGTTGATTTAAAACGTTGTTTTAGTTTCTGGTGTACAGCAAAGTGATTCAGTTTTATATATATATTCAGTTATATATGCATATATTTTTCTTTCTCATATTCTTTTCTATTATGGTTCATTACAGGATATTGAATATACTTCCTGTGCTATACAATAGGACCTTGTTGTTTACCCATTCTATATATAATAGTTTGCATCTGTGAACGTTATTTTTAACGCTCTTTCTCTGCTGAGTTAACATAAATCTTCCAGGGAAGCCTATTACTTTCTTCTGTGTCAACTCTTCTGATGCACTGCACAGAGTTCCTAATCTCCTCCACACTTAGAATCAGATTCCTCTTATTCTGTACACAGATTCTCTTTTGCTGATTTTCTGGGAATAGCCCAATCCGCTCATTGGCTAACTACCAAATACTGATCACCTTGAATGTATAACTTGTGGAGCCATAATGTTATAGGGTGACCTCAGCTTCTTACATTTGTACAGTGCCTCCAACTTCACAAAGTAGTTTATCATCTATGATCTCATTTAATAACCAAACAAACTCTGTGAGCAAGTACCTCAATTTCTGGATAAGCACATTAGGGTTCTAGGAGGTTAAGCAACTTTGTCAAGATCACCACTTTGCAGGAGCTTGGGCGCAATGCAGGAGTCCTAATCCCATGTTAGACATTTCTTTCCATTTAAATACTCTTCCTTTGAAATCGGTAAGCAGACACAATGTCAGATTTCAGCTGTGCTATTTTATTTATCTTTTCCCTCCAGTTTCTGCAACTTTCAGATGGGATTAATAATATTGATCTCTAAAGATTCCTGTGAGGTTGGCCCCTAGCAAGAATTCAATCACTGCATTAAAAGAAAGAAAACAGAAGCAGAAGACAGGTTAAGTCCTCAGAGAGAGAGAGACAGAAACATAATGATTATGAGAGATTGTGCTTTGTTCTTTATAATTTTCTATCCCTTCCCTAGATCTAAGAAGTTATCCAGCGTCTTTGGGCTCCCCTGTCTTAAGGGGAGTTTGTGGGACTAAAAGAAAAGTATCTGAAGACAACTCGCACTTCCTGTCTAAGTAGTAAATTAAAATATGTTGGGACTTCCCTGGTGGTCCAGTGGTAAAGAATCTGCCTTAAAATGCAGGGGATGTGGGCTCAATCCCTGGTCAGGGAACTAAGATCCCACATGCCGTGGGGCAACTAAGCCCACGTGCCACAACTACTGAGCTTGCACGCCTCAACTAGAGCCTGTGTGTCGCAAACTACAGAGCCCACGTGCTCTGGACCCTGTGCGTCACAACTACAGAGCCCATGTGCCCTGGAGCCTGAGCGCTACAACTAGAGAAGAGATAACCCACACGCCACAACTAGAGAGAAGACCGCACGCCGCAACAAAAGATCCTGCGTGCCTCAATGAATATCCCGTGTGCCACAACTAAGACTCGACACAGCCAAAAAAATAAAATTAATTAATTAATAATAAATAAATCTTTAAAAAAATAAAAAATTATTTAAAAAAATGTTTGCTGGGCTTCCCTGGTGGCACAGTGGTTGAGAGTCTGCCTGCCAATGCAGAGGACACGGGTTCGTGCCCCGGTCCGGGAAGATCCCACATGCAGCGGAGCAGCTGGGCCCGTGAGCCATGGCCGCTGAGCCTGCGCGTCCGGAGCCTGTGCTCCGCAACGGGAGAGGCCACAACAGTGAGAGGCCCGCGTACAGCAAAAAAAAAAAAAAAAAAAGTGTTTGCTAAGATTGAAGTCTTACGGGATTAGTGGGGATTCTCAACCATTTTCAACCCACTCCCTTGCAGTTCCTGAAGGAAGTGACAAAATCTTAAAAAATGCATTGTGGATTCTGAAGGTTTGAACATTTGGCTCTGAGATTTGGGCACCAATGAGGTTCTTAGGCCCCAAGCATGGCAGAAAGGCTGCTGACCTTCAAGGGCTCACATGGGCTTTGGCAATGGGAATTACCTGCAGCAACCATGACAGGTTGAACATGAAGAGTTCCTCTTCCATTTCAGGCAAACACATGAGCCACGGGATTCCTCAGAGAGCCCAGGGAAAAGAAGAAGCTGTCCACCAAATGACTGTGTTTTAATCTCCAAACAACCCAGTGCGGTAGGACTCCAATTAGGTTTCTTTTTTATTTGAATTATTTAAACAAGGTGATGTTCCTTACATACCTTGTTTGGGGAACTAAGATTCTCACCCACCAAAATAGCATTAGAGGGAGAGGCAGGAGGGAAGAGAGATTTATGCCAAATGTGATAGACCATTGGAAGAGGAGAAAAGTCTTCACCTGAGAGAAGCAGAGAATGCCAAAATATGCCTGAAGAGCAGTAGGACTGAGGGGTTAAATGCCAAAGGGCAAAAGTCATGAATTCCCATGAATCCTTTTAACCCTCCTGAGGGGAGTTACCATAACTTCTGCATAATAGTCACCTACTGGACAACAATTGAGCAAGTGCCTATATTCTTAGAAGATTGGCTTAAGCAGTGGCATCCATGGCAAAGTACCAGAGGGCAATGATAACCACCTCATTTTTGCATTCCTTGATGATAGGAACTGTGCTACATCATATTCATCTTTATACCGCTAGCATCATGTGAAAGAATGTACTCGAAACTTCCCTAAGCACACGGTGGGTTGAATTATCTAATGAATCCCACTTTACACAAGAACTTTGGGACATCTCTTACAGATACTTCACTATACATTGAACAATGGTCCAGGATTTGTGTAGCAGAACTAAATGGGCCGAAACTCCCACTATCATTTTATATCTTTGATAATCTGAAGTTGTGTCTTGCTCAGCCTAAGTGATCACTGTTTACAAATCCAAACTCAGAGAATACAGATTAATGTTTGTTTGCTTTAAAACAGTCAGCAGGACACAGAACACATAATCACTCTCCATCTGTTTCTTGATCACACAAAAAATAACAAGCGTCCTCCTTTTGAGCCGTGGTTCTTTTATGTGCATCTGGTGGTAGAGAAAAGGAATGTGTTGCCCTCTGGTTTATGATTCCATTTTAGTAACTGAAAAAAAAAGTAGGAAGTCTGTGTATAAATAAGTAACTATAGCATGTTTCTCTCCACTGTTGGTACTCATCACTTTCTAATAGAGTTAATGATTTAACATATGCTATTATTAGTATATGGACTTTATCACAGAAGCCAATTGTTTTAGAAAAAAAAATCAAGGCTTAAATTGATACTTTATTTTAAACTACCTCTTGTAGAGATAAATGCAGGGAAAGGGTGCAATAATTCAGTCCAGTGAACACTTACTATGTAACCACTGGGTGCCAGCACTATTTTGGGAATTTGCCTTTAACTATAATAAAAGAAGAAAATGTCTGTGTTTTTTTCAGTCTACTTGGATATTTGCAGGCCGTTTGAATTTTTTAAAATCTTTATGCTCAATGTAGAGGTGGAGGAAAAGGTCAAAAAATATGCATACTTAACTGTGGTCAGAACATCGTTCTTATTTCTTCTCTGTCTGGAAATGGAAAAATAGACAAATCATTTTATTATTTAAAGAAAAAAAACTATAAAGATTATGTTGTGATCAAAATACCTATTTGGCAACAAAATTTTGGTATTCTTAAAGGCAGGAACCATATATTAGGTAAAATATATTAGCATCATGCTATTAGCATCATGATATATTAGCATCGTTCTAACAAAAAGTGTTTAATGTACAGCTTTTGTGGGCTAGTTTTATATACACAACACAACTGACAAAAGCGATCAGTCGATAGTGTAGTCATCAAGAGGAGTCAGTCTGATGCCTCTGATGAACATGTCTGGGAAATCTGGAAAGCTCAAAATAAGTAGAACCAGGATGTCTTTTGAAAATTAATAAACAAGTTGTGGTAGCGTGAAGGAATATGTTTAAATAAATGAAGAGCAGTTGGGAATACTTCAAAAGAATGGTTTTATATTTATTTATTTGGCAAATCTCTAACTTCTGCACTGGCATTGTATAGGAGAGTCTCTTTGCCCTCCTGATCACAACTTCTCACACATCAGACGCAACAGCTGTTTTAACTAGCACATCAACACAACCATTCCTGACAGAAAGGGCATTCGGACAGTGAATGTAATTGAAGCTGCAGAATTTAGAGAGACAGCCTACCATTGACCAACTGGAAATGTGGCCAGAATATTGCAGGTAACATTTTTCTTTAGAAAAAGGGATATATCGCTGCACAAAGCCACCATCAACTCAGCTGAAGTCCTTCTGTCCCAGGCAGTCCTCTGTCTCTCCTCATAATGCCTTGTCATGGCCTAGGATTGTTTAAAAGTGCCCTGCATGATCTATGAGTGCCATCTTCTGAAAATGTACATTTTGCATACAGCCATTTTCATAGTTTATAAAACCAGATGTGTACAGGATACACAGGGAAAGATAAATAACAGAACAGATCAAATAGTTGGGTTATAGTATGGTGAAAGGATTAAATAAAATATTTTTATTTTACAAATTAAAAGTTTAAAACAGATCGCTTGATAATTGGATGACTTATAACCTTACTCGAGTGATGAGCATTTATAGAGCAGGTGTTATGCAAAGGACCGGAGCAGGAAAGGAATGAAGCTGTCTTTCAACGTTTTTACCTCAAGGGAAATCTTACAGAACAAACAGCAGAGATGGATACTGAGCCAACAGATGACAAGAGGACTTGCTCCATTCTCTGGAAAATATGATGATAAGAAACAGATTTCAGCTGTTCCTTAAGTTTTCCCTCTATTGGACAACAAAGCTGCCAAGAAATGAGGATACACAGATTACAACACACACAAAAACCCTCCACCTGCATCACATCCTGACAAGTCACAGTATGTCTATAATTCAAGTACGGGAGACCTACCCATGAAGCAAAATCATCTTCTCCTGTGAAATACTGTATTCCGTAGAAGAATCAAGCAAAACAAATGAGTATTTCTGTGACATTCTTTAGAAAGCAGCTCAAAATGCCTCTTAACATCGGTAATCAGAGGCTCACATAAACACTACTCTAGAAAGTAGAATCCCACTTTCACCTCCACCAACAAAAACAGACAAATAACAACAACAACCAAAGCTAAGAGAAGTTAGGGACAAAGTTTTGTTACTCTATTTTAAGTACATATTATTTTTCAGTTCTTCTGATATAAAATGGAACTTAGTCCTGCCCCTAACATTTGCGGAGGCCAAGGCGAGAGTATAAATGGAGAATAAACACATATCATCTACCTCTTGAATCAAGCAAACAGTTTTCCTTTTGTGACATATATACTTTCATAGCAACAAAATTGAAAAATATGTGTAAAGGTCTGTTTTTCCATGTGACTGAAATTTGGCAAAATACCAAAGCTGAATGAATTTAATTACTGTTGCTCACATTGGGTGTTCACAGTGATGTTTTGGTAAGTCATAAAATAAACAATCATAATATATACATTATTATACGTTTTCTATAATATTATTTCCTTGTATTCATGTTTCGTCCCAGCAAACTCATTAATTATGTTTTTGAAATCAAGATTTTTACATAATTTGTTTCCTAATAACAGTAATGATCTAAGGAATGAAACATGCAATTATTTTTAAAGTGTACAAAAGTTGAATGTATTTTCATCAAAACTATATAAATTTATGTAAAAAAATAAATACAAATTATTTTGTTTTCAAAGTAAATGATATTTCTTCTAAAATACTCATAAGGAAAAATACAAATTATAATTAGTAAATATAAATACTTTAAATCAAAATGATTTAAATAAATCTCATTAAATAATTTTATAAAAATCAATCAATTAATAATCCCACCATTCAAGGTTCCTGTGGCTGCCAGTGTAAAGAGTCGGTATCACAATTTATTACTATACTTCAAATATAAATATAAAAGAAGTGAATTGTTTAATATTCCACAACATTCTTTAGCTGCCATGTGCAAGAGTTGAGACTATCACACTAAATTTGTGAGAATGGACAGAATGGCAAATGGAAATATATAAAGAAGCGAGGCGCACTGGGACCTAATCAGCACAGCAAGATTGAAGGTGGTGAAAAAACTGTTACCATGAAACAAAAATTTCCCCCAGCTGTTGAGTGACTTCATAAGGGGACTCTCTTGTCCAATATACAGAGTCCGAAGATGTTTGATGAACTTGGGCTTGATTCCAGCAGGTATGGTTATGCGAGGAGACCCAGTCCGCTGAGTGGGAATACAGCCAAAGGAGTCCATAGGCATCAGGCTTTACTAGAAGTCAAGAGAGGGATGGAACTGTGGTTTCACATGATATATAGCAGAACCTCCTTGAGTAGCGGGAGGGTCCAGGTAACAGAGCTAAGCCTCCAAAGACAGTCCTGTCAAACCTAGGCAGGATGTCAGGGCTCCAGCCAAGTGGACTTGGGTGCAGGGAAAAGTTCTACATCCAGATGGGTTTTGAAATGATGAGAGAAAACCAAAACAGATGTCTGGATATATACATAGATTCAACCAACATAACCAGGGTGAGGGGGAAAGCACTGATTCAGTAGGCAAATAGAAGGGGTGAAACAGGAAGCATGAGGACCCCAGGTTCCGTCCACTTGCTGATGGTGCAGATGTATTTTCTGCCACGGTGAGAATTGTTCCTGGTTTTGGTTGAGGTCGAATCTGAATGGAAAGCGCATTTGTGATTATCATTGAGTGCAGCTCAAGAAGACATTGGCTGAATAATTTTAAAGTAGTGCCAGGGCATGGCATACTTTTTTAAAGTGCGTATATGTGATTGTTCGGGAAATTATTTTTTCTGGTTTTAATCTATAGGTCCAATATATTGGTGAAATTTAATTTATTTTTTATTTATTTTAATTAATTTATTTATTTTTGGCTTCATTGGGTCTTCATTGCTGCCTGCATGTGGGCTTTCTCTAGTTGTGGCGAGCAGGGTCTACTCTTCGTTGCAGTGCACAGGCTCCTCATTGCGGTGGCTTCTCTTGTTGCAGAGCATGGGCTCTAGGCACGCAGGCTTCAGTAGTTGTGGCACGTGGGTTCAGTAGTTGCGGTGTGCGGGCTCTAGGGTGCGCGGGCTTAGGTAGTTGTGGTTCACAGGCTCTAGAGCACAGGCTCTAGAGCGCAGGCTCAGTAGTTGTGGCGCATGGGCTTAGTTGCTCCACAGCATGTGGGATCTTCCCGAGCCAGGGATCAAACCCGGGTCCCCTGCATAGGCAGGCGGACTCTTAACCACTGCACCACCAGGGAAGTCCCATAGAAGTTTAACTATGATGACAGTCTGACCTGATATTTATGAGTAAATTTCCTATTAAAATATTACAAGTTTTCATGAATTTAAATGAATGTATACTATAAAATCAATTTTGTAAAATCTTTATTATACATCTTAAGACCCTTGAAACAGCTTTTCCCTATGAGTCCATCTGGGGTCTCATGAGTTTGCTGTTTCCTTGACATGGATGGCTTTTTTGACAACGTTGAATGGCTGAAATTGTGTGCTGCGTATTTAGTATCAACTATAAAAACATCTCTCTATTATGAAACTAAGCTGATCCACGGATCAGCTCTGGCCATGAAAATGCAAATTTCTGAATAAAAAATCTTTAAAGAAAGACAAGGTATATTCTTTCATGTCCTGAAAAGTAATTCTAGATTACATTCTAAAGATGGCTTTCAATTCTGTCAGTAATACTGATGTTATATGAGATTTCGAAAAGATCTTTGGATTTGGAATTCGGACTTCAAGGGACTGGCAAGGAGAGGGGAGTATTTGCCTGTTCTTACTGACTTTTACATTCCAAAGGCTTTTTTGTTTTTATATGACACAGGAGAAGCTTAATCAAGGAGCCAAGTAGCCACTTAGATCTGGAGGCTCTGCGCTCTAATAACAAGCGGCAGTTAGTGAATCAGAGGAAATGGAAGCTACTTTTATTGATGTTTTTCCTGAAAAGGTCCTATCATAGACAATATTTTAGCTCCACTGACTGATCTGACATAGGAAGTGATCTCTCCTAAAAAACCACTTGGGTGGTAGCTCTATCTGATATTCAGGCAAACACTTTGATTTTCACTGTTTCATATCATTTCCTGCTAAATGCATTAGAAAAATAGTAAACAGATTAATCTTCCTCTAAATACATGATCTATTTTGCTGAAATAATTCTGCCAACAGTCAGCTTATTGAAATAAGGGTTGGTATTACAGAGATATGCTGTAATGTGTATTTTTAAAATATATTTAGTAGGGTAACATTAAAAAACATATACAGTGAATAGTAATTCTTAATTCCAATAATATCTGACAACTTGAAATGACATTAAAAGAGGTACTCTGCAAGTATTCATTAATTATCACTTAAAGTTGATTTCCCAACATCTCTTTCTTTTTTTAACTGTGGTAAAAAACACATAACATGAAATTTACCCTCTTAATAATCTTTAAGTGTACAGTACAGTATTGTTGATTACATGCACATTGTAAGACAGCAGATCTTCAGAATGTTTTCACCTTGCATGACAAACTCTATACCCATTGAAAAGGAACTCCCCATTGCCCCCTCCCCCCAGCCCCTGGCAACCACTCTCAGCATCACTTTTCATGAATGATCCTTTATTTAATATTATACAGTTCTAGAATTTTCCAAAAGTATCTATGCATATTATTAAGAATTTTTGTTGTTGTTGTTTTGAGTCACTTTTACTGAGTAATTGTTTCCAGAACCTTGAACGCTTTCCAAGGATGGATAGCCAAGTTTTACTTCTTTGTTACCTGGTGTTTCTGTCATAAAAAATATTTTTAAGAGGTGATTTTAATAAGATGAAGAGATAGGAAATGTAATTAGTACATCTTTGTGTATATGTTGTATTCTGTAATGTCTGTATTGGGCCTCAAGGTAAAAGGCTAATTTTTCTCTATCTATAAAAGAGTTTAAATAGGTATTTCTTGATGTCTATCTGTGCAGAGTGACATCCCCTCACTTGGCTCTCAATACTAGATTGAGAGATAAAACTTCCAACAGTGAGAGTTGGTCCATTCTCTGCCTGAAATGGCTTCTTCTTTAAAATATATTTTGGGAATCCCCTGACGATCCAGTGGTTAGGACTGGGCACTTTCTCTGCCATGGCCGGGTTCAATCCCTGGTCAAGGAACTAAGATCCCACAAGTGACACAGCGTGGCCAAAAAAATAAATTTTTTTTTCTTCTAGTTTTTTTTTTGAGACATAAATAACATACAGCACTGTATAAGATTAAGGTGTACAGCATAATGATTTGTCTTACATACATTGTGAGATGATGATCACAATGAGTTGAGTGAACTTCCATCATCTCATATAGATACAAAATTGAAGAAATAGGAAAAGAATTCTCCTTGTGATAAGAGCTCTTAGGATTTACTCTCTTAACAGCTTTCATAGATAATCTACAGCAGCGTTACTTATATTTATCATGTTGTATACTACATCCCTACTGCTAATTTATCTTATAACTGGAAATGTGTACCTTTTGTCTGCCTTCATCCAGTCCCCACTTCCCCGACCATTTGCCTCTGGTAACCACAAATCTGATCTCTTTTTCTATGAGTGGTTTGTTTGGTTTTGAAGTATAATTGATCTACAACACTATGTTCGTTCCTGTTATATAACTTAGTGATTAGATATTTCTATACATTCAAAATGATCACCACGATAAGTCTAGTTATCATCTGTCACTATACAAAGATATTATATAGTTATTGACTATATTCCCCACATTGTACATTTTATATCCTTGACTCATTTATTTTGCAACTGGAAGTTTGTGCCTCTTAATCTCCCTCACCTATTTTTCTCCCCCACAACCCCGCCGCACTCTTCCCTCTGGCAACTACCTGTTTGTTCTCTGAATCTATGACTCTGTTTCTGTTTTGTTAGGTTTGTTCATTTGTTTTGTTTTTTAGATTCCATGTAAAAGTGAAATTATACTGTACCTGTCTTTCCCTGTCTGACTTATTTCACTTAGCATAATACCCTCTAGGTCCATTCATATTGTCACAAATGGCAAGATTTGTTTCTTTTTTTTTATGGCTGAGTAATAGTCCATTGTGTGTGTGTGTGTGTGTGTGTGTGTGTGTGTGTGTGTGTGTATGGGTACATATATATACATTCCACTGTGTATATATATATACATACAATGTAATATTATTATATTACATTATTATATTATTTACTACATTATTATATTACATTATCACATTATTACATATTTGTCTAATATATGTAATATTCCATCATGTATATAATATATATCACATATTATTACATATATGTGTACATATATACACAATGGAATACGTATATATTATATATATATATAAATATATCTCACATCTTTATCTATTTATCTGTTGATGAGCACTTAGGTTGCTCCATATCTTGGCTATTGTAAATAATGCTGCAGTGAACAACATAGTGGTACATTTATCTTTTCTAATTAGTGTTTTTGTTTTCTTTGGATAAATACCCAGGAGTGGAATTGCTGGATAGTATGGTAGTTCTATTTTTAATTTTTGAGGAATATCCTTACTGTTTTCCATAGTGGCTGTACCAGTTTACATTACCACCAGCAGTGCAGACGGTTCCCTTTTCTCCACATCCTTGTCTTTTTAATAATGCCATTCTGACAGGTATGAGGTGATATCTCATTGTGGTTTTGATTTGCATTTCCCTAATGATTAGTGGTGTTGAGCATCTTTTCACGTGCCTGTTGGCCATCTGTATGTCTTCTTTGGAAAAATGTCTATTCAGATCCTCTGCCCATTTTTTTTTTTTTGCAGTACGCGGGCCTCGCACTGCTGTGGCCTCTCCCGTTGTGGAGCACAGGCTTCGGACACGCAGGCTCAGCGGCCATGGCTCACGGGCCCAGCCGCTCCACGGCATGTGGGATCTTCTCGGACTGGGGCACAAACCCGTGTCCCCTGCATCGGCAGGCAGACTCTCAACCACTGCGCCACCAGGGAAGCCCCCTCTGTCCATTCTTAATTGGGTTATTTGGATTTTTTGATGTTGAGTTGTATGAGTTCTTTGTGTTTTTGGACATTAGCCCCTTATTGGATATAGCATTTTCAAGAATGAATCTTAGCTACTTGGTGTTCTCTGTAGGAATTCACTCCCACTGGTGTTTCTATTTTTTATATTCCAAATTCTTCATATCCTGCCCCATATTCAGTAGCCATCTGGACTTGCCTTCATTTTTTGTTTGTGCAAAACCTAAACGTGGTTGTTTTTGCATGGCCCATGAGTCTATCTCCTTTGATTCCATTATTTCACAAAAATCTCAGCAGAGCAAAGAAAGCACTTCGAAGTCCTCCCCAAAGATGTTCATCATCTTACAAAGGGCTTAAAGAAAGAGAGAATCGGAAAAAGTCACTTCATTCTGAAGATGGTTCTCAATATTGTTAATAAAATGGACATCGTATACAATTTTAAAAAAATAAAGGCTCTTGGAACAAGACAGGCATGGTATAGAATCCTGGGTCATCATTTACTATTTGTGCCATCCTCTAGCGTAAGTTATTTGATATCTTTGACCCTCAGTTTTGTCATTTGTGAAAAGACAATAACAATACCTATCTGGTGAGACAGAGAATTAAGCTACCTAGTGTATTTAAAATAGCTGGTATAGTGCCAGTAGACAGTAGGTGCTCAACAATATAAACACGTTTTTTTTCTCTCTGTCCCTACATCAGAAACCCAGTTTAATTTGGCAGTATGTAAGAGAGACAGTAAGGGAGACGGGGAGGAGGGATAAAGAAAAACAACATATTCACACAAGGTAGAATCATACATGTGGGCAGCCACAGAGCTTGGTTTTAGTAGTGTTATTTGGGCAGTGGAATTGTCACATGTACCCAGAGCCAGGTTAAAAGATGGGTCAGCCAGGCAGTTGTCCAGTGCTATGATCCATTAGGGATATAAAATCACAACTGAAATAAATTGGAAATGTAGTGCATATTTGACTCCTTTCGTAACTGGCAAGCTGTAAAGATGATCCCTTGAATTGCAACTCAAAAATCCCTTTGGGTCAGAATCAGCCTATCTTGAAATGTGTATTTTTGTAGCCTGCTTCTGTAAGTAGGGAACCTGGTGCAATAACCCTGAGACTGAGGTCTGTCGTTCCTGTCAGCCGAAAGGGTAAAACTGACTACAAAACATGATATGTGCTGTTTGCTGAGAACCAGTGATTTACAACTAAAGTTTAGACACTGTAAGATGTTTCCAAAGATGTTGTCTGGTTCTGAAACCTCACAAAAGTAAAACGGATGATAGAACAGGAACCACAGAAAAATGGGAAATGTTTTGTTGGCATGAAAGTGTGAGGGGGGCAGGGAATTTAAATACTAGAAAAAAAAACTTGTAACTATATCCATTAAATGACTTATCTCTTGTGAAAGTTGGTGATTAGTGCAATCCAATGACAGTATAGATATGAGTGATAATCCCAGCTAGGTTAAAGTGTTGTATCACTTTCAAAGTGTACAATATTTTTTTTTCATTTGGAACACAGAGAAAAATACATGTTGAACAAATATTTTAAGGATATTGGTTAGAAGGAGTGATACCAGCATATCTTTTTTTTTAAGTTTTAAAAATATTAATTATTTATTTTTAAAAATTTATTTATTTTATTTATTTTTTGGCTGCATTGGGTCTTCATTGCTGCTCATGGGCTTTCTCTAGTTGCGGTGAGTGGGGGCTACTCTTCGTTGCAGTGCGCAGGCTTCTCATTGTAGTGGCTTCTCTTGTTGCAGAGCATGGGCTGTAGGCACATAGGCTTCAGTAGTTGCAGCACGCGGGCTCAGTAGTTGTGGCATGTGGGCTCCAGAGAAGCAGGCTCAGTAATTGTGACGCACAGGCTTAGTTGCTCTGCGGCACGTGGGATCTTCCTGGACCAGGGATTGAACCCATGTCCCCTGCATTGGCAGGCGGATTCTCAACCACTGCGCCACCAGGGATGCCCGATACCTGCATATCTTAATCATACGCTGCCCATTTTACTAACTGGTATCATAGACCATAAATATTCACTCTACTTCTCATTCAAAGAAACTCACTCAGGAAACAGATACGATTACATTTACATACCTAAATGCCCACATATACCTAATCACATACTAACACATAAATAGAATTAATAAATAAATCAAGAAGAAGCGAAAAAAAACAAGAGCGAAATTATAAGGGCTCATAATAACAAAGGGAAATACAATTTAAAATTTCATAATTAAATAGAGGTAAGGAACAATTTTGAAAAAGAACAGTTGTAAGAACTACACTACCCAATTTCAAGACTTATAAAGCTTCAGTACTTAAGACTGTTTGATATTGGCATAAAAATAGACAGAAGGATCGATGGACAGATTATATGTTCAGAAAGAGACCTACATATATGTCAGTGAACAAAGATACAAAGGCAATTCAGTGAGGAAAACAGAATTTTTAACAAACTGTGCTGGAACAATTGGATATCCAAGGGCCAAACAAAAAACAAAACCCCAAAACAAAAAAAAACAAAAACCACCACCAACAAACTTTGAGCCATACCTCATCCCATATATAAAAACTAAGTCAAAATGGGTCATTGATCTAATTCTAAA
The DNA here is from genome assembly GCF_963455315.2 of Globicephala melas. NCBI lineage: Eukaryota > Metazoa > Chordata > Mammalia > Artiodactyla > Delphinidae > Globicephala > Globicephala melas. The sequence goes on along the minus strand of NC_083323.1, from coordinate 36,131,047 downwards.
ACCACAAATTACAATACTTCTAGAGGAAAACAGGAGAAAATCTTTGTGACCTTGAAATAGGCAAACATTTCTTGGATCCAACACCAAAAACAAGATCTAAAAAAAAAGAAAAGAAAAGATAAATTCAACTTAATCAAAATTAAGAATTTCTGCTCTTTGAAAGACACTGTTAAGAAAATGAAAAGACAAGCCACAGGCTGAGAGAAAATGTTTGCAAATTACTTACCTTACAAAGAACTTATATTTTAAATAAAGAACTCTCAAAATCCAATAAGAAGAAAACAATGTAATTGTTTCAATGGGCAAAAAGAAAAGCAGAGAGATTTGAAGGATATAAAGGACCCCAAGCACCACTGCTCTTTTGTAAATTAAGAGGTCCTCGTGAGAAGGAAGGGGACAGTCTCTAAAAGCTAAGAGGTAGGGAATTCCCTGTCAGTCCAGTGGTTGGGACTCCCTGCTTCCACTGCAGAGGGCATGGGTTCAAACCCTGGTCAGGGCACTAAGATCCCACATGCCACGCAGTGAGGCCAAATAAATAAATAAATAAATAAAAATAAAAGCTAAGAGGCAAAGAAATGGGGACCTCAGTCCTACAACTGCAAAGAACTGAATTCTGCCAACAACTGAATGAGTTTGGAAGTGGGTTCTTCTCCAGTGCCTCCAGATGAGAGCTCAGCTGTCTAAACCATTTAATTCCCATCAAATGAGACCTTGAAATGAGAACACAGTTGAGTCATGCTGGACTTCTGACCAGAAAACTGTGAGCTAATAAATTTGTGTTGCTCAAGCAGCTAACGACAATGAAGAAGGGGGGTGGAGAAGGGGGGGGGGAGGAGGGGAAGAAGAGGAAATGACTTGAACAGACATATCACCAAAGATGTATGGGTTGAAAATAAGCATATTAAAAGATGCTCAACATCATTAGTATTAGGGAAATACAAATTAAAACTTTAATGAGATACTACTACACACTTAGTTGGATGTCTAAAATTAAAAAGACTGATCCCATCAAGTGTTGGCAAGGATGTGGAATAAATGGAACTCTCTTAAGCTGCTTGTGAGAATGTAAAATGTTATAACTACCTTGGAAAAAGTCTGGCAGTTTCTTAAAATATTAAACACTACCAATCAAATGACTCAGCCATCCCTCTCCTAGGTATTTATCCAAGAGATACGAAAGTTTATGTCCAAACAAAGGCTTCTCATAAATGTTCATTGCAGCTTTGTTTGTAGTAGCCAAGAGCTGGAAACAATTCAAATGTTCATCAACAGATCTATGGATAAACAAATTGTGGTATAGCTATACATATAGAATACTACTCAAAGAAAGAGATGAAAAGAAATGAACTACTAAGATGCACAAAACATGGAAGAATTTCAAAATAATTACGCTTAGTGGAAGATAGCAACCCTCACCCCTGAAAAAGTACATAGTGTTATTTCCATTTATGTAAAATTCTAGAAAACGAAAATCCATCTCTCCTGACAGAAAGCAGATCAGTAATTGCCTGGGTCACACGTTTGCAGTATAAATCGGGGGAGACACTTGGCCAAAATTATCAAAGGTAGTGGATCATAACCTTCCAGCCTAGCACTGGCATGTGATTAACTTCAGGCAGGAGGCGTAGAGGAATGAGAGGCTCTTGACCCAGGTTCCCATTGGTGCTCAGCTTGGAATTGATTAATTCAGTGGTGTCATCATTTGTCCATTTCAATCCAAGGACTGCCTCTCTGGAACTGACTGCCAAGAAAATAAATGTCTTAACTTTGAATCTACCATTGCAGACAACCTGTTTTCTTATTAGTTTATATATCTCAGGGCAAGATCTTCTTCACATGTGGGAGGGTGACTGTTGTTTTGTGCACTGAGATTTAAATCCTTTTGTTGGAGCAAAATATGCAAAAATGAAAGAATAGAATGAAAAGGACAAAAAGAAAGATGAAAGACATAAAGAACATTTGGAAAGAAAATTACAGGATGGTGGAAGGCTATATGTAAGGTCATAAATATATCATTTACTTGTAATTATTAATTAAATTTTAAATTATAAATTAAAAATTATTAAATTATAAATGTTGAGATATTTATTCATTCAAATGGGCAAATTAATTAAATCTATTGCAAAAGTTTTAAATGCATTGATTTTCAGTCATTTATTATTACATGAATAGGCCAAACTGCAAATAGACTTTCTAATCATTTAATAGGAATAATAAGTGGATTAAACATGCTTTATGATGTGCAAATTTGTAGTGGCATTTTTAACATAATAATATTAAGTCACTTTTATAAATGCTTTATTTGGTTTTCCAAATTTTAATTTACATTAATACTTTCATGATTGTGTTGGAGTTTGGGTTATGCTTAGCCCAATTATTTTTCTCATAGATGGTGTGGATTATGTTAGGAAAAAGTCTATGCATGCTTTGAATACATTTATTCTTAAAAATGTATTGTGTGTGTGTATTGTGTTGTCCAATGTAGTAGCCACTAGCCAATGTCGCTATTTACATTTAAATTAATTAAAATTAAACAAAATTTAAAATTCAGTTCCTCAGTCACAGTAGCCGTACTTTACGTGCTCAGTAGCCGCATGTAGCTGATGGCTACCACACTGGGGAGCACAGGTATAAAACCGCCTTTCCAGAAAGTTTTGCTGGATGATGCTGTCTCTGAAGAGTCCATATTGGGCTAAGCATCAAGGCAATGTTCATGAATAACTGGTTAATTTACCTAAGGTCCACCTCAAAACTAGTCTTCTACCTACTCTTTGATTTATCTTTTATTTTACAGAATCTGAGGCTTATCAAAACTCTGTTACCTAAATTCTGTGCCATTTTCAAGCCGTTAGAATATTTTTGATCACTGTTTATACCAGTGCATGTGAATGCATTCAGAGAGATTCTATGAAGGAGGCTGTCCTTGCTTTTCTTGATTGAGTTTCTGAATTCTATCATTAGCCTCATCATCTCTGCAATTATCCATATCTGGTTATCAACATGTTATTTCTACACTCTTCTTCCTCCTCCACCCGGCACCCTGTGAATTGGAAGATTCTTAAAGTGATCTTTATTTTAGTATGGTTTTTTTTTTTTTTTTTTTTTTTGCGGTACGCAGGCCTCTCACTGTTGTGGCCTCTCCCCTTGTGGAGCACAGGCTCCACAGGCTCAGCGGCCATGGCTCACGGGCCCAGCCGCTCCGCGGCATGTGGGATCTTCCCGGACGGGGGCACGAACCCGTGTCCCCTGCATCAGCAGGCGGACTCTCAACCACTGTGCCACCAGGGAAGCCCAAGCAGCTGGTTCTTAACAGCCCTGGGTTTGTGGCAGCGGCGACAGGATCTCTTTCCATGGTTGCATCGTCGTAATTATATTCCTTATGGATCACAAGTTTGGGGATAAAGCGATGTTACATTTGTAATGTCTACAGGGTAGCATTTTAAGGTATGCTGGGAAACATCGAAAGGTAACATGTGTAGCCGATGCATTTACTGTCGTTAGTTAACCAAGCAGCCCTGGTGACTCTTTCAGCTCCCTGACCCACATTTCATCCACGCTCTGCTGTTTTTCTCCTGCAGGGTTATTTCCTGAGTAAAGCCCAGAGCTTATGAGTCCCCCAACAGGGAGCTCTGTTCTGACCTCCCTAAACAGGCAGTTTTACCTGCTGGGCTAGTGCTTTTCTGCTTCCTAGTCAATCTGTTAAGATTTTAGCAGGAGATTCTTGGATACCTTTTCACAAAACATATGGGAGATTGTAATTACTTTGGCCTGGTACATTTTTAGAACTGAGAGAGCAAGGAAGAGGTGCAAATCTTCTGTTCATAAATAACCAAATCTGTGGGCACTTTAAAAGGCATTCTAGGCAGCAGGAGAATTTATGTGCCACATTTCACCCTTGGCACACTTTACAAATGAATTGTTCAAAGAGAAATTATATTAGGACAAATAGAAATGCCGACCAAGACCAGATGTGGATTTTTAGTTAATATTTATGCAACACCCAAAGGGAAGATAGTATTGCACAATAAACTAAAAATGTCTTAGGCAAATAAGGAAATCTTTACCCCAAGGAACTGGCACTGCAAAGGTATGAATTGTACAACAAAGGGCTGGAAATGCAGAACAAATGCAGGGTAGGTTGGGGCAACTATAAAAAATAATTCACTGAGGAAGTGGTGAGGTAGCAGATGTGTGGAACCTACTTGGGGAAAATAAAGGCTTAGCACTTTTTTGGACAGTCTGGTGTCTAAGGTAGAAAACTCAACTCAGTCAGCCTAATTTCCTTCATCTGTGGAGAGAAGCAGTAGCTTTAAATAGAATATATATGTGTGTGTATATATATATATATCTTTTTTAATTTTTAAAATACATACATATATATATATATATATATATTTCAAAACCCAGGCAGCAATCTCACAATGGGTAAGTATACCTTAATAAATTAAATAGCAATGTCCTCAGGTTTGAAATAATCTGCAAGGAGAGTGATGACATCTTTACATCTTTAATCTGATTTCCCCCCCAAAGTTGTTCAAGGAAGGTCAAAGATGCAGGCATTGGCTGCTTCTCAGCCCTTGGAGAGCAGTGTGAAAGAGACTAAGGCTTAATGCCCTGGAAGAATATTGAGACCCACGTTAAATTATAGTAGGAAAATTTGTTAAAAGCAGCTGGATTTCTCAAACACAGCTGGATTTTCAGCCTTTCATTCATCAGGGATGGCAAGACGTGCCACTTTGTGGCATTTCTCAGTCTCCTGTGCTTCTAATTTAGAGGAGTTGGGGGGTGGGGGGGAAGGGAAAAGGAGGAGGTGAGGGAGGAGTGTAGCAAATATTTCTTTAAATCTGTTGGCTCCTTGAGAAAGAAGACAGCTCTGGAAAATGCTTACAAGCTTTCAGCAGACTGAACCCACGTGTCTCTCATGCTTTCTTGCCTCTGATTCCTTCTTCTTAATTACTAAAGGGAGCCGCCTGTGACTTCACACCACTTCCACTTTCCTGAAGAGTCAATGCGTTCTTAAGAAGTTTTAACCTACTTCCTCCCTCGCTCCTTTGTTAATACTTTACTATCTTTAACATTGACAGTTAATCCGTTTACCCTATTCTCTCATGATGAAAGTTTGTGGATTTTCAGTGGTTCTACAGTTTCTGCTGAGCACATTTACTTGTTCATTAACTGTGAACTTTTTTTCTTCTACCTGTCCAGATGTTTATAGGTGCTGGGCATTACATGGAAAACAAGACTGATAAGGTCCCTGGCCTCTTGGGACCACAATTCTGGTGGCGATTCCAGATACTAATGTGTACTATGAAGAAAATAATGCAGCCTGATGGGATAGCGATTGCTGGGGGAGAGGCTACTTCCTAAAGTGTGGGCTGGAAAAGCCTTCCTGTGATGACCTTTGAACTAAGACTTGAATGCTGAGAAGGAGCTGGAGAAGGTCTGGCTAGAAGGCATTCCACGTGGGGGAGAAGAAAAGTGTAGATTCCGGAGTAGCAGGACGTCTCTGTGGCTGGAGCACAGGAGCAGAGTGAGACGGGCGAGAGTCATTGGGCCAGACGAAGGGCTGGCTAGCTGTGGTAAGGATTCGAGTTTTATTTTATGTATAACAGGAAATCATTGAACAGTTTCTTTTAGCAGGGAGATCATAGGGTTTCAAAAGAATCCTCCGTCTAATACCTGACGTTATGACTGGCGAGGGGTGAGAATTGCAGGAGTAGAAGTAAGGAGAGCACTTAGAAAACTTCTGCATTTGTCCGTGTAGGGAACATGGGTAGCTTGGATTAGGACTGGAGCAGTGTGGATGTGATGGGAGTATGTTTTGGGGGTAAACATCTAGGTGTTAGTTGACAACCTAAAGGATAAGAGGAAGTTGGAGAGAATAATAATAATAGTAGTAGTAGTAATAAATAACAGCTACCATTTCTATTGCATTTAGGACGCTTCTAGGTGCTTTACACATGTTAACTACTTTCATCTTCATAATAATAGTGCCCAGAGATAGGTATTATTATCATCACTGTTTTATAGGTGAGAAAACTGAGGCACAAAGAGGTTAGGTGACTGACCAAAGGTCACCCAGATGGTAAGCAGCAGAGTGGGGACACAAACTCAAGCATCTGATTCTAGAGGAGCGTGCCCTTCTTCCAGTGTCCTAGGATCAAGTATCAACATGTAAGTGCAGTGGAGGGACACAGAGGACCTTGATGGGCCAACTGATATGATTTTAAAAACTTTTTTGACAGTGAGCAGAGGTTATGGGGTTAAAAAAAAAAAAAGGCAAAAGATCAGTCCCTGCCTTTAAAGATACAGTTCCCTCTTATGTGCGTTTACTTATGTTTTTTCCCAGGGCACAAAAATGGGCCCTTTGTGCATGGCATAATAGGTATAATAAATATTCATCATTTAAAGATGTTGCTTTGTTTTGCAGACACCCAAACCACGGTATTTGCTTTTCAGGCCACTGCCAGACATCCGGGGGGCTCAATTTCTTGCCGCCGTTTTGGAGAGCTTGCTGGTTAGGTGCTGCCTTTGGAGCTATGGCCGAGGTATGGGGGGGAAGGGGGCGAGTCAGCCCTCTACATGTCTGTTTTCCATGCATGGTGGCTGCCATGCAGCAGGGGGCGCTGCAGTAGTGTTCATCGCGGTCCCGGGAGCCACTCGTCCAGCCAGAAAGGGGCCAAGCTGGGAGGAGATGTGGCAGGCAGCCCACGGTCCTCTTTGGTCTTGCAACTTTAGTACCCAGAGCTCGTTCTACACAGACCATTCTTCTACACCATATTTCATCATGTTGGACGCCTTCCATCCAGTCCTGCATCCGGGCGGAAAGGAAAGGGCATTAACTTCCCGCCTTCCTAGGTGTAAGGGTAGCGCTGTACTCGGTTGTACAGGCGTCTCTTCTCCGTATTCTTGGGGTCAGCCTGACAGTTCCCTTGAAACCACGAAAAGCTCCCGCTGCTGCGGGGTGCGAATGTGTGTGCGCTAGTCTTTCTTTCCTCTTCGGGGGTCCTTTCTTTTTAACCTGACTGCGGGAATATTTCCCTCCCCACACGTCTCTCCATTGACATTCGGAACAACGGTCGGCTCGGAGCTGAAATTTCTCCCTCCTAAGACACCCCTCAAGCTCTCCAACGCCCCCACCCCCCGCACCGTTTCGGTTCACGCACAGTGAGGGTGTGTGACAAGTCGCGTGTGTGTTTGTGGCAACCAAGTCCTCAGCACTCGCCAAACCTGTTCTTCCTCTCCCGGTGCCCAGAAGTCTCTCCAGCTGACCGGACCTACGCCTCGCAGCGCTTGGCACACGATCCAGTCGGTGCTAGGCGCCGGCAGGCAAGAGCGGGGAGAGCGACTGCGTCCTCCTCGGTCTCGTTCCTCCACTAGCTGCCCGCCCAGGGCGCACTCCAGCTACCTCTTTGGGCTGTCTTCCAGCCGTCGCCCCTGGATTCCCTGGGCTTCCCAGAGTGAAATCGAAGGTGAAAGAAACAAGGGGAGGGCGGGAGGTAGGGAGGAGGAGCCTCCGGCCGGGGGGGGGAGTGTGGGAGGAGCCTTCAGCCCAGGGGGTAGCGTGGGCGGAACCTTAGGGGCGGATCTGGGTGGAGAAAGGGGCTGGGCAAACCCGGTGGAGGGTTGGCCACGCAGGCGCGGGGGACAGCTCCGAGAACCGCACGCGGGAGCTTCTGGAGTATCCAGCCGCCGCTTCTCACTTCATTGGAGAAGGGACTGGGGCCGGGAGGGGAGCTAATAAAGAGTGAATGAGCTGCAGCCGCTGTGGCGGCCGGAGACTGCCCGAGCGGCACCGGAGCGGTGCGACCGGGAGGCGGCGAGGGGAGGCGGTTCGCCTTGTCCCTCCCACCCGCCCTTCTCTCTCTCTCTTCCTCCAGCTGGTCTCAGAGCCCGGCTCGGTCCGGTCCCTCTGTCCCCACCCCGCGCTCTTCCACCTCCTCCGAGTCCCACTCCTCACCTAGGGCGCCCTGCACTGCCATGGGTTAGGGTGGGGGTGCGAGCCGCGCGAAGGACTAGCCCTGTGCATCCGCCGGGGGGCGCGGAGCCCGAACGCCGCTCGCCGCTCGCCGGCGCAGGGCATGGGGAGCGCGGTGTGAGCCCGCACCCAGGGAGGACGCAGGAGCTGCGGAGACGGGCGCCAGGAGGAGGAGGAGAACGGTGGATTGGAAGGACCCGAGGGAGGAAGGGAGGGTGGGGAAGCGAGGGAAAAGTGAAGCTGGGAGGAGAAGGCGGCGGAAGGTGGGGATTGATGCTTCTGTTTTTTGTTGCCGCTGTTGCCCTCGCGCTGGTAGCCGAGCCGGAGGGAAGGCGGTGGAGAGATGATTGCAGAGTTGGTGAGCAGCGCTCTAGGGCTCGCTTTGTATCTCAACACCCTGAGTGCGGATTTCTGCTACGATGACAGGTAAGGGGCTGAGAGGAAGGGGTGGCGGGCCGCTTGGGGACTCCGCGGTAGCTCTGAAGCTTCCTGCTTTAAGGTTCGAAGTACGTCTTGGGGGGACTGGTCCAGCACCTGAAGGTTTAGGAGACGCGTAAACATCAACACCTAAAGCAAACGCCGAGGACGCGGGCGCACTGGGCGGGCTGAGGGAGTTTGGGTTCCTAGTTTGCAGCAGGTTCCTCTCCCTTGCTTCTAGGCTGTTGGCAGACGCTTAAGTTTCTTCGCGGAAATCACAGCAATTTGGGAAACTCTTTAATGAACGTATTAAAAAATAATCTTAGGTATTCCATGGTGCAACAAAAGCACATTGAGCGATTTTACGTCTGGACTGGAAGGAAGCTGCTCCCCGTCCCCTAATCTTCCCTGTAATGTTTCCTTCTATTGATGGGACACTTTTATTTCCCGAGGTTAAAACACACGTTTGACAGTTGCCAAAATAGTGGAGAAATCGCATTCTATTTCAACTTTCCCTTTTGACCCATGGTGTACTTTACTTTGAGCCAGGATAATGCTGCTGTTCATCTCTTCCGCTCCCCCGCCTCCCTCACCGATCGATGGAGTAGCACTTTATAAAAGCCTGGGTTTTCATTTCTGTTTGGGAGTTTTACTTTAGACGTTAGCGTTTCTTTTGTGCTAATTGGGGAAGAAGACGCCCCTAGAGACTGAAGTTGTCTTCTGCGTTTGGGTTAGTTTGGGTGGCTAATGAGACCTGAACTGTGTTGTCAAAGAAACTGCGTCGATTTCTGGGAAATGTCACAGTTGTGCTCGTGTCTCTACCTATTTTTTAAACGTTGTTAGTGTTTAGAAACTGATGAAAAGCTCTAATAGCCATTAGGGAAAATTGCAATTTGTGCCTTTCCGGTGACTTAATCTGATTACAATTAAAACAGATGCATAATTAAAATATATTAGGGAGAACAGCACGCCTGGCTAAACTTATTAACCGTCCTGGGGTGTTTCATGCTCCATTGAAGTTAAACCATCCAAAAAGTGAGCACAGATTTACTTTGACAGCTTTTCAGCAGCCTCTCTGGGTTATGGAAAGTGAATGGATCCTCAGGGTCAGGGCGAGGCAGTGAGTGAACTTAAGTGAAGTGGTTGATAGTGAGGGGAGAGGAAGGCAGAATTTTCTCCCGGTGGTGCTTAGCCATATTCTGTATCCTCTCGTGTGCCCACTCTCCAGCTAAAAGCATGTTCATGGATGTATGCCTTCAGTCAGCGAATCTTGGTTCACACCCACATGTCTGTTATGAAATCCCCTGATAATAGGTACAAGAACATCCAGCAGACCCTTCTTAATGCATTTTATGTAGTGTCTATCAGAGACTGGTTGATAGGAAGCCACTGTTACACATAAACTTTTCCTCAACTTTCAAGCAGTGTACACATTTCAGCAGTTTTGCTACGTGCTTCGAGAAGTAAATGGTCTGTGTGTAAGAGTGAGGTGAGCTGCTTCTGTACCCTCCAATTTTGTGTTACTCTGCACCTGCTATTTCTAGAATATTGGCAGGAAAAGCTCTTGCTTCCAAAGTTGGGTGACTTTTCACTAAAGCGAGCTCAGGGAAGAATCTGGGCAGTTACTGGCACTGTTGGGGACAGTTTGAAGAGTAAGCATTTAAACCAATGATTTAGCACTTATATAAAAAAGTAACTTACTGTCATACTGTAACTATTGTAGAACCTTGTGCTAAATCAAGCAAATAGCATGGTGTGGCTATTCTTTATTGCTGTCCAGTTCTTTCAAAAGTACATGTCAGAAGAAACTATCCTAATAAAGATTAAGGCTGGAACTAAACTACATTTGCATGTACATTTCTCTGTAGACTTAATGCTTACTTTGTGTTCTTTAATGATCAGTCAGAAGTGTTAGTGTTGTAACTCGGCAGAATGGTGTGAGTGTGATGATAAATTAGTTGTGCTTTGATAGTTGGCAATTGTTATAAGTTCTTTACCTACTATAGATTGAATGGAGCGTCAAAATTCCTGAGTTATACCTAGCTGCATAGATGAATTTAATGTGATGATTTGCCCGTATCATCTAATTGATAGCATGCGTAATGTGTGACATATAGACAACATATACCATTATGATGTTGAAGACCTGTAAATATACATTATACTTAGTTACAATTTGAAAAGTGTATTTTACTCTAATTTTCTTGGTAGCAGAACTGCATATGCAATCACATACTCTTGAGAGTATGAGATCTTACAAGTGCCACACTTGGTTTTTATGAATCCTAGAAATTATGAAATATGTATTAATAGGAGCATGGCACATATTTGGCGTCTGCATACCATGTTCAGGTGATTCAGTGCCAAGGTTTCTGTCTCACTGCTCTAACTCGCTTGTGTGAGAAGCAGGGAAAAAAGCTGGGGAGTCAAGTGGACACTGTAGGATGATGATAATGTGTTTATTTCCACCACTCCATTTCATACTACAAAGACTCAAGTGTAAAACTTTGTTTAAACTACATCTGTGGCTTCTGCCGAAACACTGCCCACTCCCCTTCACCCCACCCCCCACCCCCGCCCACCCTAGGAACTTTTGTGAAATATGGTTCTGCAAGGAGAGGGCAGTGCTGGGAGTGAAAGGGCAGTTCAAGGAAGGGAGGTGGCTCTTACGCTCGACTTGCTTAACTAAAGCAAGACTCTGCATTTTAGCTGAAGAACCTGGCATTTACTGTAGGAGGGCTTTCTATTGCTTCAGCCTAAACATTATTGCTGTGGTACTTCTCCAAGTTATCATTTCTTTTAAATGTAGTGCTCAGGTTTACTTTATAAACTATATGTGTAATTATATTCAGTGTTTGATGTAGCTTGGTTGAGATTAAGTGGTAATCTGAAACCTTCTTCTAGCAAAATCAATTTCCCTATGGTAAAATTGAATATTTTACAAGTGTTTCTGTGCTAAATGTAAGACTATGGCTCTGACGTGATGAAACAAACAGTGGAAGAGTAGAATTCATCATATCTGATGAAAAAGCATATACAGTTTCAGCTTCTTCCCCTCTCCCCTTGCCTTCAATCTAGTAAAGACTGTACTGAATCTTAAATTGTGGTTAGAGTAAAATTGGAATTATAAATATGCAGTCTTTGCCAAAGCTGAAGTCATGCTGCATGTGACTTTGTGAAGGACTGTCTCCCTTTCTGGAGAAATTTGATGTTAGGTCAGTGGGAAAAACTTGCTGACCCCGAATTCTCTGCTCTCTTCCATATTTGTCGAGGATAACATTGCATCACTTTCCCTGCATCCTCTTTAGAAGTCCTGCTATGTTTTGCATAAAGATAGCACTAAAAGAAGAGTCAGTTTACTTCAAAGCAACAAAAGTAAACTATAACTGCTGTTTCATAGTGTGATTTCATTTGGCACATATCATCTAATTGACGGCAGGCCCTTTGTGATAGATAAGTAAGGACATAATGCACCGAATACATCTTTTTAGTCTCATGTGAGTAAAATAATGCATTAGTTTAAAAAAAAAAGGCAATTTGAGTTTTTGAAAGTGGGAAATGCGTTTGTGGCTGCTTTGAAATTTTTTTTCCTTATTGCCCATTCTGCAACTGTTAAACTCACCCATGATCATTAACATTACCTTTAGGTGCCTTAGTTATTGGTGTGCAGTAATTTTGTGAAATTTGGAGAAGCAACTCCACAGCAGGAATTTCTACTCTTGAAATCAAACTTATTCCAAACTTTCAGTAGCACATCCCTGGTTTAGTTATTCATTTAGGTGTAAATGTAAATCTCAGTTTTGTAGAAACACTTCTTAAGGGTTTTTTTTTTCTTAATGTTATAAAGAGTTTGGTTAACAGTATTTAAAATGAAGGAATAGAGGATTTAAGGTGTATTGACAAGCTTTTTAGAAAAACCTTTTTTTTTTTTTTTCCCTGAAGATATTCAACTGTACTTTCTACTTGGTCTTTTAGTGTTATTATCATTTTGGTTTTTGACCTGGTATAAGAATAGCTTGTGAAATGATCAGTTCCTCTAACGTCTCTCTGAAAAGTTCTCTCTAATAAACTTGCCTTGGACCAATCTGGGTTTGTTATCTTAAAATTATAGTATGTTCAACCACTGAAGGCATGTCTGGTATTTAGTAAAAGCATGTTTAGAAAGAATTACTATAAAATCAAAGTAAATAAGGGAGAAGTTTGCTTTGTGTCCAAGGTTGTCTCTTCAGGTCTTTATTAGAAGAAGGTAACGTGTACAAGAGTGTTATTTTACTCTCATTTCCTTCCCCGTTGATAATGTACTAAAAGAAAGGCCAGTGGGTACAGTTCATAGTTTATGAAATATTTTACGTGACATTTTATTTTCTAGCTAAGTTTTGATTGTTTAATCAAATCTATGTGGAAAAGGTTCATTTTGCTGTTTGAATAAGTACATCTCTTAACAGTAAATTAAAATTAAAATTCGGTGAAGCAGGTATGGACCACTTTTCCTTACCTCCATCGAGCTTGTCACATGGGGTTTATCCTAGCAAATGACCCAGATACAAGCACTGAACGGACATGTGCAAATGCCATAGGGGAAATTGCTTGCCAGCCATCTGTCTCTTAGTTTTTCTCATTTATAAATACACTGTATTTGGGAGAGGGGCTGCATTTATTGCACATTATTAGTTTACATCATCTCATCATCTGCACTTAGTTTTTCAGAGCTAACGTGTCCCTACAGTAACACTGAATTCCCGGCTGCTATAATTCTGAAATAGCTACAACCTTTTGGATTCCAACATGAGTTAAGAGCCGTTTGTCTTCCTGATCTCTTTGTTGCTGTTCAGTGCGCTAAAAGCACTTGTTTAAAATGCCCTTGATGGTGCAGCTGTTTATCATAGGCGAAGGGTATGTTTCCTCTAAAACAGGCACCTTCATAATATTAGGAAAGGACAAAGTTTACCCTTAAGGCACTCCAATAAATCTGTGGCTGACAAACCTACTTTCTTATAACTTCATTATTCTCACCCAACATGCTTTCAACACAGTAACATTCATCTCTTAAATTTTTTGGTCCTCTCTCAGAAGCTAAGTCTTACATGAGCTTTGGGTCCTTCCTTTAATGGCTTCACAAAAGTGACAAGTGTGGCAGCCTTGATGGAAAGGACAAGTGGGTTGCTGAATGTAACAACCTTCCCTCTATGAATAGCTGTCCTCATTAAGAGCCTAGCTGAAAAAAGTGGAGAGGCCTATCACCAGGAACTACCTCCTGTTTTTCATGGGATGAAAAAGGCATAATATTTTGAATCATTACAGGTGTAATTATGCACAATGCTAGATGATTTCTTTGAAGATTTGATTTGTATGTGTTTTTGAGGAATAAAGGACTACATTCATTAATTCACTAATTATGAACACCACTAGACATGGGCTTCCCTTATATACGGTGCCTAATACAAACAGCAGCTCTTCCCCGTTGTCAGTAAGCGTCCCTGTCCGTCCTTTCCTACCTGTACTTTACCAGGTACTATATAGTGTTTGAATCTGGGAATCTGATGATAGACATAAAAAAATGCTGATAGCTTGTCCTTTAGCAGAATTTCACTTGCATTGACTCATGTTTGTTTTGATTGATACTCGTATTTTTAAACTTTTATTCGGATTCTGTTGGCTTCTTTCCCAGAGCATCTCTGCTGAGGATCCATGGTTGGTGGTTTGAATTGGACTTTTTCTTGATCTGGTGCTCATTGGTACTTCATTCATATCTGTGGAAGCTTTAGAATACCTTTCCCAAATGGCTCCTTCCTAATTGTTCAGGTCAGTTGTTTTCCTTGGAGGTCTGCAGGGGCTGAACCCTTTGAGTTAACTAGATTTGCCTTGACTGGTCATAGGGATTGAAGACTTTTGCCTCAGAGATTATTTTGGTTGTATTTTCTAGACAGTTAATTCCAACAAGATGCAGCACTATCAAATTTCTATTGATCTCTTTTCCTCCACTCTGACAGTTTAGTTTTTCAGTTACATTTGTCAGTTCCTCTGGTACTCAAGGTTTCTTAGAATAAAAGTTATAGATGTTCGTTTCAGTCTTTTAGAAACTTTTGGGAATTACAATTTTGGGTTCAACCGTGAGCTTTTTCCTTTACAGGTAAGTAGGAAAGAATTGAGTAAGCCTATCTATTCAGGAGAAATTTGAAGAAGGCGGGAACACTGAAATGATTTGCTTTCAAGATTCTACATTAAAAGTTTCTGTTGTGTTTTTAAAGTAATTTATTTTATTTAAGGGCACTTCATAAGATACAGTTAATTTGAGTAACTAGAAATGATTGTTTTAAAGATGAGATGGAGAGAGATTTTGACTTGCTGATGTCTAAAAAATTAATTTGGAATAGAGATTAGAATTCAAAACCCTAACTCCACCTTTAGATTCCATTTTATCATGGAAATAAGTGAAATTATATGTACATTTACTTATTCCAAGGCTATAAACATGCCGCGTTGCTTGAGGGCAGTGCTACTGTATCTGTTTTAAAAGTACCTTAGTACATGGCAGAGGAGATGCTGTTTGCTTGTGATAAACTGGTGTAAGCTTTCGTTTCTTGATTTCTTTGCTGCGGCATTTTGTGATATCAGGGTGAGGCAGGGTCTGAAGCGTGGCACAGCATATAGTTATTGTCAAGGAGACTGACTAAATTACATGATTTCTCAAGTGAAACACACATCAGTGCCCTTGGAATAGCAGCTATGTGGTAGGTACTGTGTCCAAATAAAATGTGTCTTTCCCTTTGTCTTTGATGACTACTCTTTATTTCTGCGGAATTTATTATAATAAATGTGTGATTATTCCTCAGGAGCATCAAGTTAAAAAAAAAAAGTACGAGTTCACTATAGTCTTATGATTATGGTTTAACTAGGAAACAGTTGTATATTGTCATTACAGAGCCGTTTGGGAAAAGGGGGGGTAAGGCTGGCAGCGGTGTTGTTCCCCTGGGGACCATTCTCATTGTTTTATAAACTATCTTTTGTGTGTCTCTGCCCTCCTAGCTTCAGGTTTTTAAAGGTATTATAAATACTGAGACTGCTGCTTTGGGTTGTAAAAGATGTCTTAAGGTAGAATACTTGGGTCCGAATAGTTTGTCAGGTGTACTTTTAGAATAGGATGTTTCTCTCCTCCTCCAAATGATTAACTACAGGACTGCTCTGCCAAAGAAACTGAAAAGAGCTCATTTTGACAAAGCAAGCTTCTAATGGCAAATTTTCCAACTACAAGTTTGTGGAAGAAAAGTTCTCCGATGATGAAGAAGTTTAATCCGGCAAAAAGACAATTTTATTTGCAGAAATAGGCCCTTTAGTGGGAGACAATTACTTCTAACTGATGTGAAAAACTAGTATACCTGAAAGCATTTGGTAAACCTTATTTAAAATAGGAAGGATTTTCTCGTTATTCTATTGAAAGAAAAAAAAAATGGAGCTGAGTTTATGTTAAAGAAAAAAGGTTTTACAATTTAACCCACTCTTATAGGGATATATAGTGACTTAACCAAAGAAAATGAATTTGAGATTTGAACAAAAATCTATTATAAAGACACCAGAGTCCAGCCTGAAATTAGCAACTATAGTTTGCCACAGATATCTAGTCTTCTATTTAAAATATCCTATTTAAGTGATCTCTTTTGGTTTCCTCCACCTCTATATTTTTAAGAGTCTTTGTATTTTTTCTTTTAGAAACAGTGGTGTTTTTGGCTTTCGTTCCATGTTGAACAGAAAATAAAATTTCACTGTTTTAAAACCTCTTGTATGTCATTAACATAAAGTAAACCATTTCTGTGAGAGAGTATTTAGTAGCTACTTTTAAATTCAGGCCTGATATGATACTGAGGATGCCGGTGGTAGGCCAGGGGGCTTTAGACCTGGTCCTCTCTCATAACCCCGCACCTCCACACCCTACCTTCGTCCTTTGATATGGATGATTACCTTTTAGAACATCTTTTAAAATGCGGTTCAAATTCTCAGTTTCTTTGAACCAGATGGATATTTTGGTACCTCTCCTAAAAGGACATTTTTGAGCTGGGCCTCTTGTTGGATCTCTTTCCATCTATGTATATGTATATATATTTCTAGACCAGCACTTCCCAAACTTCAGTCTACCTGCACATCACCCGGGCTTGTTAAAATGCAGATTCTGCCTGGAGTGGGTCTAAGAGTCTGCATTTCTGTCATTCCCAGGTGTGATAGATGCGGCTGGTTCATGCAACGTACACATCAGTTCAGTGTGTTTTACAGATATTCGGAAAAGACTGCCTAAATTCCTGTATTAAAAAAGATTTAGGATAATCTTTTATATCTCAAAAGCGTATGCGTTTAGCCATTTTATGTAATCTCTCTGTTTTGTTTTATATTTGTTCAACCATACATCTTTAAATTGATCTTAAGAGTTTAAGATATTGTGTACATTTTGAAAAGGTAGAGAGCCTGCTAAAATCTAGGAGATGATCTCTATTGAAATATCTGTCACCAACTTGTATTACAATATCATCTTCTTTGTAGTTACTATGGAGACAGATGTTGGATTCTGAGTTTTACAAATAAACTGATAGGCGGTTGCCTTAGGCTTATGACTTGAATAGATGCTGATGCCTAAACTGAGTCTATAGTCAGTGCCTTGATGAGTTTGTACTTTTGTTGAACAATCCCTTGTAAGGAAACTTGGCTTACACTGAAGGAAGATTATAGACGTCAGGCAGGTGGCAAAATATAGGCATTAGGCAGCTGAGAGTAGGAAAGATAAAGATTTATTAATGACATTCAGGCACTGGGCGATGCTACTGGGTAAAGGTATGTCAACATAGTATTAGAAATGCTTGGGCCCCTTTGACTTTTTTAACCTGGTACACTATACCTCAGCCTTTGGGCACTTTGGTGGATTTCTGAATAGGTGAATACCACACATATGTGAAGTTTTACATTCCTACTTAGTAGAAATCTTTTTAAAGAACTTATTTTAAAATAAGTTATAATTATTTCTTTCTTTTTAAAACACTGTACTCTGTACTACAGGCAGTATTGTGAAAGAACACTGGGCTAAGATAAAAGAGGAGTCTTGGAAATAACACTTTATTAACTAGTACTTGAGCTACTAAGCCTCTAAAACTTGGTCTTGTAATTGGTCAGGAAGTGCAAATGATGATAACAACTGCCAACCACAGAGTGAGGACCAAATGGAATAGTCTGGTGAATGTTTTCTGTGTGTTTAAAAAGCCGCATGATGTTACAATCAGATGTAGATGGTGTTGGACCAGAGGATGAATGACTCAGTTATCCCCATACATTAGCATCTCACTGTCTTCTCCCCTGAGAACAGGACTGTGTTCTACTCCATGTCCTGGCTCACTTTTTCGCTCGGAGTCAGTGGTTGAGCTCCTTTTGTCTCAGCTTCTGTTGCCTCTGCCCCATCTCCGCTTCTCATCTCTGTCCACCCTTTTGGTCAGCTGTCCCTGGTCTCACCGTAGAAGCAGGTTTTGCTCTCCTGTATTTCTTTTCTGCTGCTTTCCCTTTGTTTCTGGTCTCTGTGCTTATTTTGAATAGATATTCTGGCCAATCTGAGCACTTCTTTCCTTCTGTAGGGTAAAAGGACCAATTGCAGTGCATCGGGTGTGAATAATCTTTGGTACTCTGGTTCTGCTTGGCAGGGTATATTGTTACTGGGTACTCATGATCTCTGTCTTCAATGAAACCCCTTTTCTTTTGGGAGTATGTTCAGATTTAGAGCAGTTCCGGCAGTCCAGTAATTAGGAAAGATAGACGTCAGATAAGCTGAAGTTTTCTTGCATTGAAGTGTTTGTGTTAATCAGTGGTGTACTGAAAATCAGTAGCAAGTGTGCTTAGCACATGTACTAGATGGTGACATCTAATATCTAAACCTGGTGATACATTTTTGTAACTAATTAGAAAATGTATTTTTTCTTTTAGACCTTTCCAAGCAACAAGGTGGCAAAAAGTAAAAAGACCACAAGAGTTTTGGAACCAGATAAATTAGGGATCTAATCCCAGAACTGTTACCTGCTAATTGTGTAATTTTGATTGTGTTACTAAAACTCTTCTAGCCTCTGTTCCTGTTCTATAGAATGAGGATAGTAATACCTAGAGTTCTTGGGAGAATTTAATAAGTTTTATAAAATGCCTGGTACGGTGGTGTCTGGGATACTTATTAAGTATTTCTCTTGATCAAGAAATTATTCATTAACTTTATAGCTGATATTTTAAAATCATTATATAATAACATCTAAAAATATTGTAGAGCACTTAGGGAATTTTCTTTAAAGCCAATATTCAAAATTTAAACTTATTTCCAATAATATTTAACTTGGTATTGCAGATAGATTTAGTGTCACTGAAAAGTTCGGTGAAGTATTTTAAATAATTACTAATTTAAAATTTTAATTTTCATCTTGGGTTATAGGTTTGAAGAAATGATGTTGAAATTTAACCATTATATATACACATATGCATGCATACACACACACAAATTTTGCCAATAAAATGTTTGTGGTATATACTTGATTAACTGTATAACTGAATCACTTTGCTGTATACCTGAAACTAGCACAACATTGTAAGTCAACTACACTCCAATAAAATTAAAACATAAAAAAATTAATTGAACAACCAATTTAAAAAAAAGTACATGCGAAAACCAGAACTCAGATATCTCCCATCTTCTTCACTTCAAGTGACTTTCTTCTTTAGATTAGATAATACTTACTGTGTGTAGGAGCGTAGGCAAAATTATGATTTCTTAGTATCTTATAAGAATTGTTTCACTCTCTGATATGTAGCTTAGATTTTTAAGGAAAATCATTGTTTAAGGACATATCTTAATATCGTTATTCCTTATTAATATTAATAAGAAAAATCTTAATGAAAATATGGAGTTGTTTTCGGTTATGTTGCAAAAGATAATGTTGAATAGAGAGTTAGCCCAAATCCCAGGAATACTTTTTATATATCTTTTGTTTTACAGTGAGTAAATTGGATAGAAAAGCTCTGTTCTTTTAAGCCTTTTCTGGGAAGCTTTTTACTCTCTAACTTGCTCTCTTACCAGGACCTACAACTCACATTAGTTTATTTACAGGTAGTTCTGCATTTAAGAATATTGATCTCTTTCTTGATTAAAACAGATCTTTTACATGTTTACTTACCATTTGACACTAACATTTCTGGCTTTCTCCCCCACTCCCCCCTCCCAAAAAAAAAAAAAAAAAAGAAAATACTTTCCCCCTCAAAGTCCAAGTAAGCTTAGCATGTTGAAGGTTTACTGTATTGATAACATGGTTTCCTCTTTAAAGTCAGAGTGAGGCTCTAATGATCCTCCAGGGTCCTTCCAGCTTAAAGCAGGTCACAGTTATAGGGTTTAGGGTTTGGGTTCATTCGCCTATGAAATATATATGAAATTGGCCATTTGGAGGCAATGGATAACGTTTTCAGTAACTAGGGATCTGATGTTTTACAGTGAAAATGAAAATGAGGCATTAATACAACAAACCATATCGACCAAACGTGTTTTTACCTCAGCCGTGGTCATCATTTTCTTCCTCATGTGTTACCTTCTTATTGGTTGGAATCTTTGTTACTCTGTTCCTATTGATAACTAAATTGTAACAGCAAGTGGCAAGCTCCTGAAAAGGAGAGCACTTTTGGTTCTTGTTGGGTAGCAGCCTAGTTTTCTCTAGTGCACATCTGTTCCTTGAACATTTTTAGAATGTTCAGGTGAAAATTCACCCAGTGTTTTAGTAAACCAGATTCTGTTACTGATGTGTTAAAAAAAAAATCCGTCATACTGTTTTAATTTATTAAAGGGAAACGGCAAACGGTTTCTGTACTATGGCTCTCAACTCTCTGGGATTAATTTAAATGAGTACAAGAAACCAATAATTCAGGACCTTATTAAACATGCCTCAGCAGTTGATTTTTAAGACTAAAGAAAAGACCAACAGCTGAATTTCTCCAGGGTGAGGAGTTGGATGGAAAGGAGGGGTTATCTACTATGAAGGAGAAGGTTAAGTTTGGCATCCCTATAAATGAACTTCGGTGAAACTGAGAGGAGTTGACTTGAAGAGTATTTTGCCCCTTTCTTGTTTATGATACAGTGCTTTCCTTTTATGGTATAGAGGAGGGATCATTATAGAGAAATTGGGATGACCTTTCTTCGTGTGGGGAAAACAGAGGCACTGCAGTGGAAGATGGGTCATTTTGATTGGTACCTCTGTGGATTGGAACCAGAGCAGCGACTGATTGACAGCTTCTTGAGGTTAAATCAAGACAGTTTGTTAGAATGGAAATCCTCTGAATTCAGCTGTATTTGTGGAAAGTAGGTCTTTGGTGTTTCAGAAAATTCTGTGGTAGATTTTGATTACATGCTGAATTTGGGGTGTGTGCTATAAAATAGCAGTTAGTTTGTACTTTTTTTTAAAGGCAGTTATCATAATAAATACCCAGATGTTCATCTTTGTGTACTTAGAATTTGCATTCTGAGAATTTATGATTTTGGGGAGAGGGTTGGGTTTATTTTTCAAACTAAAGCCTGAGAGAATTAGCAAATTTAATGTTAAATTGGACACTTTATTCGTATACGTAAACCTTGTAGATTTAAGGTAGACCATATATGCTATTTTAAAGTTAATATTGTTTTCAATACTAAGAATAATCTTGAGTTTAGATTTTCACTTTGATTTCTTTTTATGTCATCATTATTTATGAAAACTGGTTGAAAATGAAGATCAAAGATTTCCTGTAAAACCTAAGATGTGACAAGAACGTTATTTACTTTAAGGTTTTCTCTAAACCGGAATAAAAACTTAAATACAAACCAGAACTGAGCCAGAATGTTTTTTCTTGGAACATCACTGGGAATCTCTATAAAAATAGAGTAAATGCTTTGCATGCAGCTTACCTACTGCATTTGAAGAAAATCTCTTGTGTATGTCTTCAGGCTATTTGTGTGTTCAGAAAGAGTTTACCAGAATCAACTGAAATTGGTAGAAAGTGGCCAAAGTAACACTGTAGCTATAACTTTATTGAAAACCAGAATGGTATTCTCTGTCATAATCTTGAGTAAATGGAAGCTAATGAGTGATTTCTTTTGTGAAATATTATCAGTTTTCCTCCACTTAAAGGAGATTAATTTTATTTTAAGGATTTCTTTTCCCAAGAAAAATCATATCAGTTCCTGCTAACTTTTATCAGCATTGATTTTAGAAAAAAGGAGATGAATAGAAATTAAGAAAGCAGCAAAACTGGTAAAGAGATAATTTCCTTATACACATACCAACCAAAAGATTTAAGGATACTTAGTAATAACATTGTAAATTGTTTTGTGTATTCTGGTCACTTACCTCAGAGACCAGAAACAGCTGTTGTTACTAGACGTGATGGAGAGAAAGAAAAAGTAAGGGTATGTTTACCATTTAAGTAACCTGATTTCTGCAAATTACAGTATAAAAATATGATAATTCTATTCAAAGTTTGGGAGGAAGATTTGTTGTGGTTTATTTTAAATTCAGGAAATCCACTCAAATAGACATTCGCCTTTGATTTAAAAGTGTTAAGTCATTCTTATCTAGAAGTGTGTTATCTCCCAAGAAAGCATCAGTGTGGGATGCTTTCAGCTCCTGCCATTCCTGTGTTCCTTTAGCAAGCATTTGTAAATGCTTAGCTGTGTCAGGAACCATGTTTAATATGGGGGGCACTGACCCTGAAGAAGATGTAGTCCATAATTTCAAGGATCTTAGAGTCTGGTGGGGAGACCAAGGAAACAGACAATTTCCCTAACAGGGAGACATGCTTATGATTGTGAGTACGTAAGAGGGGCACTTGACCCAGACTGGGAGGGAGGATGAGGGAGGCACTTGTGAGAACTGATTCCTGAAGAACAAATAAGAAATAGCTTATAAAATGAGGGAGACGGAGGATTATTTGGGGGAAAAAATGTGCAGAAAGAGAAAGGCATGGTGTCCAAAGAGCAGGGCCTAAAGCTAGAGTAGAGGGAAAAGAGATGAATTGGCAGGGTAGGCGGGAGCCAGATCGCTGGGGTCTCGTGTTCCCTGATGAAATTTGGGGAACTGTCTGAAGAAGGGTGAAATCCAAAGCAGAGAGACCAGAAAGGGGTCCATTATAGGATTGTATTGGAGGATTTGTATTCCTGTCCGTGATGAGGGCTAAAATAAGGTAGAAACAGAGGTGAAAAAAATTGGGGTGAAATAGAAAGGAAAAGGTGAAGAAAAGTTGATGTCACTTGGTGACAAGCTGAATGTGGAGGGTTGTAGGAGAGGGACTTTTCTCAGGTTTCTGTCTGGAGCAAGTGGGTGAAAAAGGAAGCAGACATGTAGATCAGTTTGGGGTGAAAGATGGTGGAGGGATGTGCTTATTTTCCTCAGTGAGTAGGAAGAAGCAGTGAGATGTCACAGCATGGAGATGCCGTGGGTGCTTTGGAGTTTGGCATGCCTGTACTGCTGCTTTGAATTGCTGCTAAAACATTGTCATCCGCCCTTGACTTTTGCTAGCATGTTTTATTTTGATAATAAGGTTTCAAGTGCCCAAAGCCCAGTTCAGAAAAGGTAGAACCTCTTGCTTGTCTGAACCTAAGAGCCCTGAGGAGGCCTGAAGACTTCATTTCTTTCTCCATCTCTTGGTCTGGCCATCTTGGTGGGCATTGTGGCCAGTGGCAACCTAAGATCTCTTCCCTAGCTCTCCCAGAATGCTCCAGAGGGGATCTTAGTTATCCTGACTTAGGTTACAAGCTCGTCCATGAAACGTACCTCTGGTCTGGCATTCGGAGTGAAGAGGAAGCAGGTTTGCCTAGCCCATGCCGTATGCAGTATAGGAAAAGGAAAGAGGGCGTTGATTAGAAGGAAGGAAAAGGGATTCTGCGAAGAGGGGGAGACCACAGATGTCCATGGAAACCATGATGTCCACTTCCGGTCTGTTCATACCCTTAACCATTTGAGTGCCAACTCGATCATAAATGCAATCTCAGAAGTCATGTGGCCTTACTTAGTTATGAGGTGGTCACACATATGAGGTAGAACGTTGATTCATACGTGTGTGTGTGTGTGTGTGTGTGTGTGTGTGTGTGTGTGTGTGTATTCTGGACTATCATCTAAATTGGGAGTAGGCACTACAGCCTGTGGGCCAGTGTACCCTGTAGCCTGTTTTTTGAACAGCCACACCCATTTGTGGACTTGTCTCTGACTGCTTTCTCTCTACAATGGCAGAGTTGAGTAGTTCCAACAGGGACCCTGGGGCTCGCAAAGCCTGAAATATTTACTGTCTGGCCCTTAACCAAAAAGTTTGCCACCTCTGATCTAAATGGAAACACATACCTTTAAAACTCTTCCAGCAATGATCTTACTGGTCCCTGAGAGCAGGGGACGATCTTACTGGTCCCTGGGCCCTCTCGGGTTCCGTGACATTTGATGGGAAACACAGGTCTAAGGTACACTTGTTAGGAGTTAAAACTCAAGGTCAGTCTTACAGATGTAAAATGTTACTGACTTCCCTTCCTCTTGGATGACACTATAGTGAGTCCTCACCGGTGATTTTTGGTAGAACTTGGCAAACTGTGGCCTGTTTGTCTAGGATAGCAGTTAAGTGACTAGATGGCATGGATGCCACATGTCTGCAGTCGTTTGTGGGTTTTGTCCTAACTCGTCCCTGGATCCTGAGTGAGTTCGTGAGCAGTGGGTTTGCAGGCAACAATATGTCTTTGTGAGCTGGTGCCCCAGCCCCTGTGCAGCCTGGCAGTCCCATTGGGCCTCAAGGAAGCGCCCACTGCTTTCATCTCAGAGCGGCCGCCTAGGGAACGCTGCCGGAGCTGTTTGTGAACCTGGCTCCCCTGCCTCTGGAGCCGCAAGCCTGCCGTTTCCCGGCAGTTGTTGCCCAGCTGTCTGCTGCTTTGTTACATTGTTTCAGGCTTTGCTTCAACCTGCTCTCCAAGTGTTTTGCTTGACCTCCCCCCCGGGTCGGGTCTGGGCCTGGCTTTAGCTCAGCCCTAAGCAGCTGTTTGGTATTCTTCTGGTATCTAGTTCTCATGGGGTCGGCCCACTGGTACTGATTTTCTGTGATTGAGGTTTTGGCACCTACGAAGTGTCTGCGTCACTGCTTGGTTGTTGACAGCCTCGTCTTGATGCTTTTTCATTCTCTGGGCTCCCCAAGGGGCACCCTTGATAAACTGTGTTCAGTAATGTGCTGGCTTTTTTCTTATTGGCAAGGAAAAAGGCCGTATGTTTCTGCTTTGAACTGGATTGCCATCTTACACGTTCTTTTAGAGTCTCCACTTGTCAAATGGTTGCGGTTTGGACGTGGTTGTCCTCAGGTAGAAAGATCGGTGTCAGGACCAGGGTTGCCTACTGCAGGATTACATCTGATTCTTGAACTTTTCAGGAGTCTTGTTAACTTGTGAGGCTAGAAGTGTAAGATTTACAAAGCAGTCATACCTGGCTTTTCAAAATTTGTATCTCGAAGGTTGGTTTGCAAATTTAAAATAATAGATAGATTAATCCTTACTGAGTGGAAAATGCTGCCTTTGGTATTATTTTCAAGAGTTAATTTGAAGAATAACTAATTATGTTTGCATGTGAAGTGAACTTGGGAGGCCTGATAAGTAAGTAGAATACATTTTAGCCAGTAGCCACCTGTTCTGCTTAAAAACAACACCAAATAACCTGTTCATTTGATTTTCAATAAGGACCTATTAAAAATTCTTAATTCCTAAGCCAGGTAGTAAACAGTTTCTGTGAAAGCAGACGTCTAGGTAGAATGGTTTTGACCTGGAGCTAGTGAAATCAATTAAAAAACATTAAGCTAGAAGAGACACATTAAATCAACCATATATTATAATACTTGTTTAAAGGGTATCACAATATTCTGAGTTTGGGGAAAGTTCAATCCTAATGTTAAATTTTATGAGTAGCTACGTAATATATATGCATCTATACGCGATTCTCTACTTGCCATAAGCCAAAGAAGAAACAATCAATTTACAAATAGCACAGAGGCAGTAAATTTGTTGGCAGCAGTTCTAGGCCTGTTGTAATTCTGTAGTTTTTTCAACATGCAAGTGGTGAATTGATGTTGCTCTGAGCCAAATATATGGTGATATGTGAACGTGTCCGAGCACTTACATTATGTAAGGCTTGGAGGTATTTAGATATCAGTGAAATACTTTATGGGAGTAATAGGAAAATGTGTACTGTTGAAATCATATCCATAAAATCAGTGTTTATATTGAAGTTACCCTCCCAACTCACATTTCAGATTTAAGGGTTTGGCTCGGTGCTGTGTGATCAATTGAGACACAGTTCCCAGCTGGCAGGGGTTCATGTCTGAATCTAGACATCTTATTGGCTCTGCTCTAATCACATTGATCATTTTGAGCTACATCAAGGAGAATGAGGCTTCCAACATGGGTACCCTGTTTTCTTCCACAAAGTTCAAAGTACATTACAGTCTCCCTCTTAGTTGTTCCTCTTTTGATCCGGCTGTCGTAGCTTGGGTTCTTTCTTCTTTTGCTTGGATCCTTGCTTTTGCCAGCATGCTTCTTTCTTTTCTAGGCAGCCCAGTATTTCCATCTCAAGTCATTTCCAGCTCGCCTATTGTGTACTTAACTCAAGATCTGAATGAATCATGATCATTATGAACATAATACCTGAATAATGCATTAAAAAGAGAAATATTTAGAAGTATACTTAATTCTCCAGGGGAATAAGAAATTGAGAAAATGGGCTAAGTATTTTTGTTAATAAAGGGAAGAAAAATCAAGTATGATGGCTCATTGACTAGTGGGGGTCCTTGAGTTTATTCCTCAATTTTTTACTCTCTGGCAGTGTTACAGGGGGCAAGTCAGTGACTTGTCTGAACCTGGGCTTGCTCATTTACGGAGAGGACAGTAATTCCTGATCTCATAGGGTTGTCATGAGCATGAAATCCAGTTCAGCTTCATACACTTTAATTTTCTGTCTAATCCGTCAGGTGCTCTGTTAGTGGAATGGCATGCAAATGGCGAAGCGTAGGGATTCATGGAGGAAATGTCAGGTTTTTAGAATGATGGAAACTTCAAAACTGTTACTGCGGAGTTTTGCATGTGTCTTCAGCATGGATAATGGTAGGTGAAAAACGTCGAGCTGCCCAGGTTGTTGATCAGGAGGGAGTAGGCAGGAGGAAGTAGTGTGACTTAATGTGGGATTCAAAGATGGACTTCTTAGTAGTCTGAAGATGGAAACTAGGGTCAGGGCCATGTTGCTCTAGCTGTTAGCTTCAGATCTTCTGGGGCCATGAGTTCTTTAGAGAAGAAAGCAGGCTCTGATTTTGAGGGTTACGTGGAGAGTGGCATCATACTGGCAGTAAAGTTTTAGAGAATGGTAACGCTATGTGGGATATAAATAGTATTTTGAAAAACTCCATAAAGATATTTAGGCATGAAGTAGATTATTATATCTTTTATTTTTTTTAACTTTTAAAAATTTTTGGCTGTGTTGGGTTTTCGTTGCTGCGCGTGGGCTTTCCCTCATTGCGGTGAGTGGGGGCTTACTCTTCTTTGTGGTGTGCAGTCTTCTCATTGCAGTGGCTTCTCGTGTTGTGGAGCATGGGCTCTACGTGCGTGGGCTTCAGTAGTTGTGGCAGGCGGGTTCAGTAGTTGTGGCTCACAGGCTGTAGAGGGCAGGCTCAGTAGTTGTGGCACATGGGCTTAATTGCTCCACGGCACGTGGGATCTTCATGGACCAGGATTGAACCCATGTCCCCTGCATTGGCAGGTGGATTCTTAAATGCTGCAGCACCAGGGAAGTCCCTATTATATCTTCTTAAAAATTAAATTATGTGCAAAATATCATAGTAAGTTCTTTACATATTTCATTGCAGTTCATCCTCTCAATCCAATAAGGCAGTTATTATAAACATGGAAACAGGCTCTGTGAGGTTAAGTAATTTGCCTGAGGTCATTGGCCATTAAATGATGAGTGAGATTTGAAACCACACATGTCTGTCTCTGAAACTCAGGCTCCTGACCCCCTCTATGAAAGCGTCGGAATACACGAGAGTTCAGGAGATCTGAAATTGAATCCTGTTTTTTCCCCACTAACTGTGTTAGATTGCACAATTTACTCAAAGAAGTCTTTACTTTTTATTACCCCATCTTGTTATTGCAGGGTACACAGAGATGCATTTGAGTGAATTCTGCTTTCAAAGCAGCTTTTTTTTGTGTGTCGTGGATCCCTTTGTCCATCTGTTGAAACCTATGGACTTCTTCCTAAAAAATTGTATTACTTGCATAAAATAAAACATATAGAAGCCCCCAAATTGAAATATATTTATCAAAATACTAAAATAGCAAGTTATCATATAGTGAAATATATCCTTCTTTATTAATCTATTTAATAACAAAACCAGGTGGTAGATCCATTAACTGCCGTAATATCGAAGTGGTGATGAGCGTAAATGATCTTTTGAGAAATTTGCAACAATTGTACTGTGATAGAAAAGCATCTGTGATTCCTACTGGTGATGAAATCACTGCCATGGTTAGTTGCCTTTATTCAGAATTAAAGGCATTGCTAAGTTTCTTTACGACTAGTGAAAGCTAAGATGTACTTTTTTTTCCGTCCAAGTTCATGGACTCCTTAAATTCTCTTTGTGCATTCCAAGATGAGAACAGGATAAGAAGACACTTATTAAGGTCCTGTGAGGAAACATGGCAGAAGAGAAGGATCATCAGCAGTTTTGAGAGCTCTAAGATTTCTTGGGCTTTCATCTCTCTAAACCTGGAAGAGTTTGGCTGGAGTCAGTAGCTTGAAGCCTGGGAAGGGACATGGAAATTCACAACCAGAATCCACCATCAACTTCCATTAAAACCCCTAAGCTTGGATATGGGGAGGGGGAAGGGTGAGCTGTGACAAAGCGAGAGAGAGGCATGGACATATATACACTACCAAACGTTAAGTAGATGGCTAATGGGAAGCAGCCACATAGCACAGGGATATCAGCTTGGTGCTTTGTGACTGCCTGTAGGGGTGGGATAGGGAGGGTGGGAGGGAGGGAGACGCAAGAGTGAAGAGATATGGGAACATATGTATATGTATAACTGATTCACTTTGTTATAAAGCAGAAACTGACACACCACTGTAAAGCAATTATACCCCAATAAAGATGTTAAAAAAAAAAAAACAACCTAAACTTGTAGTTATCCAATACGGGATCATATAGGCTAACAAAATGTTGAGATTTTGTTTTGTCTTGGGTTTTGATCAATAATTACATAAACTCAGGGGTCTTAGCACTGAGTAGCTTATGTTTGTCAGAAAATCTGATTGTTAGCTTTGATTTTTGGTTAATAAAATTGAAAGCTGCATTGTGAAAAGACAAAGTTAGGTGTAGAAACTATTTGAAAGCCAGGCCTTGGGTTGAGTGCAGGTGGATATACTTAAAGGGACCTGTGGAGAAAGTACTGGAAACTGCTGATTTGGATAACCTCTAATACCTCTTTTTAACTCTGATTCTTTCACCCAAATATCCTTGATATTTATGGCGTATTGAAATAAGTCTAGTTTTCCGTGGATTCTGATGAAAGACGTGAGAAAAATGAAAACAGATGGAGAACCTGAAAAGTAACTCTTGGTTGATTGACAGTTAATGTGGAGAATGCTTTAGAAAGGAAATGAAATGTTGTCTCCAGCAGATGGAAGTGTGTAAATTTTTCTTTCACTTTAGAGCTAGAATCACTGTGAGTGGTATTGTTTCAGAATCAGAAAAATAGAAAGAAAAATGGTATGGTTATCATCACAGGTAGGGGGAACAGAAAGGGTTCACACTGTTACTAAAGGCTCATGCCCAAAAGAAAAGCCTCCCCTCAGAGATGTGGATCTTACCCCTTCTTCCTCTTTGTCCTGCAACATCCTTTGTCCTCAGGGAGAACGCATTACCTTTATCATCTTCCATTTTCCCTCCTCCCTTCCTGTCCTTTCATACCCTTTTTCTCTTTCCTCTCCCCATTTCCTCTCGCTGCTTCTCCCTTTCCCACACACATTCCTCTCTCCTCCATACTTTCCCCACCCCTACCCTTCACCAAAGTCAAGTGATGCTGAACTTGGGCTCAAGAAGAGCCACTTCACTGAGTTGATGGCACTGTGAGAGCTTCTTTTTGAGTATTACTTCATTCAGCTCCGGACAGAGAAGGTATCTCCAAATCATGCTTGGTGATTCATGACCGGGCATCTGATTAACAAAGTGATACTTGAGCTGAGCTTTGGGAAAGGCAAATGGCTGTCTCAGGGGTGCTGTGAACTGACTAGCTTGCCTGAAGCCCTAAGACTGTCTCACACATTGAGAAGACCGCAGGTTGTTCGGAACGACCAGTACCAAGGGCATATTTGGGAGACTGGCCAGGGATGGAAATACAGAAATAGGTAGAAATCAGTTTGTGATGGGCCCTAACGAGCTCAACTGAAAGCTGGGGGGGCCCTTGAAGGAGAGAGAGATGATCAGACTTGCATATTAAGAGAGAATCCTCTGACAGAAGCAGGATGGATTGGAGGAAAACACTACCGAAGGTAGAGAGAACAGGTAGGAAGCTTTTGCACTAAATCAGGAAAAAAAATTGAGAACTGTGACTAAAGCTCAGGGAATGAAATAAAGAGGCAAATTCAAGGGAGGGAAGAGGACTCTAGAACTTGCTGGCTGGATGTGAGAATGGGTAGGAAAGAATGAAAGAATTTGTGGAAGTTTCTGAAAACTGTCTGGATACTCAGAGTGTTCTCTGCATGAAGAGACTTAGGAGGAAAGCAGTTTTGAAGGGAGAGTTCATTTTTGGACATGTTGAATTTGAGGCTCTGCTGACATAGAATCTGTAGTAGACAGCAAACCATAGTAGGGTATTAACTACTTTAAGTTAGCGTATTGTGCCTTTGACATGAGCCAGCCAGGGTTCTAAGCACTTTACGTGGATTATCTCATTTATTCCTTATAATAGCTCTGTGAGATACAGGTAAGATCATCGTGAGGAAAATGAGGCCTAGCAATGTTAAGTGATTTTACGTATTTAGAAAGTGATAGAATATTGTGTGATTCCATTCGTGTGAAATGCCCAGAAAAGGCAAATGTCTATAGAAAAGAGAAAGTAGATTAGTGGCTTCTTGGGAGTGGGAATGGGATTAATGCAAATAAACATCAGGGATCTTAAGAAGATTGTGAAAATATTCTCAAACTGATTGATCGCGATGGCTGCCCCACTCAGTAAGTTTACTAAAAATCATTGAATTGTACCCTTGAAATAGGTGAATTTTATGATATAAAGTAAAACTCAATAAAGCTGTAAAAGAAAGTGCTTGGAGTTGGGATCATTATAAATATTTTATTTTAGCTGTTGTTTTCACTGGACTGTAAGAGAAAAGCACCCTTAGATAAGGCATGTCAGAGTGCTTCAGAAACGGCGCCCTGAAAATTGTGCCTGGACTTTAAAAAAAAAAAAAAAGATGTTTTTGTCTTTTTTTTTTTAAATGCCAGTCCTTCAGCTGTTTGCTTGTTTAGGATCTGTGAAGCATTTTCCTGTTGCCTCTTGTGACTTGCTGTTTCTGGTCTCCTTTGGGGTAATGTGCAAGATGGCTAAGCTGGCTTCTGCCTCCCCCAGATTCGCCTGTACTTGCTCCCTTCCTTCTATATTCAAGATCTGTGTTAGGTACTAGGAATTAAAAAAAAGAAAGAAAAAGAAGATAATTAAAATATTCTCATAACTGGCATTCTAAAATTAAATAATAAAAATGACTCCGTGGGACTCTGAGTCTTCCCTTAGAGAAATCAGGAAAGATCTCTACAGGATTGCTCCTCTGTTTATTGGTCTTGGTTTGTTTCTTGTCTCATGGGACTTGAACATAAGTAGGACACAACCTTGTTTAGAAAGTTCACATTCTGTTACCATCAATGCAAAGGGTGCCTCGTGACTCTATTAGTGAAGATACCTCTAAAAGATAATGACAACAAAAGCAATTACTTCCTCCTCTCCCCCTCGCCACTCCCTCCCATATCCGATCACATTATTATCCTTTAGTTTTATTTTTGTCATTATGAAATAGTGAAAATTAAATTATCCAATATTATGTAAAATTGAATAGAAGAGGGATACTAGGTGTTTTGGTTCTTTTGCTTTATTTCTTTTGGAAAACTCGGTGTGTAAATCATTTTTCTTTTTGTTGTTGTTGGTCAAATGAATCCAGTTTTGAATGCAATAGACTTTTCTGGTAAATCTTTGGCAAATCTGGTACATCTTTGGGCAAAATGTCAACTTTTCGTTATATTTTATTACACAGAATGTAAGTATTGTGTTCTAAGGAACAAGCTTTTACTTCTAATCATCTATTCTTATTTGCGCCATCAGAGAATGGCACAAATTGCTGGTGGTAGAATTAAAAATGATAATGGTGCTATTATCAGAATTAGTGGACGCTTGTCAAGTTTTAATGGTGCATTCATATTTGGATGCTTTGGAATATTTGGTAAATTGTTTCTGCGAGTGCCAGTTACCTGTGGGGACAGACATATGTCAGGTGCCTGGATTTATCATTGAATCAAGTAGAGTGGTCTTTAAGGCTGTGCACCACAGTACCCTGTGTTGCATCATTCATTACGTAGAAAATGAGGAGGTTTATACGTAAGACCGAGACTTAGTTATTGAAATGCCCATGAGCCTTTCCTGCTTCTCATACAAGCATTGTTCTTTACACAATCTGTTGAGAAATTAACATATTCGTATTTAAAGCATCACAGATGTAAGGGTGGAGGATGAGAGGGTGATTTAGAATGCTGGGGTGTTTGTATCCGTGAGGAATTTATCACCCCTACCCTGGTATGCCTGGAAGTTGAGGACCTTAAAGCAATTCAGTGATAAAATTCTTCACCACCTTGTGAACCTGCTCCCAAAGCAAATTTATTATCTGCTGATTTTACTCCTAAGAGTAATAGGTGAAGGGTAATTTTATATTATGTACTTTAAGAGTCTTATCTTAGGCACCTAAATTGAGCAAATAAAAATCGGCTCTTTAAAAAATTAGAAACAATTGGAAAATCCAAAGCAGGAAATGAACAACACAAAACACTTTGAAATCTTCAAGGGACCTCTTTTAATTATCCAGAGGGCATTCATTCAGTAAATTGTTTAGCACTGACAATATATCAGGCATTTTGTACATTTCTGAAGTTGTAAATTGGCAGCCTAGTTTTTTGGTTATTCTGAATTGTGTTACAAAAAAATAAAAAGCAAAGGAAAACAGAACAAAACAAAAAAACAGTAGGTAGCCAACATCTAAAAATTAGGACACTTTACTCCCCGGTTCATATTTACACCTTTCTTAATAAAAAAAAAAAATTAAAAAGAATTTGACAACTGCGGGCTCATATTCCTGCATGGAACCAATTATCAGGAGCAAAAGAGTGGCTGCCCCCTCATTACCAGTTTTATAGATGACACAATTTAAGGAACGCTGTTAGGCAGCATCGCCAAGGACACAAAATGGGTTGTTGTGGAGTTAGATTTCAAACTTCATCCAATCCAGTTAAAAACCAAAAAAGCTCATCTACTCTTTCATGTTGCAGAGTATTGTGGAAGTTGCAAAGCAAAGCAAGATAGAAACTAATATTCCCTACATCTGGCAGTGCTTTAAATCTATGAAATCTGAGCTTTCCTAGTATATCCCAACAATAAACCTGTAAATCCAGGCCAATGTTTTAATTCCCAGGTTTCAGAACGGGGAACTCTGGAGGCTCAGGGCATAATTTACTTATGGTCACAAGTCTGCTAAGTGACCGTGTTGGATTAGAACCCTGGTCCCCTGGCCTCTGGTGCTGGACCTCTTGGTACACAATGAAGGTCAAGAGTTGGCCAACAGTTTGAATATAAAGCCTGAACTCAGAAAATGTGTAATTCTTAAGTGTAGTATGAATCATATGGCAGTGCCATTTTGTCTATCAAGAATGGTCAAAGATCAGCAATTTCATGTGGTTTAGTGAGTACTTCTAAAGAGATCCACCTATTTATTGTGATTCTTTTTGTTTTTCTTTTTGACTGCGTTCAGTCTTTGTTGCTGCGCGCGGGCTTTCTCTAGTTGTGGCGAGCGGGGGCTACTCTTCGTTGCAGTGAGTGCGTTTCTCATTGCGGTGGCTTCTCTTGTTGTGGAGCACCGGCTCTAGGCGCGTGGGCTTCAGTAGTTGCAGCATGTGGGCTCAGTAGTTGTGGCACATGGGGCTTAGTTGCTCCGTGGCATCTGGGATCTTCCTGGACCAGGGATCGAACCTGTGCCCCCTGCATTGGCAGGCAGATTCTTTTTTTTTTTTTTTTTAACATCCTTATTGGAGTATAATTGCTTTACAATGGTGTGTTAGTTTCTGCTTTATAACAAAGTGAATCAGTTATACATATACATATGTTCCCATACCTCTTCCTTCTTGCATCTCCCTCCCTCCCACCCTCCCTATCCCACCCCTCTAGGTGGTCACAAACCACCGAGCTGATCTCCCTGTGCTATGCGGCTGCTTCCCACTAGCTATCTACCTTACGTTTGGTAGTGTATATATGTCCATGCCACTCTCTCACTTTGTCACAGCTTACCCTTCCCCCTCCCCATATCCTCAAGTCCATTCTCTAGTAGGTCTGTGTCTTTATTCCCGTCTTACCCCTAGGTTCTTCATGACCTTTTTTTTTTTTTCTTAGATTCCATATATATGTGTTAGCATACGGTATTTATGTTTCTCTTTCTGACTTACTTCACTCTGTGTGACAGACTCTAGGTCCATCCACCTCACTACAAATAACTCAATTTCGTTTCTTTTTATGGATGAGTAAT
Source organism: Globicephala melas (assembly GCF_963455315.2). Lineage (NCBI taxonomy): Eukaryota > Metazoa > Chordata > Mammalia > Artiodactyla > Delphinidae > Globicephala > Globicephala melas. Next base: position 36,096,793 of record NC_083323.1, on the reverse strand, counting down.
ATTCCATTGTATATATGTGCCACATCTTCTTTATCCATTCATCCAATGATGGACACTTAGGTTGCTTCCATGGCCTGGCTATTGTAGATAGAGCTGCAATGAACATTTTGGTACATGACTCTTTTTGAATTATGGTTTTCTCAGGGTATATGCCCAGTAGTGGGATTTCTGGGTCGTATGGTAGTTCTATTTTTAGTTTTTTAAGGAACCTCCATACTGTTCTCCATAGTGGCTGTATCAATTTACATTCCCACCAATAGTGCAAGAGTGTTCCCTTTTCTCCACACCCTCTCTAGCATTTATTGTTTGTAGATTTTTTGATGATGGCCATTCTGACCGATGTGAGATGATATCTCATTGTAGTTTTGATTTTCATTTCTCTAATGATTAATGATGTTGAGCATTCTTTCATGTGTTTGTTGACAGTCTGTATATCTTCTTTGGAGAAATGTCTATTTAGGTCTTCTGCCCATTTTTGGATTGGGTTGTTTGTTTTTTTGTTATTGAGCTTCATGAGCTGCTTGTAAATTTTGGAGATTAATCCTTTGTCAGTTGCTTCATTTGCAAATATTTTCTCCCATTCTGAGGGTTGTCTTTTGGTCTTGTTTATGGTTTCCTTTGCTGTGCAAAAGCTTTTAAGTTTCATTAGGTCCCATTTGTTTATTTTTGTTTTTATTTCCATTTCTCTAGGAGGTGGGTCAAAAAGGATCTTGCTGTGATTTATGTCATAGAGTGTTCTGCCTATGTTTTCCTCTAAGAGTTTGATAGTTTCTGGCATTACATTTAGATCTTTAATCCATTTTGAGCTTATTTTTGTGTATGGTGTTAGGCAGTGTTCTAATTTCATACTTGTACATGTTGCTGTCCAGTTTTCCCAGCACCACTTATTGAAGAGACTGTCTTTTCTCCATTGTATATTCTTGCCTCGTTTATCAAAAGTAAGGTGACCATATGCGTGTGGGTTTATCTCTGGGCTTTCTATCCTGTTCCATTGATCTATCTTTCTGTTTTTGTGCCATTACCATACCGCCTTGATTACTGTAGCTTTGTAGTATAATCTTAAGTCAGGGAGCCTGATTCCTCCAGCTCCGTTTTTCATTCTCAAGATTGCTCTGGCTATTCGGGGTCTTTTGTGTTTCCATACAAATTGTGAAATTTTTTGTTCTAGTTCTGTGAAAAATGCCAGTGGTAGTTTGGTAGGGATTGCATTGAATCTGTAGATTGGCAGGTGGATTCTTAACTACTGCACCATGAGGGAAGTCCCTACCATGATTTTTGATATGTTTTCCTTTATGTTTATAGAGATTTAACCTTTCATAGGAAAATGGAAATAGGAAGTTTGGGGCAAGTTTATTACGATCCAGTTCGAAGTTGTGGATCCAAATAAGCATACAGACTTAGGATTTAGACCTGCAAATACCGCATTCATACCCGTTCTGGATTCTGGAGAGTTTAATCCTGTTGATTACAAATAGGGAGCATCACTTTTCTATTTTGGCATATATATTCAGAATATTGAGTGCTTACTACATTTGGAGTGATATGGAGCTTACTATATTTCTGTGGCTTTTTGATGATTATATTTGAAATAAGCCTGAATCATAAGATACATTAAGAAGATAAATAAACAAAGACTGCAAATGAATAAAATATTCATTTAAAAAGGTTTTACAGCCATCTCTCTATTTTGCAGATAGTAGACATTCAGGAAATATATTTAAAGAATGAATGAAAATATCATGTAATACAGGTACAATTAACACTGGGTGAATGCTTTTTCCCTGCTTTATACCTAAATTACTCATGTAGTAGTTTTCTTTGGGTCTGATAGAGAGAACATGATTCTGTCTCTTTTAATTATGATGTCATAATGTAGGAGAAAGAGCACAGCTTTGGTGTCAGGTAACCTTGGGTAGTGTTCTGGTGCCATTGGTTTTCTAACTGTGTGACCACAGCAACTTATGCTTTCTCTTAGATTCTCATTTAACTGCATCATGGAAATAAAAACATCTGAATGTTAAGAAAGTTTGAGCTGAAGTGTGTAAGTTTCCCAGCAAATGGTACATGCTAGATAAATGGTAGTTTTTATTATTTTTGTGGTTTGTTGAAAAGATTTTTATAATGAAATTTCTATAATTAAAGTGATTTGAATTTTGAAGTACAATGATTAGTTTACCTGATCTCTAAAATTGCATACTTTCTGCTCTGTTTTCTTGTTGTTTTTTTTTTGGCAATAGCTTTATTGAAATTTAATTCACATATCATACAATTCACCCATTTAAATTGTACAAGTCAGTGTTTTTCCCATTTCTGTATTTTTAATAAAAATTGTATATATTTTAGGTGTATAATATGATGCCTTGATATATACATACATAGTGAAATGATTACTATAGTCAAGCCCACTAACATATCTCCTCACATATTACCATTTTTGTGTGTGATGAGTGCACTTGAAATCTACTCTCAGCATTTTTCCAGTGTTCAATACAGTAGTAAGTATAGTCATCATGCCTGTACATTTGATATCTACACTTATTTGTTCTACGTAACTGCAACTTTGTACCCTTTGACCAATAAATCCCCATTCTCCCCACTACCGCAGCCCCTGGTAACCAATAATCTACTTTCTGTGTTTGTGGTTGGATTTTTTTCTTATTTTTGGATTCCACATAAAAGCAAGATCATACAGTATTTGTCTTTCTCTGTCTAGCTTATTTCACTTAGCATATATTCTCAAGGTCCATCCATGCTGTCACAAAAGGCAGGGTTTCCTTCTTTCTCATGGCTGAATAATATTTCATTTTATACAGATATATATATTTTTCTCTATCCATTCATCTGTTGAAGGGCATTTGGGCTGTTTCCGTATCTTGGTTACTGTGAATAATGCTACAGTGAACATGGGAGTGCAGATATCTCTTTGAGATCCTGATTTTATTTTCCTTGGATATATACCCGGAAGAGAGTTTTTAATATATTCCCAGATCTGTGCAACCCTCACCACAATGATTAGAACATTTTAATCGCTTCAAAAAGAAACTCCAGGGGCTTCCCTGGTGGTGCAGTGGTCGAGAGTCCACCTGCCGATGCAGGGGACACGGGTTTGTGCCCTGGTCTCGGAAGATCCCACATGCCGCGGAGTGGCTAGGCCCGTGAGCCATGGCTGCTGAGCCTGCGCGTCCGGAGCCTGTGCTCCGCAACAGGAGAGGCCACAACAGTGAGAGGCCTGCGTACTGCAAAAAAAAAAAAAAAAAAAAGAAGGTAAATAAAAAGAAACTCCATATCCTTTAGCTATAACCCCCTATGCCCTTATCCCCCCTGTCCTATGCAACCATTAATCTTTTTATATAGATGTGCCAGTTCTAGACTAGTCATATAAATAGAATTATATAATATGTAATCTTTTGGGACTGACTTCTTTCACTTAGCAAAATGTTTTCAAGGTTTAACATGTTGTAGCATACACCAGTACTTCATTCTTTTTTATGGCCAACTAATATTTCACTGTGGATTCCATTGTATGGATACACCAGATTTGTTTAGCCATGCATCAGTTGGTGGACATTTGGATTGTTTCCACCTTTTGGTGATCGTGAATAGTGCTGCTATGAACATTCCTTTACAAGTTTTTATTTGAGTACCTATTTTCAGTTCTTTTGGGTATATTCTTAGGAGTGGAGCTGCTGGTAATGTGATAACTCTGTTTAACCAGTTAAGGAGCTGCCAGACTATTGTCCTAAGTGGCTGCACTATTTTACATTCCCACTAGCAGTCTGTGAGTGTTCCATTTTCTTCACACCTCATCAGTACTTGTTATTATCTGTCTTTGTCGTTCTTGTCCTTGCCGTGAATGTGAAATGGTTTATCCTGTTGTGGGTTTGACTTACATTTTCTTGATGACTAGTGCTGTTGAGCGTCTTTTTATATGTCTCCATGTCATTTGATTATGACTTGTGAAGAGAGCAAAAACCTAATTTTTGTCTTGTCTTGTCCACCTCCTAATGGCTGAGGTGAGGGTTGGAGGGGGAGGATTTGTTTGAAAGCTCAGCAAAAGATAATTTAATAAATGTTTCTTATCTCTGCTGTGTTTTAGCTGTAAGTAGATCAGGAAAGGAAAGCAAGAATAAAACTAATTGCTCATCAAGAGAGGAGTTAAATATAAGTGGTTCTGATACGCATTTAAATTAGATTACATTTAATGAGAGGTTTTCTAAATGGAGTTAATTTGAAAGGACACACAAGTCATTGGGTTTAATCTGTGTACCTTCCAGCAAAATAGCTAGAATCCCTCCTCTCCCCTCCAGTTTCTGGTAAGTAAAAGTTACTCTCCAGAAGAGCATTTTATTTCTTTGTTTCCCATGCTTTCTGTGAGTGGCAGTGCTGGGTGGGTTCACTAATGTATGCCATCCAGTGAGAAGAAACTCATGCTTGTTTAGTTTTCATCTGGACCAGAAAACATGGGCATTTTGACAAAGGAGCAGAGAAAGTTTTTTTTTTAAAATAGATTTCTGCTTACTTCAGTCTTCATAATAGCTTCAATTATGTTTTTTATTTTCTGTTTTTTATTTTCTGAATTCCACAAATTCTCTTTTGGTACTTTGAGTATTAACATTTAAAGAATTGAGAAATGACTTCTTTATTATAGTTTCCTACTGAATAGAAGCTATGTCTACAATTACGCAATGAACCATTGTCTGAAAAAGACTCTGCATCCAACAGTTGACTATGAGGTAATTTCTAAAAATTGTGAAGAGGACAATTGACTGATTTTAGCAAACTCCTTGGAAAAAAAATTCCAAGTTAATTTTGGTGAGAGTGACAGAAATAGAGATTAAAATATGCAAGCTATTTAAAGTTATATTGAAAAGTCATTGCCTTGCTCTGACTAAATTTCTGAGATTTCTGTGATGATATGTGTGACCATTTATGTAGGATGTAATATTTTTTTCAAAGTGCTTTCCCATCCTCTATAGTGTTTGACTCCTCATGAGAACTGTGTGGTGTAAATAGGCCAAGCAGTTTTTTTTTTTTTAAACATCTTTATTGGAGTATAATTGCTTTACAATGGTGTGTTAGTTTCTGCTGTATAACAGAGTGAATCAGCTATACATATACCTATATCCCCATATCTCTTCCCTTTTGCGTCTCCCTCCCACCCTCCTTATCCCACCCCTCTAGGTGGACACAAAGCATGGAGCTGATCTCCCTGTGCCATGCGGCTGCTTCCCACTAGCTACCTATTTTATATTTAGGCCAAGCAGTTTTATCCTCACTTTGGAGATGAAGAAATTGAGGTCTCAAGATGGTAATGACCTACCCAAATCTGTCTTCTGGTTACAGCAAGGATTAGAATCTGGGTCCTCTGACATCATCAGTGCTTTTTCTCACACATTCTGTGGCTGTTTTCGCTTTTGCTGGATTGCTGCTGGAAGAACTACAAGGTTTTTTCCTTTGTGTATTTTGCAAATTGGTCATCAGCTCTCCCAACTCCTGCCATTATAAAGACTCTCCTAATGAATTATGCATCAGCATTTGACTTAAGAAAGAAAAATCAAAGGACTTGGATTTAAGTAGTATTCTCACATGGAAACATACTACTTCTTAAATGTTTTTCTTCTCCCCTAAAATTGTTTGTGAAAGAATGATTTAAATACTAATGTGAAACCTCATATAATGTTGCCACCTCAAGAGGATGTGATTTACTAAGCTGTGGAATAGAGATAGTTTCAAGAAAAAATTAACTTCAGCGGCATTAAAAAAGTCTATGCTAGTTCTTTCACCCTGATTTTATCGTGTCAGTAAAAATCCATCCTAAGAAACAAAGCACATTTTGACAAGCATCCCTCACTTTCTGCCTCTTGTTATAATCCTTTGAATGTGACATGTTCCATCTAGCTCATCTGTAAGACCGTAGGTTTTTCATGTCCGGTGTTCGTTCATTGCATCTTCATAGCACCTATCACAGAGCCTGATACATCGTAGGCATTCATTAAATACAGGCTGCATGAGTGAATTAGGATTTATAGCCATAGAATTGAAGAGAAATCTATAAATATAGCAATTATGACACCTCAAGTCTTATAATTTGGTGCGAGAGTGGGTTTGAAGCTGAGAGTTTACTGGTACGGTTAACTTACTCAGAAGCGGGATCCTCCTTGTGAGGGGAAAGCTTGTGGCATGGAGGTTTCCATTTGTTTCAATTTAGGAACTCCCACTGCAGTTTTCTGCTCCCTGTTAGCTGTGGTTGTGCAAGGCCTTATGGGAGATAGGATCTAATATGGCCTTTTGTGCCTTACCAAACCAAAGCACAGGCTGGAGTACATTACAAAGCATCCTAGGACTTTTGAAAACGCACCTAGCCTGCTCAGTGCGCTGAAAGGCAGAGTATAGGCTTTCTTGCCAAGTAACCATTTGAGTGCCAGCCTTTGTCACTTACAGCCCGAGATATTTCAGTTAATTTCTCTGCGGTCTGATTTCCTCATCAGTAAAATGAAGACACAAAGAGCTTCTGGATTTGTTATAAGAATCAATTATTCTTATAATTTATTAGGAGAATTAGTGATAATAAAGGTTAATTGCCCTGGGGAAGGAAAATCTTGTCCAGTTTCCTTCTGATGTAGCTCAGTTTTGAGCATTGAGACATGCAAGCTAGACTGGAAATTCGGAAACAATCATTTATTAATGTTGGAGTCATGTGAAAGTGCCGTGGTGTGCATTAAGAATCTATCATTACCTTAATGAGGAATGAAGGGAGATTGGCTATTTACTCAGAGCCTCTCATCTGGCAGTCTTAAATAGGAAGGACATAACAATTACGTTACTTGTTAGACTTGAAGGAAATAAAATTGTTGGATGGAGACTTGGAAAGAGACTGATAATCAATTGTCAGGCTTATATTCCATCATACATCTTTTAGAGGTAGAACTGGTATGACTCTCTGAGAACATATGGCTATTATTGAGTGACGTTATCTCATATTTTGTTTCTTGTAGATAGCAGTATCCATTTATACTTATCTAGGAAAAATATTGAGTGACTTCATGACCTTTGATGGTATTATGCTTGTACAATAAACATCTCTCTGCTCTTGGTGTTGAGGAGATGATACCCGTGAACCATAGGGAATCAGGAAAGGCAAAGGTCATTTTAAGCTAATGAATTTTTGAGAGCTCTTGCTATTAATTATCAAAAATTTCAGAATGTTTTTTTCTAGGGTAGGAGAGCAGGAAGGGAAATTATAAACTAGATTTAGAGCAAGAAGCCTTTTTCTTGATTTAAAAAAATGTTAATAAAATGTCTTTTTAAAAAACCATCAGTAGAAAATATTTTTGGAATACATCCAGATTTAGAAATGGAGTTGGGGGAATTATTTTTTCAAAAGATCTTGCTAATCTGTGTATTCAAAGTAAGTTTTCTTTTTACCAGTCACTTTTCTAGACTTTAATTTTCTGTCAGCTTCCTAATAGCTGGAGGTGTTTTCATTAAGTGTGAATTTATTTGTTCTGAATATTAAATTTTCCTTTGATCAGGTTGCTTTAGAAAACTGAAATTATGATTTATGGATTTCATTTTTTCAATGAGTAGTTGGCATGATTTGTCAAGAAAAATAGTTCTGGGTCTCTTTGCCCTTAACTGGAAGTGGTCCCCAGTTGTTTATAGTGCCCACAGATTGAGATTAAAAACACAGGGAAAGCCATAGATGACTGAACAGTATGTGTGAAGCCTACCTCCCAGATGATGATAATGAGATGGTAATGAGAGTGCGATTCTTTTTCCTAGCAAAACAACATTGAATTTTTCACATGTGCCAGGTATTGGCCCAGGCACTTTACGTAGACTTCCTAATGACCCCGGCGGAAGGTTCTGTTGTTACCTGTATTTTACAGATAAAGAAACTGAGGCCACCAGATGTAATGTAATTTGCCCAAGGTCACATAGCTAGAAAGTTGCAAAGGCAGGATTTGGGCTCAGATAGTCTACTTTTAACCAATTATACCATACAACCTTTGAATTGCTCTGTATCCTTAGGAAAGTCCCTTTTCTTGACTGATACACAGTTGAGTGACCTGTTAAATAAGGAAAGTCTGATGTTTTCTTTGTTTGCCCTCTAATTCTGATCTTTTATGTTGGTTTTCTTAAAACAATTTAAAAACAGCACTTGTAACATTTATTTTCTTTTTTCCCAGTCATAATGCTCATTATAAAAAACAAACAAAAAATAGAGGAGTTAAACTGTAATTCTACTACCTCAAGCCTATCATCATTCTTAACCCTCTGTTATATTTGCTTCTAATCCTTTTTATGTATGTATTGATTTATCTCTTGCACTAAGATTAAACTACACTACTTATTCAGAGCCATTTGCATTCTGTCTGTTGGGCCTTTGAATTTTCCAATTTGATTCTCTTTTATTGGTGTGAACGAATCTTCTCCAGAAATGACTGTCTCATTCTCAACACAGGGGATACACAACTTAAAAAAAAATCTAGTTTTAATTCAAGACTTTACCCAGGAATCTGAGGGGTGGGGGAAAAGATCACTCCATAACACAGCTCCACTTGAAAGCACACCAGTGACAGGATAGTCCAACAAGTTAAAAAAAGGAGAAGGAAAAAGAGAGAAAGGGAGGGAGAGAGGGAGAGTGGGAGAGAAAAAACAAAGTGGCAGAACAGAATATTAAATTACCATACAAGTTATAGCTGTTAAGCACTTTTATGTTTGTTATTTTGGCGTCTCCTTTTAACACTTGAGGTCGAGTTTTGAGAACCTAAATTAGGAATGTAAAATATCTCACATAGTGGCAGAACCACAACTAAGGATGTGGTCTTCGTTTTCTTTTGATTCCTGCTGGTACCGGGAAGTCTCCTGCATTTGGAACACACACATCAGAATAACTGGAAATACCAGGCCCTCTTGTCCCCTCGCAGCCACCATTATCACTTAGCTAACTGGACTGCCTGCTTCTGGGCTGGCCCGCTGGTTTTGAGAACTTTGGTAATAGAGATGGAGGTCCTGCTCAGTTTCCTATTTTGTGTACCCCTGGAGCCTGTTAAACAGTAGGAACATTATTACTTAAAACTGGTTTTGAGATTATTTGACTTTCTTAATTTTTATAACAAGTTTGTTTTTATTAAAGTAATCCTTCTAATTTGAAAAGTCAAAGATACTGTAAGACTTTTAATGAAAAACAGAGCCTGCCTCGTCCACTCCCTGTCTCAGAGTTGTGTTTCCCCCAATCAGCTGCTTTCATCTGTTCGAGTTCTTCTCCTGGATGATTATCTGTGCTGGAAAAATAAGAGGGTGGCCCCAGGGCCACTTCTCAGTTATGTGCCCTAGGAAAGAAGTGGTGGTGGGTACCCAGCCCACAGCTCTGTCCACTTAAACAACATTGTTTTGGCAGCGACAGATTTTCGGGTCTCCAGTAAATGCTCTCAACTATTGCCCGTTCTCTTCAACTCATGTCCACTACAGAGATTAACAATCTTAGCCTATTGATTGTACGGCTTTATATATGTCACATAAATATTCTTCAGTGAAACCATTAGAATTCTAATGGGCACACTTGCAAAGTGAGATCTGCTTGGAAACAGTGAAATAAAATTTTCTAGGGAGGTAAAAAAATGAAGAAGTGCCGTATACAGATATCTATATTGCCTTTCCAAGTATATAAGTTGTTCTGATTAACGTGTTTGCACATGGAAAGCTATTGCATTCAGAGGAGCTCTGCAGCTATTCCTAGTAGCTTGTGGAGAAGCAGACATCTTCAATAAGGTAATTATTTTAAGTGCATCCGTAGCTATGTAATGCGCACATATGTTCGTAATTACAGTTGGCGAATTTAGAATCAATTCCCAGAGTTATCAGTGTTTATATATTCAACACATGAAAAAATCTATTGAATATTGGCTGCTACCTTTACAAATGTGCATTGTTTCAGAGCTTGCAAAGCACAGTACTTGATAGTTGTCCCCACTTAAATTTGCTGTGTAATATGTAGCACAGAAGATTGTGTCGGGCAACCTAACAGGCTTATCGCTGAACTGAGCGAATGTGACTTTGTAGGTTGCCAACGTGGGGCTCCAGAGTGTCTGGCCGTGTGGTGGTAAGGCTTGGCATGTAGGAGTTCAGGGTTTTTCCTCATCTTTTTAAGAAAGAAAATTATATGTTAGTGAGTACAGTAATATTTTCAGTAAGGAGAAATAACATGCTGTCAGAATATAATTTGTGAGAAGTATTTAGTAGGTCATATACAAATTTTAGAACAGTGGGGATATGGGGCTAAAAATTTATAGCTGTGCTCTTAAAACTGTAGGCATCAGAAGTCTCCATTTAAATCCTTGGTATATGTATTAATTTGTTTACTTATCAATTTGTTGAAAGTTTCAGGCTTGAACTATAAATAATAGGCTTCATTTTTGGCCAAGTCAAGAAAAAGAACAAATGTGGGATTTGGCAAAAGTAATATCTTAGCTATGCAGTTTAGTTATGCATGTGTACTGCAATTAGACTGCTGTGTATTCAGGAGCTAGTAAACCAAGTTAAGTGTTTAGCTGGCAAGGTTCTATTTTATGAGGAATAGTGTGTGTAATAAATGACTAAATGGCTCAGCTTTAGTTCTTGGATCATGCTAATATATGCAGAAACAACATAGAGCCAATTCCTGATTAATAGGAAGTTTAATTTGTGAGTCATGAGGGCTTTCTCTTTTTCTTCGTTGTTCATTGCCTCGCCCCCTTCCCCTCTTATTTTCATGTCAACTGGGAGGTAATGCTTAGAAATGTTGGGGTGGGAGAGCAATGGAAATTTATTTGGTAGCAATTGTGGCTGGTATTTTTGGAAGCTAAGAATTGTTAAAATGTTTTGCTGGTGTTAAATTTCAGGATTTATTTTTTATGTATTTGAAAAATTATTCAGCCCTCTTTACCAAAGTCAATTTCAAGTTGACACTGGCTGTGTAATACTGGTTCTGGAAGTTTAAAAATCTCTATCATGCTTTACTATAGATTTTTATACAGATTTTTGTCACAGTAAATGTCTCATTGGGGCTTTTAAAAAAATTTATTCTGGCTACTGTTATATTGAAGTGCAGCTATAACCTCTTTGCATTTTGGTTCTCTTGATCTTAAAGTCTCAGTGAACAATTGAACGTGGTAGTTACTCACAGATAGATGAGCACTAATTTAGGTTTTCAGCTGTGTGGAAGCATGGCTTATCTGTATTTTTGTAGGTCACACAATTAAGTAATTTTATAGTTCTAATTCAGAATATTCCAGCACCTACCTAAAACACTGTTAGCTGGAGCTGAGGATATGCTAAAATATAGATTCCTCTTGGGTGCCATCCAAAAAAGGTTAATTGCCCTAAGAGGACCTTGTAAGGGAATTTCAAAGCATGGATACTAATACCAGAATCATGATAGTGGGCTGTATTTACATAATTATAACAATTAAAGGCTTTGACTAATATATTAAAAAAAATCTTAAAAAAATTTTTTTTTTTTTGAAAATCACTTTTAAGATGGAATTTATAGTAATGGTCCCTTGTATTAAGGAGCTTTGATCACACTGTTGGTGGGAATGTGAATGGGAACAACGTATTTTCTTTCTTTTTTTTAAAAAAAAATTATTTATTTTATTTTTGGCTGCGTTGGGTCCCTGTCGCTGCATGTGGGGTCTCCCCAGCCGCGGCGAGAGGGGGCCACTCTCCGCTGCTGCGCCCGGGCCTCCCATTGCGGTGGCCTCTCCGGCTGCAGAGCACGGGCTTCAGGCGCGTGGGCTCCAGAGTGCAGGCTCAGTAGTTGCGGCGCACGTGGGATCTTCCCAGACCAGGGCTCAAACCCATGTCCCCTGCATTGGCAGGCAGACTCCCAACCACTGTGCCACCAGGGAAGCCCCCAAAATTTTTTGATTTTAATTTTTCTTAGCATCTGTTTAGTTGCTTCACAATACTTCCCACTGGTGAAGCACTTTCCCTATTCATTATGTTTACATAAATGCAGTTAAGAAAGCAAGTTGAATAATAGAAATGCAGTTAAGAAAGAGTGAATATTGGAAAATATCATTTATTTTAAGTGTGCTGAATTATAAATAGTGAATTCATTGCTGTAAGGTGACAGTAGCATATATGTTTAAGGATGACAAAAATCATCACAGATTTTAGTGCTATTTGAGTTCAATAAACATGTATTGACAGCAGTTTCACTTCTGGGTGTATATCCGAAAACAAAAACAAAAACAAGAACACTAATTCGAAAAGATACATGCACCCTAATGTTCATAGCAGCATTATTTACAATTGCTAAGTTATGGAAGCAGCCTAAATGTCCATCAACGGATGGATAAAGAAGATGTGGTATATATATCTATATACAGATACACACACACACACACACACACACACACAGGAATACTACGCAGCCATAAAAAAGAATGAAATTTTGCCATTTGCAGCAACATGAATTGACTTGGAGGGCTTTATGCTAAGTGAAATAAGTCAGACAGAGAAAGACAAATACGGTATGATATCACTTATATGTGGAATCTAAACAACGTAACAAGAAATAATCAGACTCATAGATACAGAGAACAAACTAGTGGTTACCAGTGGGAAGACGGGGGAGGGGCCATAATGGGGTAAGGAAGTGGGAGGTACAAACTATCGAGTGTAAGATAGACTACAAGGATGTAGTCTACAGACTACAACATGGGGAATATAGCCAATATTTTATAATAACTGTAAATGTAATGTGTTCAAAAATTGTATAAAAATAAATGAGATTACACACATTAAAAAAAAACATGTATTGAGTACCTACTATGTTACTAGGTATCACGATAAGTATTTGGGATTAAAAGATGAATACATACACAGTGTTCATGCCAGCTCCCTCCTTTGTGTAGAATTTAGGGTTATGGATGGAAGTCAACATTAAGCAGCTAATTCAGTGATTTGTTTTTCTTTTTGTGTATGTGTGGCTTTACCTTTCTAAGAACTGCTTATGGGCAGTCAGTCTAAGTGATTAGGTTTACTTCTTACTTTTTTCTTCTTGTAAATGACATGCCTTTGAACATACTTCTCTTAGAAAATAGTTTTTCTTTCTTTTTTTTTTTACATCTTTATTGGAGTATAATTGCTTTATAATGGTGTGTTAGTTTCTGCTTTATGATAAAGTGAATCAGTTATACATATACATATGTTCCCATATCTCTTCCCTCTTGCGTCTCCCTCCCTCCCACCCTCCCTATCCCTCCCCTCCAGGCGGTCACAAAGCACCGAGCTGATCTCCCTGTCCTATACGGCTGCTTCCCACTAGCTATCTACCTTACGTTTGGTAGTGTATATATGTCCATGCCTCTCTCTCGCTTTGTCACAGCTTACCCTTCCCCCTCCCCATATCCTCAAGTCCATTCTCTAGTAGGTCTGTGTATTTATTCCTGTCTTACCCCTAGGTTCTTCATGACATTTTTTTCCCTTAAATTCCATATATGTGTGTTAGCATACGGTATTTGTCTTTCTCTTTCTGACTTACTTCACTCTATGTGACAGACTCTAGGTCTATCTACCTCATTACAAATAGCTCAATTTCGTTTCTTTTTATGGCTGAGTAATATTCCATTGTATATATGTGCCACATCTTCTTTATCCATTCATCCAATGATGGACACTTAGGTTGTTTCCATCTCCAGGCTATTGTAAATAGAGCTGCAAGGAACATTTTGGTACATGACTCTTTTTCTCAGGGTATATGCCCAGTAGTGGGATTGCTGGGTCATATGGTAGTTCTATTTGTAGTTTTTTAAGGAATCTCCATACTGTTCTCCATAATGGCTGTACCAATTCACATTCCCACCAGCAGTGCAAGAGTGTTCCCTTTTCTCCACACCCTCTCCAGCATTTATTGTTTGTAGATTTTTTGATGATGGCCATTCTGACCGGTGTGAGATGATATCTCATTGTAGTTTTGATTGCCATTTCTCTAATGATTAATGATGTTGAGCATTCTTTCATGTGTTTGTTGGCAGTCTGTATATCTTCTTTAGAGAAATGTCTGTTTAGGTCTTCTGCCCATTTTTGGATTGGGTTGTTTGTTTTTTGTTATTTAGCTGCATGAGCTGCTTGTAAATTTTGGAGATTAATCCTTTGTCAGTTGCTTCATTTGCAAATATTTTCTCCCATTCTGAGGGTTGTCTTTTGGTCTTGTTTATGGTTTCCTTTGCTGTGCAAAAGCTTTTAAGTTTCATTAGGTCCCATTTGTTTATTTTTGTTTTTATTTCCATTTCTCTAGGAGGTGGGTCAAAAAGGATCTTGCTGTGATTTATGTCATAGAGTGTTCTGCCTATGTTTTCCTCTAAGAGTTTGATAGTTTCTGGCCTTACATTTAGGTCTTTAATCCATTTTGAGCTTATTTTTGTGTATGGTGTTAGGGAGTGATCTAATCTCATACTTGTACCATGTAGCTGTCCAGTTTTCCCAGCACCACTTATTGAAGAGGCTGTCCTTTCTCCACTGTACATTCCTGCCTCCTTTATCAAAGATAAGGTGACCATATGTGCATGGGTTTATCTCTGGGCTTTCTATCCTGTTCCATTGATCTATCTTTCTGTTTTTGTGCCATTACCATACTGTCTTGATTACTGTAGCTTTGTAGTATAGTCTGAAGTCAGGGAGTCTGATTCCTCCAGCTCCATTTTTCGTTCTCAAGATTGCTTTGGCTATTCGGGGTCTTTTGTGTTTCCATACAAATTTTGAATTTTTTGTTCTAGTTCTGTGAAAAATGTCAGTGGTAGTTTGATAGGGATTGCATTGACTCTGCAGATTGCTTTGGGTAGTAGAGTCATTTTCACAATGTTGATTCTTCCAATCCAAGAACATGGTATATCTCTCCATCTGTTCGTCTCATCTTTAATTTCTTTCATCAGTGTCTTATAATTTTCTGCATACAGGTCTTCTGTCTCCTTAGGTAGGTTTATTCCTAGATATTTTATTCTTTTTGTTGCAGTGGTAAATGGGAGTGTTTTCTTGATTTCACTTTCAGATTTTTCATCATTAGTGTATAGGAATGCCAGAGATTTCTGTGCATTAATTTTGTACCCTATTACTTTACCAAATTCATTGATTAGCTCTCGTAGTTTTCTGTTAGCATCTTTAGGATTCTCTATGTATAGTATCATGTCATAACTTTGTACCGGCAATGCTTCTTGTTTCAAACTGATTTTCTCTGGCTCTTCTGAACACTTTCTGAGGAATCATTGACCTCTTCGATTTCTGAGGAGGAAGGACTCTCTACTGTCACAGTCACAGGAAATTATGATGGGCCTTTAAGATCTTGGCCATGTGATCTGCTCCCTGCCATGTCAGATTACATCTTGTGAAGTTTTCTCTCTTAAGAGTGATAGAGTTCTTTACACCTTGACAAATAACTGTCTCACCCAGCTGTGGCTGGAAGAAGCTCTGGATACAGATCAGGGGCAGAGGGTGCTCAGGAGCGGCGCCCAGTCCACCCAGCAGAGGCAGTCGGCTTTAAGTCCCGCAGGCCCTCCCACGGGGACGCGCGCAAGGTGGGCAGAGGCACTGAGTCCTGCAGCGCGCACAGGTCCTCACAGCGCGAGAAGAAGTCGGCCGTGGTGTCGCAGCGCAGCTTCACCGAGTGATCATGGCCCAAGCGTGGCCTCGGGGACGCTGGCTGCGGACACGATGCCTGCACCCACCTGGGGGCCCTGGCTCGTCTTCTGGCCCCTCGGGCGCTCACTGCCCCGCGGCTTCAGCCCTGCAGCGTGCGCAGGACCCGCGTTGCAGCCAGACGACGCAGGGCCTCGGGCCCCAGCTAGGCCATCCCCTCCATGCTGCGGTCCTGCACCGCCTCCCGCGGCGCATCACCGGCCTTTGGCGCCAGCCTCCAAGTTTTTCTTTTTCTTAATTGAAGTAAAGTTAACATACAATATTGTATTAGTTTCAGGTGTACAATATAGTTATTCAACATTTAAATACAAAATGATCACCACAATAAGTCCAGTAACCCTCTGTCACCATACAAAGTTATTACAATATTATTGACAATATTCCTTATGTTGTATCTTACATCCCCATGATGTACGTATTTTATAACTGGATGTTTGTACCTGTTAATCCCCTTCACCTATCTTGCCTCCCACTCCCTCCTCTCCCTTCTGGCAACCACCAGTTTGCTCTCTGTATCTATGAGTCTTTTTGTTTTGTCTGTTTGTTTGGGTTTTTTAGGTTCTACATATAAGTGAGATCATATGGTATTTGTCCTTCTCTGACTTATTTCACTTAGGATAATACCCTCTAGGTCCATCCATGTTGTCAAAAATGGCACGATTTCATTCTTTTTTATGGCTGACTAATATTCCTGTGTGTGTGTGTGTGTGTGTGTGTGTGTGTGTGTGTGTGTGTGTGTGTAAAACATCTTCTTTATTCATTCATCTATAGATGGACACTTAGGTTGTTTCCATATCTTGGCTATTGTAAATAATGCTGTGATGAATATAGGGGTGAATATATCTTTTTGAATTAGTGTTTTTGTGTTTTTCGGGTAAATACCCAGAAGTGGAATTGCTGGATCATATGGTAGTTTTATTTTTATTGTGGCTGCACCAATTTAGTTTTTTTTTAAATAAATTTATTAAAAAAAAGAGGATATTTTGTCTATCTTCTTTGTGGGGCATACAATGCAAAAGTCATTCTATATATAAAGTTGTGTAGTTCTTTATAGATTATAAATTGAAGGTGAGATTATATCCAAGTAAATATCCCAAGTTTGCATAGTTGTGGAACTGGTCTTTGTAATGTGTGTTCCTTCAATTACATAGCACGGTATACAGTGGCAAAGTTTAGCCCACGAATACTGATTTAGGGCCCATGTTAGACGTAAGTTGCTTCTTTTTCATCATTACTGTCAATACCTTAAATCTTTATTGAAGAACTAGTGTGCGAATTCATTCATCTCTTCAACATCAGCTGTGTGCCTCTGACGTGTCTGGCCTTGGGCAAGTCACACCAGGGTGTGTGGGTTAATCCCTAGGCCTTGATAATAAGGAGCTCAGATGAACAATTATCTAATTGCCATGCTTTGTAATATTATGATGAAGTTATGCAGGGGTTGATATGTAAGTTTTCTATTGCTGCATAAACAGTTACTGTAAGTCTTAGCAGTCTCAGCTGTGTTCTCTGCTCACAGTCTAACAAGGATAAAGCATAAGAACCAACTGGATTTTTATTTGGAGGCTCTGGGGAAGATCTGCTTCCAAGCTCATTCTGGTAGTTGACCGAGTCCAGTTTCTTGTGGTTGTGGGTCTGAGGTTCCCATTTCCTTGCTGGCTTTCAGCTGGGGGCAGCGCTCTTCAAAGCCAGCAATGGCGTGTTTAGTCCTTTTGCTTCAAATCTCTCTGATATCCTGTGTCACCAGCTAGAGACACTCATTGCTTCTGAAGGAAGGGCTCATGTGATTATATTAGTCCCACCCATACAATCACCCTTTTGCCTTGATCACAGGAGTGACACCAGGGGGCAGAGATTGTGAGGGTCATCTTAATATTCTGCCTACCACCCTTGTTACTGGAAACAGAAGAGGAACACCAAAATCCAATGAGAAAGGTTTAAGAATGGCTGTATGGGGTTGACGATTGCTGAGCCAGAGGAACATGTACTTGGGTTAAAGTCTAGGTCTCTGTTTATTGGCTTTGTCATTATTATCCCACCGATATTTACTGAAGGCCTGTGTTAGGAGAAAGTCACTGTCAGAGACTCGTTTTCCTCAGTCATAAAATGAGAAGAGTTGTATTTACCTTGAAGCGTTCTTGTGAGAATTAGAGGTAATATAAATAAAGTACCTGACAAAGAGGGGTGCTCATAAGTGGAGGTATCAAGAGAGTATATTGGAAAGAGTCTGAGATTTGTTGCAGGTGGCAAGGAAATATTGACATAAGTTAATTCACACATTCTGTCCTTCATTCAACAGTTATTTATTGAATCCTAAACAGCAGGCTGGAACTAGGAGGAAGTGAGGGAGATATTTGCCTCAAGCACAAAATTTTAGGGGCAAGGGGTAGTGCCAAAAACTTAGTAATAAGGTAAATTATACGCTAATTTAATATTTAAAAAATCAAATTAATGCCAAATCAAAATAATGAACCAAATATCCAAATAAAGGCAGAATCAGTAACCACTTGTGCTGAGCCATATTTCAGTCTGAGGCAAAAGGAGAAGTCAGCAGTGTAATACTGTTACTGAACCAAACTTAGGTCTGCTCACCCATGTGCCAATCTACTGACACCAGGTTGTGGTGAAGGAAAGAGCAGCGTTTATTTTAAGGCACCAAACAAGGAGTCTAGGCCGCTGATGCTCAAAAATCCTGAACTCCTGGATGTGTTTCAGGGAAGCATTTTTAAAGACAGGGTGAGGGAGGGGTGTCACAGGGTGTGTGATCCTCTCATGCACAGTTCTCTGCTTGGTTGATGGTGGGGTAAGAGCGTGGTGTCATAGGGGTTAACATGATCAATTCTTGGGCTCTAGCAGGTCTGTGGGCTACATGCTCATGGTCATCATGTAGTTAACTTCTTCCATTCAGTAGGAGTTTCAGTATCTGTAAAACAACTCAGGAATGTGTATCAGATACTGTTATCTATGTACTTCAGGGAGGAACTAAAGATTCTGTGATTGCCATATGGAGGATTTACTATTTTAATTGTTACCAGTTCTCCTGGCCCAACTGCTACTTTTGTTACTACCTGTTCATATCCTTTCAATCATTAATTCTTGAACCAGGCTTTTGTGACTCGGGGAAGGCCTGGGCAACTAGCTTTTCTGCAAAAAGAGACAGGCAGAGGACATAGAGGGGGTCTGTCCTGGGAAGGTCCTATAGGGTCCTGCTCAGTTACAATATTGATCCTGTGTTTATTTAAACTTTTTTTTTTGCATTAACTTGATTTTTAAAATATTGTGTTAATTCCTTTATCTTGATTACTGAGTTTTAAGTTTTGCACCTGAGATGAAAGCCTTTCTCACCTAACCCTAGCCCAGGCCCTGCTCACTCAGTATAAGTCTTTTCTTTTCCATTGAGGTACCTCGGAAGTGAGTGATAGAACATAAATGGTGAATAAATGGTACTGAAAATTTAATCAAAGTTAAACTTCACTTTAAATATTATTTTGACTACATTTAAATATTATTTTAGGTTAGCATTCTGGCATTCTCAATATTCTTCCATTTCCTCATTTATTAAAATAATTATCAACAATTGTCAAGGTGATTAACTTATTTTTTGACAAACATGTCCTATGTATACAAACAGAATTTCTTTTGTCTTGGAGTTGCTTTAAACATCTTCCAGTATCAATAAAGTACCGTGAGAATGTTCATATAATAAAAAGCCTGCCAGTTTTGACTTTTTAAATTCATCTTTGATTTCAGTGGCTTTATAGTCATCATTGTTTTTAGCTGTTGCATTCTATTATGCATGCTTTCCAGTAATATAAATGGTGAGGGCAACTGCAACATAATATCAGAATAATTTTTTTTATTACAAACCTTTACCCCACTGTGCTTTTCTTCCTTGGCCTTGTCTGAAGAGGCTAACATTTTCTACGGTCTGGGCATTATTCCCATGATGGATGTTTAGTCCCATGATTGCTATATTACTGCTAGCATTTTAACATTTCTGAGAAGTACAAACCAAGATTGCCACTTGCTGTTTTGAATGTATTCCACACAATAGACTTTACCTAAGAATAGACAGTTGGAAAAGGAAAATATTGGTTGCTTTCAGCTAATCCAAGATGAAGTCTTTAACTTTAAGGAACGTTCCAGCTGCACAGCCTTTAAGATCTAGTAGGGAGATGTATTAATCTCCCTTTTACCTTACAGATGAACAAATGCTCCACTTTTATACACTAATGTATCCATGATTTGAGACATTCTTAAATCATATGAAAGGTAAGCAACTAAAGATTAGTTAGAATTTATGACCATTAAAAGAAAATGTCCAAGGGGAGGTAATATTGATTGATCCATTTAGAAATTGTGCTGAAGGGTGATAAGCTTTGACTGACTAATGCCGTGAGTCTTTTCCCTAATAAAATTTTGACTAGAGTTGTAAAATTATGGTATTGTTTAATCTCCATCCTTCTGAGAAACTTAAAATCACATTGATGTAACGATAAAGTTGAATGACGGTAAATATAACACTAATTTAGCCAAATAATTTCTTCCTATGTTATGTCCAACCGAACAGTCTAACGTGTGTTTTTTTTTTAAATGTCAGGTCTGAAATGACACTACAGGGAGAGTCAAGTTAATAATTAAAATTGTTATGTGCAACTCTGTTTAGAAATGAATTTGAACCTACACTCAAAGCATCCACACTGGGAGACTAGACAGTTCTGTTTACTGCTTTAGAGCAACCACTCTGTGGGAAACTTTTAAAAATAGCCATATGATTAATATATTTATTTAAAATGGCAGGCAGCTCTGCCTGCCCCAGGAAGGGAACAGGAAGTAGATGCCACTGTACGCAACATAATAGGCTTGCCTCTAGGCTTTGTTTATTACATATTGCAAATAGTTCAGGAAATAAAAATGGTTAAATAGTCAGAAGTTAAAGATTAAAAAAACACAGAACTTTCCATCCACAGATTTGATTGATTGTGAAGAAATTTGAGGTTGATTTAAATCTGTGATGCTCAAGCTTCCTGAGAGTAAGCCACAAGCACCCTATTGAGCTTTTCTGTATGCATTTTAAAGAGGGAATATATTACTCTCAATACCAGCGCCCAAAGGAAGACTATTCCCTGATGTCCTTCAAAGGATCACATTCAAAAGAAAGCATTTTAGGCAACGATGTGGAATAATAAATATATGTTGGGAGAAGGGAAGAAAGTGCATTGGTGTGGAAAGCAAGCTTTCAATTCTCAACTTTCCTAATAGTAATTTACAGGAGACATTGAGTTGCTCTGGTATTTTTCTTTTTGCCTCTCTTAGAAGTTTCTAAGAGTTCCAAGTTAAATAAAATACTCTAAGTCATTTGATCTAATATAATTAAGGACTTTTTTTTTTCTTTTCTATCCATTTGCAAGTTTGCAAAGGACAAATGGCAAAAATGATTGTGTTCCCTTGAATTAGTACTCCAGGGACGAGCCTATGTTATCTTTAGTGGATAAAGGGGAGTGTCTTCTTTATTCATAAAACTACATCTTTCCCCAGGGTGAGTTGTTGGCCTGGATGTCATGGAGGAACTGATTTTTATCCTATGGTTTTAGCTGCTTTATCAGACTTTCTACCTTTCAGTTAGTTTATGAGAGTATTTCTTGTGATTTTGATTAAGAAACGTGATCTGTTGCCTTTTAAATTTTGTGATCACTTGCTGAATACAGAGACATTTGCATTCCAAATCAACACACTAAGAATTGTTAATCGTTACTTATGTTCTGTCTTAAATAGATATAAGCAACGGGTTGGCTCTTGTGTTCATTTTAGTTTCATAGTATTTTTCAAGTTTTAATGTTGTATGATGAGTTTTATTTAAGACTTGGGAACATTTTCCTCTGACTCACTTGGAATAAATTGTCTTTTGACCTAGTAGGAAAATGTAAGATTGAATGTGTTCTCATTCATATGGAGTGAGAATTCCAGGTCACTCACCACCAAATATTTAAACATTTTGAGGCTATTGTGGCAGAGCAGAACCAACTATTATTGTTAGTTATTTTAATGTCAGTGATAGCTGTTTTGATCAGTGATGAAGACAATTAGTAAAATGATCCTTAGTAAGTCTTCACTTTAGTTAATTAAACATGATACATAGAAAGTTAATAAATGCTTGTTGTGTGAATGACTGTAGCAGTGATTGCAAAAATCATAGTGGCCAGTGTCTTAAACAGTGTCAGTTACGTGTTGAACACTTAAATAAGACACATCTCTGCTCTGTAAGAGCTCAGATTCTCCAGACTCTCTGTGGGTAGATGTGGCCATATGATTTTGTTCTGGCCAATGGAATGTAAGTAGAAGAGATGTGTGTAACTTGATAGACCTCATTTTCTTTCCTTTTTCCTGCTGGCTGGAGTGTAGGTGTGGTGGTAGGACCAGGATGGGCCAAAAACCAGATGTTTTGAGTTGAATATAGCAGAGCAGCAGGATAGGATTCTGTCCGGGTCCTGTATTATCAGGAATCTGCCGTTTCTAGCACTGGACCATATATTTATGTAGATGGAATGAGATCCCATCTTGTGTGCGTCACTATTATTTTGGAATTTCTATTTATTTTTGCTGAACTTAAATATAATGAGATACATTTCTTAATCATTGGTCAGGAAGCCATATAGGCTAAATCAACTGAATAACGGATGAAAGGGCCATCTGTTAGGAGTAGCTGGGGTGTAATTAAGGCAAGTGTCCAAGGTTGTCTATCTTTATGTGGATAGGAGAGGCTAGATAGGGATCTAGGAGGAATGACTCAGAAAATCTTAAAGGAAAACAGGGGGTGTACTGGAAAGGGTACAAGAGGTGGCTTTACAAAATGTGTATCATAGAACCAGTATTGTTGTTTACTGTCCATCGAGCCATAGTTCCTTAAACTATGAAAGTGTGACGGATTGATATAAAGATGAAATGGAACATGTGTGGCAAGTTGCTTTGTAAACCATTTCCTGGCTAATTAGTATACTGAACACATATACGTCACGGGATGAAATCATAAGGCAAATTTAAATTGTGCTTCCTACTATCCATTTAAAATGTATTCATGGGACTTCCCTGGTGGTCTAGTGGTTAAGACTTTTCCTTCCAATGCAGGGGGTGCGGGTTCGATCCCCGGTCGGGGAGCTAAGATCCCACGTGCCTTGCGGCCAAAAAACCAAAACGTAAAACAGAAGCAGTATTGTAACAAATTCAAAAAAGACTTCAAAAATGGTCCAGGTTCAAGAAAAAAAAATCTTTAAAATGTATTTAAAGCGTGAAGTTTATCCCCTGTTTTTAATCAAAATTCTAGCAAGTCCTCTGACTTTCTGGTACTAGAAAGCCTTATAACCCCTTTGACCTGCAATGAGAGTCTCATTTGGGAAATAAATCCTCTGCCTTTGGTGGACTTTGCTATGGAAGGGAATCTGCATTCTGGACAGGGGGAGTGTGATGAACGTTCATTCATTGCACCTATTAGTTCTAGGCTGAGGATACAGTAAGTTACAAAACAGAGAGGAACCCCTGCTTCTTGGAGCATACGTCTTTCTTCCTTTCTGTTTCTTCTCCTGTCTTCTGTCAAAGACTGTTCTGAAATATAAGAATCGTGTAAAGCGTCCACAGGAAAGTTCTTTCTGTGTGTGTTGTGGATTCACACTGGCTTTGCATACTTGAGACCTAGCAGATACTCAGAGCTGAATCATTTTCTTATGGGTGTGTCTCTGAATCCAGCAGAGCCTTCCCTGCTGGGATCTGCTGACCACAGCTCCCCTGGAGTGTTTTGTGTTTCCCTCTGGCTGACACTTTCCCCTCAGCCTTTGTTTTTTTGATGGTCTGTGTCACAGTCTCTACCGGTGACCCTACCATGTGGACTTCTTAAGAAAATTCAAAACCGCTCCAAGCTGGCTCGTCCTTCTGCCAGACCTGCTGCTGATCCACAGGGAACACTTGCCCATCTTTGACCTCCCTTTGGAAAGGGAAACCATCGGTGCTTCCCAGGTACAGCATTGTCATGCCGCCCCAGGCCGCCTGATATGTCTCAGGTTAGGGACACCACTAAATGGTGACTTCCAACCCTGAGACAACATAACAAGCTTTGAATGTGCCCCTGAGGTTCCTCTTTCTTGAGGTGAAGGAGGCATCACTTGCCCCCTTTTTCTCCTCTCTATTACCCGACACTTTTGTGCCCACTACATCAGGGACGGGTCAGGTACTTCTGTGATGCACACTTTGAAATTTGCATTTTAGTTTGCACCTCCCTGTGTATCTCATATTTATCATCTGGGGCCTCGACCAAAACTTATTTTAATATCCAGTTACACCAGCTTTTCAAAAGTTATTTATTTGTATTCCCTCAAGACGGCTTTACTAGGGGTAGCTTTGATTTTTTTTTTTTTTTTTTGAATTTCAGTGCATGGTTAAATGACTCAAACTCAGTCCAGATGTGCAGAGAAAATGAGAGCTTTTTTATTACTCTGTTAACTGATCTGGCCTTCCTTGCTTCCTGGATAGTAGGGAAGGGAACCACTACATAGTCAGGTAGAAGAAACTTAGTCCAATGCAATTAAGTCATATCTTTCGGTAAAATGGGAGGCTCTAGGTTTTGCCTTCCTATCTCTCTTCTCATCTTCAAGAAGTCATTTGGAGGGACTTCCCTGGTGGTCCAGGGGTTAAGAATCCGCCTTCGAATGCAGGGGACTCAGGTTCGATCACTGGTCGGGGAACTAAGATCCCACATGCCGCAGGGCAACTAAGCCCGCGTGCTCTAGAGCCTATGTGCCACAACTAGAGAGAAGCCCGTGCCACAACTAGGGAAGCCCATGCACCACAATGAAGAGCCTGCAGGCTGCAACAAAAGATCCTGCATGCTGCAACAAAGATCTCACATGCTGCAACTAAGACCCGAGGCAGGGAAATAAATAAGTAAATATTAAAAAAAAAAAAAGTCATGTGGGTATATGGGAGAGAAAGTGAGACATTGGATAGAGGGAGAGATGCGGTCCTTAGATCTGTATGGATCTGTATTAGATCAGGAAAAGTGATTGCTAAGATGTAAGTGGTTCTGTCTTTCTATTGAGAGAATCTGAACAGATCCCTTTGTCTGGATCCTAGTACTGTTCTTCCAGTCTACATATATTTCTTAGCATTTGCATTTCCCTTCCTGGGTCCCATAAAATTCTGGGTCCACTGCATACCATGGGGAGGTCATCATGAGCCTAGTATGGCCAGAGGGGATTGTCCTGCCCCCAAATGTTTTGACGCTCCTCCTAAAGCACATCCCTTTCCCACTGAGTGCAGGACCGCTGTACTTGACTTTCACGAGCTCTTCTGTGCTCTGCATCCTTATGACCAAAATCCTTGAAGATAGAAGCAGACTTTCATTTACTTCCTTCTGGAGACTTCACCTATGTCATGTCAGCTTCCTTTATGTCTTCAGCCTCATGACTGAGCCTAAATGACACAAGGCTAAGCTTAAATGAGACAAAGATGTCTTTCAAAAATATTGTAATATCTAATATTTACATTGTATGCCATCACTACATGGTAGATTGGAACATGAAGCAACTGGATAGTCCAAATGAGAAAAAATTAGTTTAGAAATAGCTGACTTCTAAAGACGATGACTTTCCACTATATCCTGTACATTCTTCATTCCCTAGATCCAGTCTATTTTTATTACCACTCGCTCATCATCCATCCCTGACCATGTGACCACCTTGCCTCTAGTATTTACCCATTCTAGTGTATTGTGCTTGCTTCCTATGTAGACAGTTACCTTTCTATGACTATTTTGACTGTCTGTACCTTTTCACCATCTTTATTATGAAATCTGTTTTGCAGCTACAATAGTTGCTATGTGGCATTTGGCTGGTTAATTCTTTCTGAGCCTTGGTTTGCCCACTGGTGGATAAGGATAATAATACCTGCTTCATACAGTTATTGTGAGGATGAAATGAAAGAGCAGATATATAGCCTTTAGCACCATGCCAGGTAAGGACTACCAGGCACTCAGTTAGTGGTAGTTTTTATTATTCCTTTTCATTGCTTCCCAACACAAGACTTCCCTTTCAGCTGGAGTGGTAGTGTTAGTCTCTTAAACATTTCGTGTCCCACTTTGCCTTTAGAATTCATTGCAAGTCTTATTTATTCTACTGGTGCCTTTCTGATAGTTTTATTTCCCAATAATCTGCCCTTTCTTTTAACTACCTTAACACTATAGAAAACATAACTCTCATAGCACCATAGAAGATAGGACTCCTTAGTCACAATGCATTGTGACTTATGTATTTCAAGTGTATATTTTGTATTTTTTCTCATTGTTTCCAATTATTTTCCTGTTTTCCATGGTTTTCCTTAGCTGTTTCAACTAGATAGTATGCTCCTGGAGAGAAAAGTTTTGTTGTCTTTTTGCCCTTTTTTGTAATTAAGCAAGCATATATTAAAGTGCTTGGTAACCAATTGTTCCATAATATTTTTTGGAAATTTTGACTTTGACTACTGTTGACCAGCAATAACTATTAAATGACACGTGGTAGACTTCCATAACCTTCTTTATGGAATATCTATCAAAAGTAGTATTTGTGTGTTTGAGAGAAATATTAGCAAATATTATGACAACCTTCTGAAGTGTGAACTTTTAGTACTCTCATCAAAGGGCATAAGAGTCAAGTACGGTTTCAGTTTGAAATGCTTTTCTTTGCCAACAATAGGAAACCTGTCTCTGGAGACTTTAAACACGTAAGGGGTTTATTTTCCCCAAATAACAAGAGATTCGGAGGCCAGTGTTGGGGGCTGCTCCACACTACATACCAGGGCCAGCCTCTCTCCTCCAGCATCCTTGGCATGTTGCCTTAGATCCTCACCGTGTCTCTTCATTCTTGCCTGGTGGTCGTTACCCTTCTAAGGGTCAGGTCCATATTCTGGGCAGAGAGAAGTGGAGGGAGCAAAGTGTAGGAAAGGGCACATCTGCCAGGTATTTGAATTTTTATTTTATTTTATAGAGGCGTCATAAACTTTTATGGAATTTCCACCTGCAAACCTCTACTTACATTTCCTTGCATGGAATTGTGCCACATGGTGACCCTTCACTGGAGGGTGGCTGGGAGCAGGGGGCTGACGGGGCTTGGGGCAGACACCAACAGCACCCCACCCAAATATTAAGCAATAGCTTAAGTAGTTATCTTCCCAACTAAAGCCCCATTTTTTTTTTTTTTTTTTTTGCGGTATGCGGGCCTCTCACTGTTGTGGCCTCTCCCGTTGCGGAGCACAGGCTCCGGACGCGCAGGCTCAGCGGCCATGGCTCATGGGCCCAGCCGCTCCGCGGCATGTGGGATCCTCCCGGACCGGGGCACAAACCCGTGTCCCCTGCATCGGCAGGCGGACTCTCAACCACTGCGCCACCAGGGAAGCCCCAAAAGCCCCATTTTGAAAGTGCCCTCTACTAGGTATCTCTCAGAAAAAGTAACTTTTTAGGCTAATGAAGCTATTAATTTAACTTTCTGAAGGGGCATTTATACTTTTTTGGGGGGGATTCTGATGCTTGTTGGCTTTCTTTTTATTGTCCAAGACTGTCTGCAAAAGATATTGCAATCTCAGGTTTGGATTGGAGAAATGCTTAGAATATAAATCCAGTTTTATTTCTGGAAGGAAAAAAAAAAACCAGTAAGGCATCAGTGAGCATCTTGAAAGACATGACAGGGATTTATTTTCCCTTCTGTTCATGTGTGCCCTTTAATTTTTTCATTCCTCAAGCAGAGCTCAGGCAACCCCAAATTAAAGCAGTTCATGCCGTGCCGCACATGATGATTAAATCTGATCTGGCTGTTCTAGAGATGGACAGATAACAGTGTTGCAGAAAAACCTTTTTTGAATCTGAAAAGACGACTGTCACGAAGAATGCTCTAACTCCCATGTGTTACAAGATAAAGTTAAATTAGATCAGCTGAGGTCCTTTGCAGGTAGCGATCCCTTTAATAGTATTTGATATGTGTCGACTGAACAGAAATCGTGTCCCAAGTGAAGTTTCATTATCCATGGGAGCCTGTTGTAAATACCAGGGTGTTGTGATGTGTGTTTAGCTAATTTCATGTCCTTTTGAAGCTGCTCTTCAATAACTTGAAATGCTTATTACCAGTGTGTATTAGCACACAAGAACCTAGGGAAAACACCACTTGCCCTTTGGTAATGGACAAATAGATAATAGAGGAAGATGGGAATTAATTATCTTTATGCAGATGTCACATCAGCCTGCAAAAGAACAGGATTATTTATGCTTTGGAAAAAATACCATTTTGTTTTCATGAAGATGCAAAGCAGACAAGTAGGGGCTCAAGAATAAATTATTTGAGTTGATATGAATTCCGTGGCTTATTCAGAGCATCTAGGAATATAGTGCATACTTTTTAACCTTCCCCCTTTTTAA
Organism: Globicephala melas; assembly: GCF_963455315.2. Lineage (NCBI taxonomy): Eukaryota > Metazoa > Chordata > Mammalia > Artiodactyla > Delphinidae > Globicephala > Globicephala melas. The sequence goes on along the minus strand of NC_083323.1, from coordinate 36,068,682 downwards.
ATTTAAGAAATACTGCAAAATGCTTCAGCCTTCTGAATTAGGAACTGTGGCTGAATGATTTGTTTCTTTTGTCCTGCTCTTTACCTGGGCCGTCTGTTTGCTTGTCAGCGCTATTCAAGGTGTTGATCCTAAATTGTATTACTTATTGGCCCTGGCTGGAGAGGGCACTACTGTGCTACTGAAAGCATTATGAATCTTTGTAGAGAGGTCTTGCTTTTACATTAGAAGTTTCTTCTGGTGAAACAAAGAGCTTTAATTATAACGTTAGAAAAAGGTATGGGACACTGGAGTTTTGTAAATAACCAGGAATTGTATGTTCATTTTTTTTTTTAACATCTTTATTGGAGTATAATTGCTTTCCAATGGTGTGTTAGTTTCTGCTTTATAACAAAGTGGATCAGCTATATGTATACATATATCCCCATATCCCTTCCCACTTGCGTCTCCCTCCCACCCTCCCTATCCCACCCCTCTAGGTGGTCACAAAGCACCGAGCTGATCTCCCTGTGCTATGCGGCTGCTTCCCACTAGCTATCTGTTTTACGTTTGGTAGTGTATATAAGTCCATGCCACTCTCTCACTTCGTCTTAGCTTATCATTCCCCCTCCCCATGTCCTCAAGTCCATTCCCTACGTCTGTGTTTTTATTCCTGCCCCTAGGTTCTTCAGAACCATTTTTTTTTTCTTTAGATTCCATATATGTGTTAGCATACTGTATTTGTTTTTCTCTTTCTGACTTAATTCACACTGTGTGACAGACTCTAGGTCCATCCACCTCACTAAAAATAACTCAATTTCATTTCTTTTTATGGCTGAGTAATATTCCATGGTATATATGTGCCATATCTTCTTTATCCATTCATCTGTCGATGGAACTTAGGTTGCTTCCATGTCCAGGCTATTGAAAATAGAGGTGCAATGAACATTGTGGTACATGACTCTTTGAATTATGGTTTTCTCAGGGCATGTGCCCAGTAGTGGGATTGCTGGGTCATATGGTAGTTCTATTTGTAGTTTTTTAAGGACCCTCCATACTGTTCTCCACAGTGACTGTATCAATTTACATTCCCACCAATAGTGCAAGAGGGCTCCCTTTTCTCCACACACTCTCTAGCATTTATAGTTTGTAGATTTTTTGATGATGGCCATTCTGACTGGTGTGAGGTGATACCTCATTGTAATTTGGATTTGCATTTCTCTAATGATTAGTGATGTTGAGCATCCTTTCATGAATTTGTTGGCAATCTGTATATCTTCTTTGGAGAAATGTCTAATTAGGTCTTCTGCCCATTTTTGGATGGGGTTGTTTGTTGTTTTGATGTTGAGCTGCATGAGCTCCTTGTAAATTTTGGAGATTAATCCTTTGTCAGTTGCTTCATTTGCAAATATTTTCTCCCATCCGAAGGGTTGTCCTTTAGTCTTGTTTATGGTTTCCTTTGCTGTGCAAAAGCTTTTAAGTTTCATTAGGTCCCATTTGTTTATTTTTGTTTTTATTTCCGTTTCCCTAGGATGTGGGTCAAAAAGGATCTTGCTGTGATTTATGTCATAGAGTGTTCTACCTATATTTTCCTCTAAGAGTTTGATAGTGTCTGGTCTTACATTTAGGTCTTTAATCCATTTTGAGTTTATTTTTGTGTATGGTGCTAGGGAGTGTTCTAATTTCATTCTTTTCCATGTAGCTGTCCAGTTTTCCCAGCACCACTCATTGAAGAGACTGTCTTTTCTCCATTGTATATTCTTGCCTCGTTTATCAAAAGTAAGGTGACCATATGCGTGTGGGTTTATCTCTGGGCTTTCTATCCTGTTCCATTGATGTATATTTCTGTTTTTGTGCCAGTACCATACTGTCTTGATTACTGTAGCTTTGTAGTGTAGTCTGAAGCCCAGGAGCCCAATTCCTCCAGCTCCATTTTTCGTTCTCAAGATTGCTTTGGCTGTTTGGGGTCTTTCGTGTTTCCATACAAATTGTGAAATTTTTTGTTCTGGTTCTGTGAAAAACACCATTGGTAGTTTGATAGAAATTGCACTGAATCTGTAGATTGCTTTGGGTAGTACAGTCATTTTCACAATGTTGATTCTTCCAATCCAAGAACATGGTATATCCCTCCATCTATTTGTATCATCTTTAATTTCTTTCATCAGTGTCTGATAGTTTTCTGCATACAGGTCCTTTGTCTCCTTAGGTAGGTTTATACTTAGGTATTTTATTCTTTTTGTTACAGTGGTAAATGGAAGTGTTTCCTGAATTTCTCTTTCAGATTTTTCATCATTAGTATATAGGAATGCAAGAGATTTCTGTGCATTAATTTTGTATCCTGTTACTGTACCAAATTCATTGATTAGCTCTAGTAGTTTTCTGGTAGAATCTTTAGGATTCTCTATGTATAGTATCGTGTCATCTGCAAACAGTGACAGCTTTACTTCTTGTTTATCGATTTGGATTCCTTTTCCTTCTCTGATTGCTGTGGCTAAAATTTCCAAAACTATGTTGAATAATAGTGTTGAGAGTGGGCAACCTTGTCTTGTTCCCAATCTTAGAGGAAATTGTTTCAGTTTTTCACCATTGAGAGCAATGCTGCCTGTGGGTTTGTCATACATGGCCTTTATTATGTTAAGGTAAATTCCCTCTGTGCCTACTTTCTAGAGAGTTTTTATGATAAATGGATACTGAGTTTTGTGAAAAGCTTTTTCTGCATCTATTGAGATGATCATATGGTTTTAGTTTGTTAATATGGTGTATCACATTGGTTGATTTGCGTATATTGAAGAATCCTTGCATTCTTGGGATAAACCCCACTTGATCATGGTGTATGATCCTTTTAATGTGCTGTTGGATTCTGTTTGCTAGTATTCTGTTGAGGATTTTTCCATCTATTTTCATCAGTGATATTGGCCTGTAGTTTTCTTTCTTTGTGACATCTTTGTCTGGTTTTGGTATCAGGGTGATGGTGGCCTCATAGAATGAGTTTGGGAGTATCCCTCCCTCTGCTATATTTTGCAAGAGTTTGAGAAGGATAGGGGTTAGCTCTTATCTAAGTGTCTGATAGAATTTGCCTGTGAATCCGTCTGGTCCTGAGCTTTTGTTTGTTGGAAGATTTTTTTTTTTTTTTTTTTTTTTTTTTTTGCGGTACGCGGGCCTCCCACTGTTGCGGCCCCTCCCGTTGCGGAGCCTGCAGGCTCTGTGGCCATGGCTCACGGGCGCAGCCGCTCCGCGGCATGTGGGATCTTCCCGGACCGGGGCACGAACCCGCGTCCCCCGCATCGGCAGGCGGACTCCCAACCACTGCGCCACCAGGGAAGCCCTGTTGGAAGATTTTTAATCACAGTCTCAACTTCAGTGCTTGTGATTGGTCTGTTTATATTTTCTATTTCTTCCTGGTTCAGTCTCAAAAGATTGTGCTTTTCTAAGAATTTGTCCGTTCCTTCCAGGTTGTCCCTTTATTGGCATACAGTTGCTTGTAGTAATCTCTT